>NC_135477.1:85836716-86158858 GCF_052094955.1 Ictidomys tridecemlineatus
TCTTTGAAGACCAGTGTGTTTTGTAAGCCTTTGTTCTATCTTATAAAAGGAGGCCTAAGAATGAATGGAGGAAAGAGACAACTAGTAACAGGAAATGATATACTGTCTCTATCCTGCACAGCCCTGCACAGTAAGGTGTATATTGCTACAAGCCATGAATCATTGGTTGCCAGTTGCCACAGGAGCTGAGAGATTGGTAGTTAGAATGTTTCTGCAATTCAAGAAAATTCAAGAAAGTGTCATCCCTAGACCCTGCAGTCTTCTGGATAGTCAGCTCCATCATCTGTGCACACAGGGTCTCTGGATGCTGGTGGTTTGTGTCCACAAGCTCACCATTGTCTTTGACGATCTAGTGCTCCTGATCAGCTTCTACTGACTCAGCTGGGAGACTTGACCAGGTAGAAAATATAATGACTTTAGCTAAGAACATACTCTGCTGATAGGCTGAGTATGTTTTTATCACATGCTGCTATCTCACTGGAGACAGAAAAAAAAAATCCGTTTATGTTTCTAATATTCCTGCCTAGCCAACTGTGCAGCTTATGACGCCAACTAAAAGGATTAAAAAATAGAAAAAAGCATCTTGGAAATAATTGTACAGCTTCACAGATCATTAGCAAACCTGACTTCCCATTATGAACCCTGGAATTATAATGTGAGTTTTATTTCCATCCACCTTTTACTATCATTTAAAAGAAAAATTTATCCCCAATTCCCATACTTTTATTAAACTCATTTCTCTCTAGACCCCTAAGAATCAAAAGATCCAAGATAAAAGTATCCATGTAAAAACACAAACTATAAATTAATCAAATATATAGCCACTGAAAAAGAGGGTTCTTCATCAGGTAAGTTTTTAGAGGTATAGTAGCTGGACATTAGGTTATCTCCAGCTAACCTGCTGTAAGCCTGCTTCCTGATATTACCTCTAGAAATAGTTCCCTAGGATGGAGATTCACAAGTTGTACAATTTTAGCACTTGAACACGAAATTTACATTTAGCACTTATCAGAAGGCAAGCCAAGGTGTTTTCATTTCCCAAGTGTGAATGATGCAATAACAGGCAGGCTGGGCCCCTTGGAGCTGATCATTCTCTAATTCCCAACTACCACTAGGATGACAAGGTGAGGGCTGCCTTGTTTCTTCATCCAGTGGCCACTTCCGTAAGCAGTCGTTTCACACTTAAAAGATGCCCTCCAACCATACCCAGCAACAGTGGGCTATGTGCCTCAACCTGGTGACTTAAAGAGATCCATGCTTTCTGATGACTCTTCACAAAATCATGGTAGAACCACAAGGGTTCAGCCAGACATTAAAGACCCTTTGTGTCACTTTAGCTCTTGGACAAGGAAGTGATATTTCTTGTAATTCAGAGGAATAATAATGAGTGCTGAGTTTTAAGTTGCAAATTAACAAAGGATTATAAAAAGCCTATCTAACTGTGAAGGCAGCACATGCTTACATACATACATATTTTCAGTTCAGAATCTCCACAGAGGTGGGCACGTAGCTCAGTGATAGAGCACTTGCCTAGTATGTGCAAATCCCCCTGGTTCTATCGCCAGTACAGTGGGAGGTTGGGTGATCTTTCCAGGGCACTACTTGATACCTATCACCACAACACCTCAGTGCTCACCAGGTAGCTTAACTGGGAGTCAGCCCCACTGGCTAAGGGGCACTTTAATGCCTCGTTAGGAAAACAGATATTCTCCAGGGTTTCTTTTGGGAAGCTGACTTCAGAGACATTGATGATATCTAGGTATTTTTTCCTTGACTGCTCTAAGCAATTCTAGGTGATATGCAGGTTTTGCAGTAATTCACATGAAAAAACAAACAGAAGTTGACATTTTTAGGACTTTATAGCCAAGCAGATAATATCTGGAAAATTTACTGAAGCCATATAAAATATGCATGCCTTAGAATATTTGACAGGCTACAGTACTACTATTGTTTAATTACAAAACTTATTTTTTTATTATTATTCTAGGCATTGAACCCAAGGATGCTTTATCACTGAGCCACATCCCCAGCCCTTTTAATTTTTTTGAGACAGGGTCACACTAAGTTGCTTAGGGCCTAAGTTGCTGAGGCTGGCCTCAAACTTGTGTTCCTCCTGCCTCAGTCTTCTAAGTTGGAGAATATTTATATTTAAAAATTCCCCATACAATGGTTATTTCCCCAAGATTTTAGGAAGCACTTAAGGATGTCTTTATCTTCCTTTCTCATAGTTGACCTTTACATCAAACTCCTATTTTCCAATATTCATTAGCAATCTTCTGTTTCACGTATTATATACAATGGCTTTTCTTTGAGGAGAAATAAAATAAAAATCTGCTTATACATATGAATCACTTCAGATGGCGCATATGCCTTGTTGAAGAAGCTCGGCTTTCACGTTTGACTTTGAAGCATCCTAATCTCTGAAAAACTGGGCTGGAAAAAAAAAATCATCCCTGAGGACGGTTCCTTAGCAGATGTGTGAAGCAAGTTTTGTATTGCTTACTTACTTCTAGTCTAATGGTACCGTGAGGGACTGCTCCTACTCTCCAACTAGAGAACTGGCTGGGGTCTTTCAGTGGCCCTGGGGTCTTTGACTGAATACTGTGGTTGCCATAAGTTGAGATCATAAGGAAGTAAACTCAGCAATTCCAATTACAGGCAGACAGGATTCTGATTCTGATGAATCAGTCAATCACCAAGAAGTATAAGGGCCACCTTACCTCGAGCAGCAGCTGCAGTTTGGGTACTCTTGATAACAAATATGCTCAAGGGAGCCATGCAAATTGGCATGGAAATGGCTTCAAAGTATGCCTTTTGCATTTTCTGAAAAATTTGAAACTTGCTTAAGCTTTCTAATTATTGGAAATATTTCACAAACATAAAATGGAAAACCAAACAATCCAACCTTGGTTGCAAACTCATCACTCTTCAGGCCATTTTTTTGGAAATTTTAAAGGAGCAAATCAGTCATTATCTAATGAGGTGATGACATTAAGGTTCTGAACTTTAAAAGGCTTTAATTTTTTTCAAAAGTTACCCTCTGTCCCTCCTTTGCATCATATTTCTAAGAAAGTAATTGGTGGTGGTGGGGGCTGGAGTTGAGGCTCAGAGGTAGCACTCACCTGGCATATGCGAGGTGCTGGGTTCAATCCTCAGCACCATATTAAAAGCATGAATGAATAAAGTAGGGGAAGGGAATTGTGTCCAACTGCAAGAAGAAGGAGAAGGAGAAGAAGAAGAAGAAAGTAATTTGGGCAAATTATATTCCCAGAATAAACAGTGAAACAATTGATTCTATATTCACTTCGGCAAAATAAATCATGACATTTATAGCTATGACATAAAAAGAAGAAAAATAAACTTTAAAAATTGAGCAGGAAAACTTCCATACCTTAATAAGCCTAAAACCTGGTTACACAGGATCAAGTGGAAGATTTAAGGCAATGATCAGAAAGAAAGGCCCTTGTGTGCAACTTGCACTCTAAAACTATTTTTCCAAAATAGAAAGTTATTGAAAATGAAATATGTAGTCATTATAAAAACAAAATAAAATTTAGGCAACATCAAACATTTGTAAAAAATAAAAATCCTATCACCCAGAGATTTTTGCTCTTAATGCATACACTTTTTAAAATAAAAATGGCATATTACCTTTTACCATTTAACAATATTGTGGTAGCAATGACTGTGGACCTTTGTGATTATTAACAACAGCTACATAGTGTTTCACTCTATAGAAGTTATCAATTCACTTTGCCAACTCTCCCAATTTTGTCACACTATAAACAATGTTGTAATGAACATCTTTGTATACATGTATTCACTTCTCACATTATTTTCTTGGGACAAATTTCTTGAAGTGATTGCTATTTTATATGACAGATTTTTTTTAAATAAAAAGGCTTTGGATTCAAATTGCTAAGAAGATACATTATGCCAATTTACTATCCTAAGATAAAAAAGTAGAACACCTAGTTTCAAGTCTTCATTCCACTCACTGCTGAGTTCACACTGTTGGAAAAGGTGAAAAGGTTGATTGGGAAGGGTGCAAAGGCTAGACTGCAATACGCCAGCAACATGCTTGTATCAGTCAGGAATACTGTGTCTTACTGTGGGCCAGCTCCCCTTCAGCTGTTTCTAGCCCCTCCTCCCTTACTCACTTTCACCATAAAGGCTACTTTTCTCTGCCCCTTAGATCAGTCTGGTCAATAAGATGATGTAAGCAGAGAGTCTGGGAACTTGAGGAAAAGTTTTCTCTCTCTAGATAAAAAGGACAGACATACTGGAACTGCTCCTTTCCACAGCTGTGGACATAGTCTGGAGCTGTCACTGCCATACTCCAACTATGAGGGAAAGACCATGAGAATAATCTGTGCTGACTAATGACGGCAACAGAAAACCTACAGATTTTATGATATGAAAACCATCTGTTTCTGTTTAAACCATTCTTCTTTTTATCTTTTGTTATTTGAAGTTAAAAATATTTTGACAGAAAACTCTGCATGCCAAAGATTAACAATGATTTCCAAGTTATCACAAATGATCACTCAGAAGTAATCAGAAAGCAAATATGGAAAATATGTATATATATTTAAAAATAGGGACATGAAACTTTAGTACAAAAAGCCAAATATGCCTTTAAATGCACATTTGAGCAAGGAATAGGGAAAGGAACACAATGGAGGAGGGGCAGGGAGTGTGGCAGAGGATTACTTTATTTATCAAAACCCTATTTTCTTTTTCCTCTTGGGTACAGAGCCAAACCACACTTTCCATCTTTCCCTGTGTTGGTTGGAACCCCAAGATCAAGTTCTGGCTCATGGACTGTGAGCAGAACTAATGATTCCAAGCCTTGGCCTGGCCCACAAAAAAACTTCCATGTAATCTTTGCTCTTTCCTTCTCTGGCCAAATAGAGTTCTTGAGCAGAATCCAAAATGGAAGGAGCCTGGGTTCCCACATTACTATATAGAGCAGAGCTCATCCTTGAACCTACTCAGACTGTGATGTAGCAATATTGTATTGTGTTCAGCCCTTGAGACTTTTACAGCAGTTAGAATCCTATCATCCCATAAATGCGAGAGTGGAGATAAGGAGAAAAGAAAAAATAACAAAGAAAAACATGATGGATATTATGGTTTGGACCTGAAACATTCCCCAAGGTTTATGCCTTGAAAGATTGGTGCCCAAAGTAGTATTGTTCAGAGGTGAGACTTTTGGAAATGATTAGATCATGAGGGCTCTGACTTCCATAGAATGGGTTCATAGTTGATGCTACTGGGGGTTGTGGAAGCTTTAGGAGTGGGGCCTAGTTAGAGAAAGTAGGCCACTGGAAGTGAGCCCTAGAAGGGTAATATTCCTCCCTCTACTGTTCGCTCTTCTTGGCTACCACAAGGTGAGCAGCTTTCCTCTACCACATGCTTCCACCATGAGATTCTGCTACACTGCAGGCCCAAAGCAATGAAGCCTGCTGATGATAGACTGAAACTGTGCACCAAAATAAATTTTCCTTTGTTTTTCTTAGGTATTCTGTCATAGCAATAGAAAGCTAACTGACACAACAGAGTCATGGTATGAATGTTGAGAGTACTATTTGATCTTTCCATGGGTTTCCCAACTTGACCTAAATACCTAAAGTGCTCCTTTTTGGTGACAAGAGATTTGACAAAATTTTCAATATTTAGGATGAATTCTTTTTTATCATTTTCTTCTCCCATTTTTTTTTCCTAAATCTACTTTTTCTTTTCTTAAGGCCTCATGTTCTTGACTACCTCTTTAGAACATTATAATTTTTAAATTGTGTAGACTGTGTTCCTGAGCAGATACTGGTTTGGAGGAAAGTCATTGCTAAACAACATTAATTTAAACATATTTAGAAACACATTAAAAACAGTCCCTTGCTGAGCACAGTGGCTCACGCTTGTAATCCCAATGGCTGGGGGTAGTGGGAGGCTGAGGCAGGAGGACTGTAAGTTCAAAGCCAGCCTCAGTAACTTAATGAAGTCATAAGTAACTCAGTGAGACCCTGTCTCTAAATAAAATTTAAAAAGGGCCAGGGATGTGGCTCAGTGGTTAAGCGCTCCTGGATTAATTCCCCAGTACCAAAAAAATACAGTCCCTTGTTAGACAATTTCAACATTTTGGAGATATACTCCAAATGTAGTTTTCTATATGACCAATAAAAACTAAGTAATACTTCAATCTGTATACCTGCACAAATGGCTGCATAAAGTTCAAAACCAATTATTCATTTCTTGCTGGCTTGCATTGTCCTAACATCTATGACAAGCTATTACTACAAACAGGCATACAAAAACACAAAAACCGATTGATAAATTATATATTACATGTTTATTAAGGGTACAACTTTTATGTAAAATTTACATTTTATGAAAAAAATCAAAAATATTTACAAAATTTTGGAAGATAAATGTGCATTGTTCTAATTACAATCCAAAGTAGTAAATAACAATCCTTAAAAACTCACATTTGTTAGCATTCTGTGTTTACAAAATCTTGGTTAAAGAGGCAGCTACAAAGTTTATCACTATACATAAGCAAGAACCAGCTTGCTAGACATATTTCCCATCAAAAATCTGTGGGTTTTTTTACACTATTAGTGAATTTTTAAAAGAAAAAAAACATTAGTATAAACTCATATGGCTTCAAAATTGTAACCTGTACCCAATACAAATTTATGTATCAACACTTGGTATGAAAACTGTGGCAATTAAGAAAGTGCAGAAGTTTAACCATTTCACTAATTGTACATTTTAAAGGTAATACTTGATTAAAAACAAACATGGTGAGTATAATAGTGTCTGAATTCCAATAATGAAATATTAACTGCCTAATAAAAGTAGTTTGATTGCAAAGCAGACTTACAGTTAAAATTCCAGTAAAGGACTGTAATTGGCATTTAAAAGAGCACAATATAAGAGTTAGAAATCCTAATTTTGCTATTTAGTAAAGACTAAAATTTTAGCAAATTGTCTTATGTGTTGCTTTAGTCAAATCTAAATTTAGAATTGGGCTAACACTGGATATATAAAAATGCACATACTGTGTTACATACTGCTAAGGAGTAGAGTTTCTGCATATTTAGAATGTAGCAAGATGTTACATAAATGTCTAGTGATAGGGGTTTTATTTTCTGTAAAGCTTAATATTACAATTAGTGGTTTTATATAAATTATCATATATAACACAAGTTATCAATTCTTTGCAAAATGAATGACACTGTTTTTTGTCATTATAAATAAATTCCCATCTGTAAATTATGAAACTTTGTTTAAAATATTTCATGAATACAAAGTTAGGCTTTTTACTATTTAGTATGAATAGTTCATTTTAAGAGCTTAATCCAATCTATCGCTTCAAATAATTTACCTATATTTACCATGTAGGAATTAAATAATAAAAACACAAAAACTGGTAATTTTTCCAATTGTTCAAATGAAAACAAGTGATAGTACTTCTCCCTCTGGGGCCAAAAATAATCTTTAAAAAATGTGTTCTTCATACAATACTACAAATCTCATGTTCACAATATAATCAGTTTAAAAATGTGTAAATTTTCAGTGATAATAAACACGGTTGAGGGAAATGCTTAATTGAGAGTTAAAATACCAGTTTCCAATTTACCATCATAGTTTTTCAGAATTTATCTGTTTCACATACTTTTGATGAGGTTAATGTCAGATATCTGAAGGTAATTTTTTCCTCCTGTAAACATACTTTCTTAGGCTTATTTCTCTGTCTAGTGGCTACAGTGTATCACTAAGGTGAGCCAGGGTTCTGAAGTATAAATTATCCTTTAGTTGTTCTGAATTCTCTTCCCAAAGGAATGCCAAAGGTATTAACAAAAATTGCAAATATCCTATAAAAATTCATAACCACTGTAAGATTCTGAGTAAGAGATCTATTGTAAGGGGAAAAAAGTGAGGCACATTAATGAACACAAACTTAGGCACGTTTCTGGTTTTTGTTATTGTTTTAAAAGGCACACATTATGCAATCCATATAAAAATAAATTAAATCTACACCATTAATTCATCAAAACAATCACAAGTTCTATAAAGTTAATTGCAGAAGTAAATTTCTCTGCTGTCTTTTGCAAGCTTATTTTTAAAACACATTGCACTTGAGAAAATTTCAAAAATCATATAAAACACCATTTACACCTTATTAATATGTTTATGAGAATCAAATTATAGATTTTTTGCATACAGCTGGAACTCTGGTTTGATTACCTTATGGCACATAACTCAATTTAATTGAGTGATCTGAGTTATTAACATTATCTAAAACTTAGAATTCATGTTCTGTTCATATTCATTCAATATCAAACTTATGAAATTTCAAAGCTATCTTAGACTAAAAATTTACGGAAAGCTAAATTATTTTGTGCTTGCTCTCCTGAAATTTTAGGCCTGATATACACTATAACCCCCCCCTTTTAAACATAGACACTGAAGATAATTTAAAATTTTAGCCTATGAAAACTTCATTTTTACTGAGAATCGGAATAAATGTGTTTCCTGAATATTGCATATGATCGTTTACAGCGTACAAAATCATTTCAGTGCTATTTCTTTCAATGACTCACTTTGAAAGTGCGATTTAATGTTTGTAGTTAGCTCTCAAATATGTCTAAGTTTGAAAGAAATCATATAAGTTACAATAGTGTTTGGAAAGAACAGGTATAATGCAGAATGGCAGGTCTGTATTACTCCCTTAAGCCAACCACTTTCTCAGGTCCATCAACAATCTGCCAGGTATCGTCCTGGAAAACAACAAGAAATTATAGTTTCAAATATATTCAAAGGACATTTTTCATTGTGCTCACGGACACAGAACCCTATTTTCCATTTGCTATTTAGAATACATTAGAATCACATTTCCAAGGTTCAAGGAAACAATTTCCATGCCTTTAGATTATCAACTACTTAACAGCTGTTTAGTAGCTGTTAGAATACAAATGTTTCAGCTGGTTGAGGCAGCCCACACCTGTAATTTCAGTGGCTCAGAAGGTTAAGACAGGAGGATGGCAAGTTCAAAGCCAGTCTGAGCAAAAGTGAGACATTAAGCAACTCAGACTGTCTCTAAATAAAATACAAAATGGGACTGGGGATTTGGCTCAGTGGTTGAGTACCTCTGAGTTCAATCCCTGGTCCCCCCACCCAACCAAAAAAAAGAATATAAATGTTTCCCATGTACATTAAAAATTTCAACTTACCAGTGGCAAACCGCTTCTTTACTAAGGAAAGCCTATAGCCAGTGCCAACAAGTTCAATATCTACTCCTGAGAGTGTACTGCCCTCACTGAGGAATTGCACTGCAAGTGTTGTGGGTTTACTGGGTCCTTCTGAAAGATCAAATTTTGCCCTGAGGGACCCAGAACCTACAAAACAAACAAATAAATAAGAAAGAACAAACTTAAATGAGGTAAAATACATTGCACAACAAATTAAATCACACATAAACTAAACTATTATCAGTCCCATCAGTCCCGCTCTAAATTCATGAAATGTGTACAAGAAAAACAAACCATTATCTTGTTTCCAAATTAGATTATATTCAGTGAATCTGATTTTTTATAATCAATCCACCTTCTTTTTTAAATTTTTTTTAGTTGTAGGTGGATACAATATCTTTATTTTTATTTATTTATTTTTATGTGGTGCTGTAGGATTAAACCCAGGACTTCATAAGTGCAAGGCAAGTGCTCTACCACTGAGCTACAATCCCAGCCCTCCATCTTCTTAACAGTAATCTTCAGAGATGGTTATTATTGAGACTCCTAGGCTGGATCACACTGAAGTTAAGTCAAAAGGAAAGAAATAAGCAATTAAGAGCAGCAGAAAGGGAAATGCTAGTAGGGATATATATAGGCAGGATAAAGTAAAAAACAAAATTACTGTTGAGTAATGGGAACCAGAGAGGTAAAAAAGGAAAAGTAGCTATTGTTGGAAAGAATTGTTATCAACATTACTATTTTCTATTCACTCTTCTTTAAAGAAAAATTTTTACTTGTCTAACATCATGCCTGAGATTTTCAGAAATTCCTTTTGATATAACAATTTTTTTTCAACACACTCTCTAATCCTTGACAACACTAAACCAATAGTAATAACACATATGATAATTGCTGTAAAAGAGCTCCCAGAAGCTATAGGCACAAAAGCACATAGCTCTACATGAAGCTATTAACTTCTGGTAGTGGTGATGGTTACACAGGTACAGAGACAGGAGACCTGCAAGAGCCCAATGCATTTAAGAGAACTGCATCTAAAAAGTATAAAAAGAGTACTACATCTATAGTAGAATAGCTGGAAAATATGATACAAGTGTAGAGCAGTAGATTAGACTAGTTGTGAGGACTTTGGGAAATCACCCATGATAAGGAAGACAGGAATATCTCCGATTAGTGCCCTAGAAAGGAAGGGAAAAACAAGATTCAAAATAGGAAGACCAGCTGTAAGTCAACAAAATAGTTTAGGACCACAAGTGTCAAGAAACAGGGATTTGAACTAGGCCAAGGGAAAGGAAAGAACAATGCATCTGAAGGATATTTAGGAGTTGAAGTCAAGAGGTGAAAAAGGAGTAGGAATTCAGAAGAGTTCCCATGTTTCTGGTTAGGTAAAATAGACAAGACTTGCTAGGTATGATTCCCTGTACAGAAGTGTAACAGTAGAAAAAAATGTGGAACAAGATGTCACAACACTGGTCTATTCTATTGTGCCTGGTGGCACAGATCAGAGTGGAGATGAACTGCTGCAGAACTCTTAACAGTTGTCCAAGTCTTCCTTAAACTTTTATAACTTTTTTTTTAATTTGAGAGGTTTATTTAGGAAAGTAGATACATATTCAAGGGAAAATGGGAGTGATCTCAAAAGAGAGGGTAAAGCAAGAAATATACATGCACTCAAGGGAGAATGTGGGCTACCTACAGAGGGGAAGACAGCCAAACTTTTGCAATTCTTAAAAATTACAGTAGGAGCAAAGACCAGTCAATTTAAGAAACTTCTTAAACTTCAGAATTATTTCCTGTCCCTCTTCTGGGTACAGAGCCAGAAGAGAAAACATTTTTATTTTACAGTACAATCAGATTTATAAATTTTTCACAGAGACTTTTATACCTAAAAAACAGAAGGAAACTATTAAAATATGTGGTTAAAAATGCTTATTTTTGAGGGCTGGGGATGTGGCTCAAGTGGTAATGTGCTTACCTGGCATGCACGGGGCACTGGGTTCAATCCTCAGCACCCATAAAAATAAAATAAAGATGTTGTGTCCACCAAAAAACTAAATATTAAAAAGTTCTCTCTCTCCTTAAAAAAATGCTTATTTTTGAGTACAAATTCCTCTCTTGATAAGTATTTATGAGTTATTGTACAGTTGCGTTAAGTGGGGAGGAAAGACATCCTCCCTTCTTGCTAGATGATTGCAAGTCCTCAATGCAGGTAGGATGTCTAACTTACTTCCAGTTTAAACTAGGAATTTCAGTGTGGTTCCCTAAAGTCATATAACTAGGTTAAAAGTCAGTGTACCTGGATACCTGAAAACAGCCACCTTTAAGTACCAAATAGAAAAAAGGAACTGCAGATTAGCTTGGTATTTCATTCAAAGTGTACCTCTTTAGTAAGGGTCTGATTCTGCCTAACAGGTATAAAGGAAAAGACAATAAAGACATGCTCATGGTACTTTACACAAAAATATGTAGGAGAAAAATTACTGACATTATGCTCAAAATGTTCAAAAAGAAAAAGTTGAGCAAAATCCGAAAAAAAAGAGTAGAGGACAAAACTACCTTCTCAATAGGAAAAGTTATTGGAGGCTAATTAAACATTCCAAAAAAGGAAGAAGACTTCTCTTTTTATTAGAGAAAATTAAACTATCTAATATTAAACACCAGATTGTCCTGGGAATCACATGCTAATTTTAAGTTTAGTTAGGGGAGATCTTAGGAGTGACCAGCAAGAATAGACTTTTCCTTCCTACTGGAAACATGGGTACGGACTTGAAGGAGGCAAATAACAACTTTTAAAAATAATCTTCACAGAATTAAAGACTGCTGATGGTTAGTTCTAATAAGGAAAAACAACCAGGAAAGATTTTCTTATTAAGTTGGGGTGGGCAAGAGGTTTTAAAAAGTAAGAAGATTCTAAATGATTTCTAGGGGGCCAGAATGAACCAAATAATGTGTTCAATTAGTTTTAATTAGTTATTAGGTTACCTACCTGGGATAGACAGTTCTATTTTTTAAATTCATTTTATTAGGTGTTTTTTTCTTAATGTTATCATGTAAATATGAGAAGCATTTACATAATATTTATAAAGTTGTAACAAAACATGTTCATTTTCTTGCAGGGAAAGCTCCTTTAATCTAGAAAGGAAAAATCTGAATCATAGCTGGTCCAGTATATTTAAGGTGTTAACTTCCACCTAGTGGTCAGTTCTAGAACTGAAGGCATGCAATTCCAGGAGGCAACTTTCCATAAAAAATGCCTAAAAACCCCCAAATGGGGAAATAGCTCACTGGTGCAGCACCTGTCTAGCATGTAGCATGTTTGAGATCCTGGGTTTGATCCCTAGCACCACACATACACAAAAAGAAAACAAGAACAACAAAATCTATTTTCAGTTACACCACAAAAAAGCATGCATATACTTACCTCCATTTTCTGATTTTTCTGAAATACCAGACAATTTCCAAAAGGCTTTCATTTGTTCCGCATTCCTGTAACATGAATAAATATCATCAGGTTAAGTGTCTAATACATTAACTTATGCATACATGGGCACTTAATAAATAAAAGCACCTAAAGTATTTTTACTATTAATAACTACACTGCTAAGAAATATGTTTATGATGTAGCATAAATAAATGTTCTTTCTTAGTTAATGGAAATTTATCAGATTATAGAAGTTCTCTAGTTTCTACTGATAAAAGAAAACTGAATAGGTATATGTGGCTTGGTACCTTAAATAGGTACTCGGGAAAACACTGTTATTAAATGATGAAACAAATATAAAGAGTTGTTAGAGTCTATACTAATATTAACAGAGGAGAGGAAGGAGGTAGTTAGAGGACGGTAATATTACTGAACACTAACAGGTGTTCTTAGAGATATACCAAATGATATTTTTAACCCTGTAGAATAATTATCACTTTTTAAAAGAAGTTTAGCAATTAAAGGTAATCATTCAGTCGGATGGCATTTACAGCAAAACTGATTATTTTGGATTAAGGCTACTATATCTTGACTAGTAAAATTAACAGCATTTTTCATAGCATGATTTCTATGGAAAAACTGTACTAAATCTTTTGAAATCTGTAAGATAATTTTGAAAACTTGGGTTCTAAAAGTTGTGGGCTGCAATAGAAATTTAGCAGGAGTTCAGAAATATATTTAAATTACCACACTGCAGGGGGAAGGGACTGCATATTTGTGACTCCTCCATCCACTGGTACCACCACCTGTATGTTGGAAAGCACACTAGGTGCCACCATAGCTTCTGGATTATACTTATAATCCACTCTAAGATCTGTGGTACTGGCACTACATTTCCAGTATGTTGCAAGATTCAAAGGAGTGGACTGAATGCCATTTGACGATACCTTTAAAGAGAAAAAAATTGTCTTTGGCCTGAAGAGTAAATTAAGTCATTCAATACACAGATACTTGAACATAAGAATTTACAGAATCAAAACTATCTAATAAGAGTACTGATGCTAGTAACAGTAAAGGGTCACTCTCAGCATGTACACCTGGGATGACCAACGTCAAAACATCTGCAGTGCCTGTATATGGTGCATGTTCCCCTGGCTCTAACTGCTGAAAAATCTGATTTGACAGCTTAGAGACAATGCCCAGAAATCAGCATATTATCAGATAATTCTTATTTATTTGTGTAAAGTTTGAGAACTTTTCAATATTCAACATAGAATTATTTATGAATAATGAGAATTTAAATATAAAACAATAGAAAAAGGGGAGATTCACCAAACAGTTCCACAAGCCTGCAATCAATACTTCCAACTTAATATGGTTGACTTTAATCAATGACACACTTTCTTCCAATTCTTCAACTCTTTGCTCAAAGGGCTCCTTTTGAAGCCATTTAAAAAGCTATCCTGGATAAAGTTCAGTGGTAGAATGTTTGTCTAGCATATATAAGGCCCTGGGGTTCAATCCTCAGTAACACACACACACAGAAAAACTACACTGACCACCCTTTACAAATTTTCGTTCAAACTACACTTGTCAGGTGTGGTGGCGCACACCTGTAATCCCAGTGGCTAGGGAGGCTGAGTTAGGAGGATCTAGAGTTCAAAGCCAGCCTCAGCAACTTGGCAAGACCCTAAATACAATGACAAAATAGGGCTGAGAATGTGGCTCAGTGGTCGAGTGTCCCTGAATTCAGTCCCAGGTACTGCCTCCCCGGCCCCCACAAAAATTACCCTTTCAATCTTCCTTAACTTTTTTTCCCCTTTTCTCCATGTCATTATCTCTAAAAACAATATTATTTAATTATGTATACTGTCCTCCTGTCCTGCTCCTAGCAATTAGCACGCACTAAATAATAAAAAAATAATAACCCCCACCCCATCTCTCTGAGGATTGAACTCCAGGGCACTAAAACACACCAGCCTTTTTTATTTTTTGAGGTCTTACTAAATTGTTTAGGGCTTCACTAAATTACTGAGGCTGGCCTCAAACTTGCTTGCAATGCTCTGCCTCAGCCTCCCAAATTGCTGGGATTATAACAACATGCTACCACAGCCAGCTCATTCTATTTTTTTTTTTTTAATGTGGTGCTGAGGATTGAACCTACTCCCTCACCTGTGTTAGGCAAGCACTTTACCACTGAGCCATAACCCCAGCCCCATAACTCATTCTTTTTAATGGCTGTAAGAACTCATTTAATCAATTCTTTCCTTTGCTGATATATACTTAGATTGTTTCCAAACAATGCTACAATGAATGTTCTTTGTATCTTATCTTTGCCCGTTTACTATGATTTCTGAGAATAAATTTCTGGAAGTGGAATTGTTGAATTAAAGATTATATCTACCCAACAATCTGCTACAACTGCCTTCTCTGAGGTTCTATTTGTGTTCCCATTAACAAGTGGCCACACCCCTACATACTAGGTAGAGCATCTGTTGATGGGCATCTAGACTGCTTCCGTAACTTAGCTTCTGTGAAATGTACTGCAATAAACATAGGTATATGTATCTTTATGAAACATAGGCATCATGTATGTTTAAAATATGCTGACTTAATTCTTTAGGATAAACACCAAGGAGCGGGATAGCTGGGTCATATGGTAGATCTATTTTTAGCTTTCTTCCATTGTGGCTGTATTAATTTACATCCCTACTAACTGTGTATAAGGATTCCTCCCTGTACCACATCCCCTCATCTTCACCAGCAAGAAACTAAAATATTACTTCACTTTAGTGTTTGGAACATTTCTTGACCTAGTCTTCCAGGTCTTTTATTCTTCCAGAGAATTTGAAAATAATTATCAAGTCTCCAAACATAAACAAAGACATAATCTCTATGGGGTCTCTGATCAGAGTCACATTAAATTTAAACTTAATTTAAAAACAACTAAACTTTTTATATCGTGAATATTCCCTTAAATGAATAAATACTTTTCTACATATATGCAAGGCCAACAGACTGTTATGTTTCTTCCTATTTTTTATTGTATTTTTCTCTATTAGTTTTTCTGATTGAAAAAGTTATTAATTTTGATATTAATTTTTAAACTGGTCACTTTATTAAATTCCCCTAGATCACAATAGTTTCCTAATTGCTTCTCCTGAATTTTCTAGGAATGTATCACCTGAGAATAATAATTTTGGTTCCTCTTTTCCAATATTTATTACTGCTTATTTTATCCTCTTATCCAACTGTACTGGCTTAACACATTTAGAAAAATCTTCAATAACAATCTTGTTAGTATTAATAGGAATAATGAGTGTCTTTGCCATACCTCTCTTCAATTAATTATTTTAGTTTTGTTATTAAGACTAATGCTACTGGTCTTTTCAGGTTAAGTACAAATTTATGTATTTATATTTATTCAGTACTTTAAACAAATTCTATCAAATTGACTGTATCATCCACTCATTTATTAACAGATTTTCTAGTTTTGAAACATGCTTGCATTCCTGAAATGAACCTCATTTGGCTAAGATATATTTATTCATTTACTGATGTGCTAGACTCCATTTGCTAATGTTTTAATTTAGGGTTTCTTCAATGATGTAATACTCACCTGATACTTTAATACATCCACGTTATAATACGAAGCAGCTGGATTTTGCTCTGATAACTTCTTGAGGTAGATGGTAACAGCTTGCATGTTCATCCAAAAATCTTTTGTGTTGGAATCACACTGTGATGGATCACTACATGCATAAGAAACATTTTTGTTATTTTATTTGACTTATATTTTTCCTTTGCCTCTATGTAATAATTTGATAAGTAATTCTCTAAGACTAGTAGAAATGAACCCAAAGATGGGATGAGAGAAAACTCAGATTAGAGGATGAAGAAAGAACACAGGAGAAGGTTGCCTGAAAAATAAGATGGAATGAAACAAAAAGTTTTAAAAATAACTGTCACTAATTCAAAAACAAAATAAAACCACAGAGACTGTTTAATAATAGTAAATAATTTTGGTATTGTCCTCAAATTAAATATTAATTTCTTATAAACATTTCTTTCAAAGAAACTTCAACCTTCAAAACAAACATACACAAACCTGAACACAAGTTGTGAATTTGGAAGAATCTGCTCAAGTCTGCTGATATTTTTCACCCTGAAGCACAGCACAGCAGGAGAGGGATTGCTAGTGAAGACTTTAATAATTCCACTTGGAAATGATATAGTCACATCACCAGTGATCTTCACAATACATCTGAAATTGGGAACGTTGGTAAGTGCTAAAATAAGATACTTTAATTTCTAATTAAAGCATGTTTGGTTTAAAAAAATACATGTATGTGTATATACATGTGACAATGTGTACATATATATCTTTTATCATAATTATGGATGAATTATTTCTTCAATTTAATTATAAAAATGATTCTAGGAGAAACAGAACACTCATCTAGCATCATCTTTTCCTAGAATTAAACTTCAAACACAAATGTAAGCACACTAATAATGTTTCTTTACCATCCCCTGAACTACCTTAAGGGCACTACCTCCCTGGGAATACTACCCCTAGTTGTAGCTATGTTCCCCTCTTAGACCCATAAAGCACTGGACCTGATGGTGTTATTGGTACATGTCCCTCCTGCTCCTCGTTGCTCCTCCTTGCCCTCTATTTCTTCTTTCTTTGAAACTTGTGCATCAGACTATAGCACTCACTACCCCTTTCCCTTTCAAGTTGTATTCCATACTCCCTCCCTTTCATGCCCTGAAAATCTGAGCTTCTGGCTCACTGTCAATCTTGTCTCATAAATTTAATGATTTCAGTATCCACCTAGATGGTGCTTTCAATATTTTTTGTCACCAAGTTCTTCAGTCCTTTACTTCCAATGATCCTTTTAGCCTACTTCAGCCATGCACAGCCCCTCCAAAATCTCAAATTCACACTCCCCACTACCTACTTCCTACTTAGTATTTTTCAAACTCATTCTTACTAATACCACATCTTCAAAAATTCCCCAACCTCATTCAAACCTCCATAACCCACTATTCCTAAACCTTTTTCACTAATCTCCACTCACCCTTTATGTCTTCATTTCCTCCTATTTATGGAATTCTAGGTCCATCATAAGATACTCTTCTTTGCACAAACCCTCCCTTGTTCTTCTTTCACTGTGACTGCTTGGTCAAATAAAGAGTTTGGACTAAATCTAGCTCCTTATCCACATCTGTACAGCTGATGGTGACAACAGAAAAACATATCACCATCTAACCAAAACTCTTTAACTAGTACCCCTGGATGTTACCTGATAATTCTAAAACATGCCCTCATCTAGTCATTCTTGTCGTACTTTCTTTTCCCCCCTAAATTGTAACATCCCCTTTCCCTCTACTCTCAGCTGATGACTTTGCTTTTAATTTTACTGAAGAAATAAATCAGAAAAGAACTTCCTCAAACATTCACTAGTAAACTCCTAATCTATCTGTATCTTATGCCTTCTCTCCTTTTTCAACAGATTTCTGCACCTAAGATTAATTACACTGACTGACTGGAACTTATCAACTTTTACATACCAAAGGATCTCACTCTCACTGCATTGTCTATTCTCTTTTCTCCACAAATACGGGGTTTTTCTCATTTGTATACAGACATGCTGGGATATCTATATTTAAAGTTTATATACAGATATATAAACTTTATGTAGAGTATATATATAAACTTTAAATAAATGTTTATATAAAGATTATTTATATAAACTTTAAATAAACTAACAAAAACTAAAATAAATAAAACCCTCCTCTGATTCAGCTACTTTGCTCCTGCCATCATTCCACTTCTCTGCTTCCCCTTAGAGCAAAACATCCAAATAATTATCTATATTTTTTTCTTTCCAAATAGAGTTTAAATCTGCATCATCTCCTGCTCCAACACTCTCCTGCAAACAGGCTTAATTCCACTGCACCACTAAAACTGCTCCTGCAAAAGCCACCAATGACCTTTACACTGCTAATAGCCAAATTATGACCTGCTGACAGCATCACATGTAGCTACACATCTTTCTTCAAGAAATGATTATTCATTTAGTATCTTCATCACTGTAATGGTTCTCTCCTCTTTTCTCTTGCTGCTTGCTGTCTAAATTCCTTTGCTAGATCATTCTTGTCTTAACTGTTTTCAATCCTGTAGGAGATCAGGACTTAGTTCTCCAATCACTTTTCTATCCATTCCTTTAAGGTGCCTGGCTAAGTAGTATAACAAGCACTTCAAAATTAGCATTCTACTACCTCAGCAAACCTTAAAAACTATTTTCAAAATATATTCAGAGTCTCATGTCTACTACCATCTTGTTTCTAACATCCTTGCTCAAGCCACCATCATTTCTCACCTGGACTTCTATAGTTAGCCTCCTAACTCATTCTCCCTCAATCTATTCTGGTTCCCTCCAGTTTATTCGCTATAGAGCAGCTAGAATACTCCTTCAAAATGTTAATAGCAATTTCATCATTCTTCCATTCAAAACCTTCTTGGCTTCTCATCTCATTCAAAATGAATTCCAAATTCTCTATGATGGGCCTACAAGCCCAACCTGATTTGGTACTTCGCTGGTTGCATCTTCAACTACTCTCCCCCTTGTTTACTTCTACTTAGTGACATGGTTCTCTTTGCTATTTCCTGAGTATACCAAGCACGCTTTTACCCAGTCCCTTCCACTTGCTGTTTCCCTCTTCCTAGAATGGTATTCCTCCAGATATCTGCATGGCTTACTTCTATCTTTCAAATATCTGCTTAAATTAATCTCAGAAAGGTTTCCCCTGGTCAATAGATCTAAAATAGTACCCTTTCACTGCTATTCTCCACCCTCTTATCCAGGTTTATTTTTCTTCACAGTATATATCAACACCTAAACATATAGTTTTTCCTTGATAAATGATGCAAGCTCAGCAGAGAACATTGTTTTGTTTACTAAAGTATCCTTAGCATTTATCACAGTCATACACAAATGCTTAATTATGACTTTCTTAAAAGTAAGATGCTAAGCCAATTCTGCAAAAGTCTCATATGAAACATGCATTCTAGGTCTCTCTAGGAAATGCCATTCTTTCATCAAAGATACACCATCAGCCATACTAGTCAAACAGTAAATAAAATATGGTGAAGCCATCATTTATTACTGATTATAATGATTTTTAAATTTGAAAGGTAATACTGAAATTAGAAAGCAAAATGTAAATAAATCAACAAAAGACCCGAACCTACAAAAACTCCAAGAAAAACACTTAAAATTCAGCATAAACCCCATCCTGACCCCAAACACACAAACACAGGAGTATTTAAAAAATTAACCTGGTGGGATCTGCTCCTTTAAAATACGCATTTACAGACTCTGTAAGGGCGATTGCCACAGGTAAAGTGTCCTGATTTCCAAGGCTGACAGGGCTAGGACCCCGTGACACACCTAGAATACATAGAAAAACATTTGTTAAATCTTTCAGGAAGACACATATTAAAAACCAAGACAGTCAGATTCACAATGTTAGGTTGTCACAAGTGACCCTATAACTGATTTCAATGATGCCCCAAAGAGAAACCGAGTGGTTAAAAATATAGGATAAACAAATTGTAATGTGATACAAAGAAAAGAAGAAAGGAAATAAAGTTCCACTGTATGTATATATCACATTTTGCTATCTATTTATCTGTCAGTGGACAGCTAGATTGTTTCCATCTTTTGGCCACTGTAATGAGTGCTGCTATGAACATGAGAATAAAAAACTCTCTTTAGGATTCTGCTTTCAATTCTTTTGGGCATTTATTCAGAAGTGAAATTGCTGTATCATAAGGTAATTCTACATTTAATTTTTGAGAAATAGCCGTAGTGTTTTCCACAGCAGCTGTACCATTTTATATTCTTAATAGTGCTCAAGAGGTCTCAATTTTTCTCTATATCCTTGCCAACAAGCTAGACAGCAAGCTCTCTACCACTGAGCTATATCTCCAGTCCCATAACCTTTTTTTTAATTAAGGAAAATTACATAGTTGACCTTCCATATGAAGATTCTACATTTGTCGATTCAACCATGGATTGAAAATATTTGGGAAAAAATTGCCTAATGAAAACTTATTTTTTTCCTTATAATTATTCCTAAATAATACAGTATTTACACTGTATAATGTATTCTAAGTCATCTAAACATGATTTAAAGTATACAGGAGTGTATGTGCAAACATTATTGCATTTTATACAAGGGACTTGAACATCCATGGATTTTGTTATCTTAGGAAGTCCTAAAAACTAATTCCCTATGGATACTAAGGGCTCCCTATTTTAAATATGGAATTGATATTTCTCCTTGAGTAACTCACACAAATGGATATTTACACATAGTCAAGGGTAACATTAATGTCTGCTACTACTTTGACTATGAAAATCTAAAGAAACCTACAAAGGTTGGGGATGTAGCATAGTGGTAGAGTGCATGTCTAGCATACAAGAGGACCTAGGAAAAAAAAGAGGGATAGAAAAAGGGAGGAAGAAGGAGAGACAGGAAGACGAGGGACAGAGGGAAAGAGAAATCTTCAAAGTTAGTTATTGTTTCAATCCTCTAATTTGGGCAAATAATATGAAAATTCTTAAAATGGCTTCCCTGTAAACTGTCATGCTTGTTACTGAAATACTACCAAGTAAAGTTTTGGAAAGTCAGAAAAATACTCAAAAATCTACTTAACATTTGGCAGATCCAAGTTTTATCTTCTAATTTCGTTAACTTTTCAAATCCATATTGCATAAGCATACTTTCAAAAAATTAATTTACATATGAAATATTTATTAAAGTCCCTAGAAAAATCTCTAAATTTATACTATATTAATCTAAATAAAGAATTTTTAAGAAATGAAACATTCTTTGTATCCTTAATAAGAACATTTTTATTTCCAATTCTGGCTTAAGTTTGTAATATTTAGACAACTGCATGCTTTGAAAATCCAGAGAGCTTATAAATTTGAGGTAAAGGGCACATGGTATCTTCCTGTAACAATGGGTGCTTATGTGTAATTCCTTTCAACTTAGGAGTAAAAATCAGAGGCTCACTCCCATTATCTCCTACTTATGTTTTCCCAACTTCAACTATCCATGTTTTTCTTATAACAGCCTTTGCTCTAGTAGTTTAAGTATTATAATTTTTTAAGCTGATACATTCTTTGTGCTTCTTTTCTAATCATTTTTCCCCTAATTCTGACAGCTTTAGAATTCAGATTTAATGATACTTCTTTTTTTATTTTTGATACTTCTGAATGCTCAGGCAAGGAGAGAGAAATGAAAGAAAATGCAAAAATAGTTATCTTTGATAATTGCAGATTGATATCAATGGATCTTGTACAGTAGCTAGACACAATTAGCACAAATTTGAGATAGTTAATCTTAGTATTATTCTCAATTCCTGAGATATCATACACTGCTGGAAAAGGAAAAACTAGGTAACAAAGTGTTTTAGATACACTTTAGAATCATTAGTCAACACATATATTTGCTTCTGATACAATACCTGGTGATGTCTCACAGTGCTTTTCAATTTCAGAGAGTGTCCCAATCAAATTATCATCTTCTATCATATTTAAATAAAACAAAATATTGCAGGAAAACATTTTCAAGAAACAAGAAGAATCAAAACTTAAATCTAAACAGAGAGCTGAAAAAGCATCATGACAAAGAAGACTTCATAGATTTAGATTTAAAGACCTCTGTTGTTCAAAGGTGGCATATCCACCTGCCTTGCCTGAATCAACACTGTCGCCAACTTGGGGTTCTCCCGTTGCCAACACTAGCTGAAATCATAAATATGACTTATTCAATAAAAAATTAACCTGAAATCTCCTCAGAAATAGAAAATCTTCTAAATAATCTAGATAATGTGAAAGAACTAAAGCTTATTTTGGCTACCTAGACTACCTGCCTGATTTTTTTCTTTTTTCCTCCACATACAGATTTTATATGTAAACTTTTTTGTTTTAATTAAAATTTTATTTGTACATTTTAACTGTAAAGAAAAAAGAATTTTGGATCTGGGGTTGTGGCTCAGTGGGTTCAATTCTCAGGATCACATATAAATAAATAAAATAAAGATCCACTGACAACTAAAAAATATTTTAAAAAATAATAATGAATTTCATTGTGGTATATTCAAACATGCTTATAACATGTTTATCATTTCTACCCCACTATTACCCTGCTCTCTTTCATTCCCTTCCTTTTCTCTAGTAGTCTTCCTGTTACTTTCATGTTGTCTTTTTTCCTCACTAGATTCCACATATGAGGGAAAACAGGCAATAGTTGTATTTCAGAGGTTAGCTTATTTCACTTCAACATGATGCTCTCCAGTTCCATCCATTTTCCTGCAAATGTCATGATTTCATTCTTCTTTATGGGTGAATAATACTCCTTTGTGTATATGCATCACATTTTCTTTATCCATTTATTTACTGATGGGTACCTAGGCTGATTCCATAAGTTGGCTATTGTGAATTGTGCTGTGAAAAATATAGACATGTAGGCATGTCTATAGTTAGCTTTGATTCCTTTGGATATATACTTGGAGTTGGTTTAGCTGGGTTTTTATAGCTTCCAAATTTCTAGTAGGGTGTGAGTGTGTGTGTGTGTGTGTGTGTGTGTGTGTAGTTTTTAATAGAATCTGTGGGAAGCAAAATTAACAAGACCACATATACAAACAAAAATAAAAATGTTCATTAAACAAATAAAAAGACAAGCTTATTAGATATATTCAATTTACATGAATCTGAAAGATGGGAAAATGCTATATATGAAGGTATACAAGGTGGTCACATGTTTAGGCATTTAGAAATCAAAACATTTCATATTTCCTTCTAGCCTACATTACTTATGCTATATTTACAGTGGCCACACAGATAAGATACATTACTCTTAAGTAAATTTTGACAAATTAAACTGAATACAATTAAATCAGCTTAATTAAAACTGTCATTCTCAAACTTTAGCATTATAAAAATCATTTGGAAGGGCTGTAAAAAGTTTGGTACCCTCACTTCTAGATTGTCTGATTTTTAAAAGTCTGCATTTCTACTAAGTACGGAGGTACAAATGCTGCAGGTCCAACAACTACACTTTGAGCACTACTGAATTGGTGCTCATTTAGTGTACTTAAGGTATTGCTCTTGAAACACAATTGATGCATTTAAGTGGCTTTGCTTATTACATTCAGAAAAGAATCTGTAGGAAGAACTAAGTAATGACAGAAAAATTCTTGAGCAAAATATTCTAGAGCTAGTAAAACACTGGATTTGTTCAATGATGTTTAGGCTTATAGCTCATGTAATAGCTATTTTTAAATCTTTATGATTTAAATTCATATAAAAAATATAATTCATTGAAAGCCCAAAACCTTTTTCTTTCACTGAACCAATTGTTTTCAGAACACAATTATTATTTTTTGGAGGGATTACTGGGGCTCGAACCCAGTGGCACTTAACCACTGAGCTATATCTCCAGCCCTTTTTATTTTTTATTCTGAGATAGGGCCTTGCTAAATTGCTAAGGTTGGCTTTGATCTTATGATCCTCTTGCCTCAGCCTCCTGAGCCCCTGGGATTACAATTATGTGCCACCACGCCTAGCAGAACATAATTGTTTTTAAAACACAAACTTTCTTAAGAATGCATCTATGTATCTGGGGCACAGTGGTGCACACCAGCTACTTGGGAAGCTGAAGCAGAAGGATCACAAGTTCCAGGCCAGCTTGAGCAACATAGTTAGACCCTGTCTCAGAATAATAAATAAAGGGGTCTATGGATGTAGCTCACTGTTAAGTGTCCCTGGGTTCAATCACCAGTACCAAAACAAAAAACAAAAGAATGCAATTATTAGTTCATGGTTGAAAGCATACCATTAAATTTTGCCTTCAACTATTTATATTGACCAGCACTTTATACATCTGATTTTTTCTTAAAATTACTTGGGAGTAAATCCAGGGGAGCTCTGACACTAAGCTACATATCCGGTCCTTTTTATTTTTATTTTGAAATAGGGTTTTGCTAAATTGCTGGAGTTGGTCTTGAACCTGCCGTTCTCCTGCCTCCACCTCTGGAGTAGCTGGGATTACATGTACAGCTTGACTCATCCTTAATAGTGCTAGCCACAGTTAAAATTCTATACATAATAAAGACTGAAATACAAAAGGAAACATGAACAGTTTGACAATGTTAGGTATGTTTCCTAAAATATATTTCTATTATTAAATTCTTCAGTAGCCCATTAAAAATATATATGTATGTTATACATGTACATATAAAATAGTGTTCATCCTTCATATGCTAAATTTCATAATCAACAATGACCACTTACCTACTGTTGGAGTATTGGCAGCACTCAATGAAGTAGATGATGAGATAGAGGAAGAACTTTCTGCCCGGGCTAAAGGAGCAGCAGGAGGTGGGCTGGTATTGGAAGTTACAGGTGGACTGAATGGCCTGGGCTTAAAAACAAAAAGTTATTTATCAAAATGCTAAAACAATTCTTTCCTTGTCAGAGAAGATTTTTTAAGTATCAGATAATTTAAATATACCAAGCCGAATTTATTGTTTCTTATAATTCAAAATCAGAGATGCCATATGTCAAATCATTTTTAAGAATATACTGAAAGCTGAAGAGGCTGTTATTAAAATAATGCTATTAAAAATATCTTTGTGCATAAAATATCCTGTATGTCAAAAACTGTACTTAAGATTCTCAGAAGTCAGAATTACTAGTTTAAACAATATGAAGGCTCTTCATATATACTACCAAACTGCTTCCCAGAAAGGTTATTCACTTTACCCCACTATCCAATACATGTCAGATTATTTCTCCAGTACCCTTAGCAATGAATGGATGACTCAGAGAAGAAGGAAAAATAATAACTAAAATGACTTTTTAGTTAATTTTTATTGTTTGTTTTTGGAGACAAGGTCTTACTAAGTTTCCCTAACTGGTCTTGAACTTATGATCCTCCTGCCTCTGCTTTCTTGAATTGCAGGAATTATAGGTATACACCATCATGCTTGGCTTTCTAATTAACTTGGTAGGTAAAAACAGAATATGAATTTTCAGTTTTAAGAATAATGTGATGTGAACTTTGGTTTGTGTAAAGGGGAATCAGGGGAGGGGTGGGGATGGGAAGGATGGTAGAAAGAAACAGCCAGAGGAATGAGAAGTTGTGCTCCTTTTGTGTACTATATGTCAAAATACATTCTATTGTAAAATAAATTAATTTTTAAAAAAGAATAATGTGATGAGGTTTTGGTTTAGTATTACCTGAACTTTCACTAATCCTTTGCCTTACTTGTTACAAATATTTCCCTCCATTAACATTGCTTTCCCTTTATTTTTGATGTTTACAAATTTGTCCATATTTTACTTTGTAATTCCTTGTAATGCTTCCTCATTTAGAAAGTATTTCCCTCATGAGTTTGAGAAAACCTTAATTCTGTTGTCTTTGTACTTTTCTAGTTAAACATAAAAACAACCAAGAAAAATATATCTCCAATTTGTTTGTCTTTTACTTGGGTGAATGGACTTTTTCTTTCCAAATTCCTAATTGCTCCGATACACATTAGCAACATTTCCTAAGGTATTTCCTTTTTCAAAAAAATAGGTATATTCAGCTTAATTAAAAATAACTAATCAAAAGGAGATCAGGTAGGGAGCAGTGGCACACACTTTTAATCCCAGCTACTTGGAGGCTGAGGACAATTGTGAGTTCAAAGCCAGCCTCAGCAATGGTGAGGCACTAAGCAACTCTCTACATAAAATATAAAATAGGCCCAGGGATGTGGCTCAGTGGTTAAGTGCCCCTGAGTTCAATCCCTGGTACCCCGTCCCCCACCAAAAAAAAAAAAAAAAGATCAGTAGAAAAAGGAAAAAATGGGGTAGGAGGAGTGGAGATAAGGGGGAAGTGCTGGGGAGTAATATTGGCCAAATTATATGGTTATATTTTATGTATGAATGAACACATAACAACAAATCATTATGTACAACTAGAATACACCAATAAAAAAGTAGAAAGAAAAAATAGATTTTTTTAAAAATGCATTTTCTTGCTTATAAAGACAACAAATATTTATTTAGTGCCTACTACATGGCAGGCCCTGGACTAGGTACCAGGTACAAAGCTGTGAACAAGAAAGATACTTTCCTCACAGCCCTATCTATAAGCGTTCATACACTAAATCGGTCAACTCTTCATTATATTAATAAAAACATATGGATATGCTATAAACTATTAGGTTTTACTATACAAAAGTTTATAATTTGTAATCCTCTCCCGCCCATTTAACTATTTTTAAACTATTTTTTTTCCTAGAGTATAACTTTCTGATGACTCCTGATTATGGACATCACATTGAAAATAACCAGTAAGATTATAAATATACAGCTATATCTTTATACAGATAAAGATGATACAGGAAATGGGGCTGAACAGATACTGAATTCAATAGCTGGTCTGAAACTGAAAACCTTGGAAAAAGACTTCAGATCAGCTACAGCAGGAAATAGTTTTATGGAAACATGGCTTCATGATCAATGATGTGGTTGCATTTTTAAGAGCATTTTACAATTCTTAAGGAAAAGGCAAAAACAGCTCTTTTCTGAAGTGGTTTTCTCTTATTTTTAGAATGCTATTATGATGCAGTGGTCAATATCATATGAAATGTGGCTAGTCCAAACTGAAATGTGATATAAAGTATAAAATACAGAGTACACTTCAAAGATTTAGCATACACATAAAAAAGTAAAATTTTTAATTATTTTTATTCTGAATACATATTAAAATGTAACGATATGCTGAATAAAACAAAACATCAAAATATCACTGTTCTTTTTTAATACAGCTACTAGAAAATTATACATGTTACTTTAAAACAGTGTACATTAGTGTACATCAGAATCACTTGGAGCCCTTTTTAATGCACAATTTCTGGGCCCCTCTCAGAGATACTATTTCCACTAAGTTCCTGGATATGGCTATGCCACTAGTCTGATACCCTGCTTTGAGCATCATTCCTCTAGAACAATGAAGATGCTATCTGATGGACCACACAGCAATAAATATCAAGAGTCTTAAAAATGTGCATACCATTTAGTTCATGAACTTCATTTTAAAAATTTGTTTACTAAGAAAATAGAGAATGTCTGCAAAGAAGCAAACATAAAGATATTAATTAAGACACTGTTATAAGGAAAACTTGACAGCTTGTATCTAATCTTTCATTTCATTTCTAGTAAATCAATTCACTGGGATAGGAGTAAAAGAAAAATGTCATCATTTCAATACATGGTGGTCAAGCCTTCTCATTTATTCGATGAATATTTTCTAAATATTTCCTGTACAATGTGACAGGCATTTGCAAAAATCAAGGGCATGAAATTGGCTAAGGTATAGTCCAGTAAGGGAAACACACACTAAGTCTACATAATGTGATAAGTGTATTAATAGAAATATAAGCAAAGTATATAAGCAATAGAATGATTAAATATGATGGAATAATCAAAAACTAGATGGTGATATTTAGCTGGGTCTTAAAGAGAGAGGCTAACTTGCTATTAAGGAGAGTAACTAAGAACAGACTAAGGAAGAAGAGCACGAGAAGAAGACCAACATTAAACAAGGAGGAGAGGTGGGAGGGAAAGGGAGAGAGAAGGGAAATTGCATGGAAATGGAAGGAGACCCTCAGGGTTATACAAAATTACATACAAGAGGAAGTGAGGGGAAAGGGAAAAATAATACAAGGGGGAGGAATGAATTACAGTAGTGGGAGTAGAGAGAGAAGAGGGGAGGGGAGGGGAGGGGAGGGGGGATAGTAGAGGACAGGAAAGGCAGCAGAATACAACAGACATGAGTATATCAATATGTAAATCAATGGAAGTGTAACTGATGTGATTCTGCAAGCTGTATACGGGGTAAAATGGGAGTTCATACCCACTTGAATCAAAATGTGAAATATGATATATCAAGAATTATGTAATGTTTTGAACAACCAACAATAAAAAAAAAAAAAGATTAAAAAAAAAAAAGAATTTCAAGATGGAGGGCTGGGGTTGTGGCTCAATGGTTAAGCACTTGCCTCACATGTGAGGCATTGGGTTCGACTCTCAGCACCACATTTAAATAAATGAATAAAATAAAGGTCCAACAAAAAAAAAAAGAAAACTGAGATATGAAAAATTGTGCTCTATATATGTAATAAGAATTGTAATGTATTCTGCTGTCATATATAAATAAAAAATTTACATAAAAATTAAATTTCCAAAAAACTGTATAAACAGAATATGAAGAATATCACTTATTATAAAACATTTATGAAAAGCTAATTTTAGGGTTCTAAAAAGCTTGTTATGTTATGTTCATATATGGAATTCTACCTATATACTTATAATGCACTAATTAAAAGAATAATGATTATGATGATGATGATAATAATAATAAAAGGGATAACAATAGAGGAAGCAGATCAAGGGGAGGGAAGAGGGCAGTGAAAGAGAAAAATTGGGAAATGAGACCAAATTATGTTATGTATATGTACAAACATGGCATAATGAATCCCACTATTATGTATAATTATAATGTATCAATAAAAAATTTTCAAGAACTTAAAAAAAAACTGAGGAGTGCTTTAAATAGAAGAAGCACAATAAGAAAACATGAATGTATAAAAGAGCATGATGTAGCTTAGTGGTAGAGTGCATGTTAGCATGCATAAAACCCTGGATTCAATCCCCAGCACGAATTTTTTTTAAAAAAGCATGATGTGTTTGGAGAACACTGGAAAGTTTCAAGTGGCTGGAACCTAGGCTAGAATAAGAGGAGAAAGTTGGACAGTTAGTCTGGTGATGCAGGTTGCTAACACAACTTTATGAAGAGTCTTGAACATTCAGCTAAAACATCCAACCACGTGTATTATGAGGTACCAATGGAGATAAATACCAAGGGAAAAATATAAAGTTTGACTTTTAGAAAATTAATCCTGGCAATTAGTATAGAAGATGAGGCAAAATGAATTGGAGGCAAGAAGGTTGGTTTGGGATACCCTCACTAAAAATATAGCCCACAAATTTTTCCCATTATCAAATGACTTTTCAAGACCATATTCCCCACCATACACTTTTAAGTCAATTAACTGATAGAGACACCAGTTCTCTATGAATAAAATAAAGAAGGTGAACTAGATGCCCTCTAGGACCTGGAAGTATAATTCTAAGGTCTTAAGAACACACCACCATTACTTCCTTATATTTGACTTTAAACAGAACTATGTGAAAATTGCTTCTTTATTGTGAGACAACAGGTTCCAAATGGTATTTTCATATTGTTGAGACTATAAGGGAGAGTGAAGGAAGTATTGGTTGGGGGAATTTTTCTATATTTGGAGGAGCTGAGTAGAAAAGTATTTTAATGTACAGGGGCATACAGAAAAATATCATTTGCATCTTAAATCAAAACAGTTATATAATTAAAAAAAAAAAAAAACACCTGAGTACATACTATTTCATTAATCCCACTGAGTTTGCCTGAAGTAAGCTTTGGTCTGGAAGCAGGCCTTGGAGGTGGGACAATGGTGCCTACAGAAAGAGGAGTTGTGGGCCTGGCTGGTGAGGGGAAAAAGAGAATTTGAAGAAAATCATTAGTATGTAGCAATCTTTATATAAAGACACTCTATTATAAAGGAACTGTTAGGATTCAAAACTCATTTTCTATGTTTTTTCAAAATGTAATTATAGGTTTTGTTGAAATAGTGGGAATCTATCAAATATGCTTTTTTTTGAAGCTACCAACAATATTCCTGAGAAAACAATCATTTATTAACCTTTCAACAAAACTGACATGCATGTAAATGTCATTCCTTTTTCAATTTTTTATTTATATGTATATAAATTAAATCTGATAAACTGGTGAAAATAAACCCTTTAAGGCCAAACATCATTATTACCAATATATCTACTTTACAGATAGTAAATCAAAACCATGCCTTTGTAGCTGTGCTTCAGAATAATAATGTAAACTCCAAATAAAACACTTACCTTAATTAAACTTATTAATTCACTTTTAAGTGGAACCACATGGTAACATTTTTAAGAATTAAAAGCATTAAAAATATTCTATTAATTTGCTGAAATTATTTGCCTAAATCACTTCAGTTAATTTTGAAGTTTATAGTATCTTTTCTTAAATCTTACAAAAATTTCATGTTCAGTTTTGTAATACCATTAGCAAATTTTACAATTTTTAAAAATCTGCATTCCTAATTTTAAAAACTCTTATCATAGTATAAATTACTGACTGAAATTGAAAAACGTACATCACCAAGTCACAAATGAATTAGCATAATCAAAGTAGAAATGAAGATGAAGAAAAATATGCTTAAATTATTTTTAAATAAATTAAACTTTAAACTTTCTTGGTTCAATCTAAAATATGTGTTATAATTCAGAGATTGAAAGATATAAAAGAGAGAAAAGAAATATATTCATCAAGTTCTAAAAATTTACAAATGTACAAAATTAAAAACATATAAATGGTCCTAAATGCGTACATGGAGAAACAAAGAGTAAAGTTGAAGGCTCTTGATTAACAATGGAGGAATGCAGTAATGAATGGGAGGGGCATACAGGTTGTAAAAATAAATTTAAAGAAAAAGATAGTTACAGGACTGAAAGTAAATGCATAGGAATAAGGAATCATATAGAAAGTGTATCACCATAAAGGGATAAAAGATATAAAATTCAGGTCGTTTGAGGAAAACAGTAGAAAGTTAAAAAAGGAATCAAGCCTAGATTCGGAGGCTTCTGCCTTCTTCCAGTTAGTACTAGTTCTTTCATGCTGTACTCATACTGTAAGATGTTCACTATAAGAAACATGCAACAACCTGAGTACCATAGTACTTCCCTTTGCTATGATGTATCTCCTTTAAAGATATGCTCATTATCCAGAACGGCAGTTATTATGAAGACAAATAATAAGTGTTGGCGAGGATGTGGGGAAAAGGGTACACTCATACATTGGTGGTGGGATTGCAAATTGGTACAGCCAATATGGAAAACAATATGGAGATTCCTGGGAAATCTGAGAATGGAACCACCATTTGACCCAGCTATCCCTCTCCTCAGTCTATACCCAAAGGACTTAAAAACAGCATATTTCAGGGACACAGCCACATCAATGTTTATAGCAGCACAATTCACAATGACTAAACTTTGGAGCCAACCTAGATGCCCTTCAGTAGATGAATGGATAAAAAAAAGTGGCATATATACACAATGGAATTTTACTCAGCAATAGAAGAGAATAAAATCATGGCATTTGCAGGTAAATGGATGGCATTGGAGAAGATAATGCTAAGTGAAGTTTGCCAATCCCAAAAAAACAAATGCCGAATGTTTTCTCTGATATAAGGATGCTGACTCATAGTGGGTAGGGAGAGGGAGCATGGGAGGAATAGATGAATTCTAGATAGGCAGAGGAGTGGGAGGGAAAGGGAAGGGGCAGGGGATTAGCAAGGCTGGTGGAATGTGATAGACATCATTATCCAAAGTACATGTATGAAGACATGAATTGGTGTCAACATACTTTATATACATACTTTATATGAAAAACTGTGCTGTATACATGTAATAAGGATTGCAATGCATTCTGCTGACATTTAAAAAAAAAAAAATATATATATATATATATATACTCACTATCAATGACACTAGCACTGACCTATATGCCTATGTTATTTCAAGCTTGTGAGACAGTTTAACACAATAGAGGCATTTATACCTAAAGCTTCACTACTACTGATCAGAAGGCCTGTCCAAAGACTCAAACCAAGCCTCCTGGTAAAAGAGTAAAGTTTAGTTCCTCCAAACAATCAAAATCGAAGTTTTTTTTTCTTTCTTTCTTTTTTTGGTCCCAGAGATTGAATCCAGGGGTGCTTAACCACTGAGCCACACACTTGGCCCTTTTTAATATTTCATTTAGAGACAGGGTCTTGCAGAGTTGCTTAGAGCCTCACTAAGTTGCTGAGGCTGGCTTTTGAACTTGCGATCCTCCTGCCTCAGCTTCCTGAGGTGTTTGGGATTACAGGCGTGCACCACAGGGCTCAGCCAATTCTGGCTTTTTGAGGAAAGCTAACAATTAGGTAGCCTCAGGAGGAGATTAATAACAACTGCTTACATCTTTAGATGTTCTAACTGTACTTTGTTTTTTACTAGTGGATCTTATGGCTATAAATATCTATTTGATGTATTTTTTCAAGGTATAGGAAGTTACTATCTATAAAGTAAAAAGACAACAGCATTAAGAGCTAAACTATACCTGCTCTCACATAAGGGAATAGACAACACATGTTTGTCAGATCATTCTTTATCTGAACAAAGCAGTAACTAATTTAGAGTCTAGCAGCAATGTTAATGGTGTAGGAAATGATGACATCATTGTTAGCTTCTACTGTCAGTAATTTTTCAGGACATGTAATATTATGGCAGAGGTCACTCTGATTTTCAGAGATGTTTCTGTTGGAAGACATGCCATCCGAAGAATTGGGGAATCTGAAAGTATTTTCAGCTTTACAATGCACTCTCTGGAAGTGTTGTTACTTTTGGATAAAATAGATAATTAGGGGGAAAATCTGGTGATGGACTTTTCTAGACCCAGAATCTGACCTGGTTTCAACTAAATTTTTAGTTATTACATACCTAGGTATATCAGTGGAAAAGAAAATGAGTTCTTATTCTTTTCTTTATGGTTAGCAAAATAAAAGGAAATAACTAAAAACCAAAGCCACAGAAAAATTTTAGAACTAAAATATAAATCTATACAGCCAAACAGTTCTTTTATATTATTTTAATTACTTAGAACTAGAAAACAATTAATAATACATGGAACGAAAGCATGAACTCAAACTCTTGTGTGTATTTGTGAGTGGTGCTGCTAGGGATTGAATCCAAGCCATGGCAGGTAAGCATTCTACCACTGAGCTATATCCCCTGCCCTCAAACTTTACATTAAATGAGGAAAAAAGTATGAGCATAAAAAACCTAATACATATGAAAAATTATATAAAATGAAGGGCCCAAAACTACACTAAGTCAGAACTATTTGTTTTTCCAGTGAAGCAACATAACTATAACAGTAAGTATAAAGTCTAAAAAGATTTGACACAGTGGCAAAGTGATAGTGCCATGTATGTGGGGTGTTCAACAAAGTTCCTGACTTACCAGTGATAAAAGCGGTCTCAGGAAGTACACTGGACTAAATGAGCACTAGTGCTAATATTAAAAACCAGCTTAATATTTTTCAAGAGATAATTTTAAGAGTTTTTTGCAAAATACAAGAACTCCACTAATCCATGGGCATAGAAGAAAATGGCTGACAGAGTATTTACCAAAGGGGAGGTAGGAGACATTTATGTTAAATTTAAAAAACACATACATGAATGATTATATATGCTCACATTTGAAATAAACTTGTATGCTTACTTATAGTCTACATGGTATAAGATGTAACACAAACTACTTTTTGACCAAGCTCTAAGCATCTTTTTAAAACTTATCAGTTATTAACTGATAGAATTAAGATTCTGAAAGACACAAAGACAAAAAGGAATAATTTCACAACACAGAGCTTGCTGAAATATGCAAATGGTACTTGAACAGATGATGTTAAGATTTGGGGAGAAGTGCATTGCAAAAAATGCTGGATCAAAATTGAAGACATAATGCCTATTTCGTACTTAGGGAAAGTTTTTAAAACAGAAAATCATATTAATATATTGATCAGCTTACTTCAAAATTAATCCTGTTCACATGAAGTTTTTATAACAATTTCTATATAATAGGATAATTGCCTCTTTTGAACATCACTAACATTTTCTGAAGGACAATATAATCTATGACATTTTTCATATTATTATAGGAAGGTATAAAACATCAGTATGAATTGAAAAATCAGCAAAAGGTGAGGGTTCTAACATATTCCAAACATCAGATGAAAATGATTTTTTTTTCTATAAAATGAAAGTGGTGTGGGTGAAACATTTTTCAGACAGGTAATAAGAGGGACAATTTTTTTTTAAATGAAAGACTGTATACAGTAAAGAAAATATCAAGAAAAAATGAGCAGAATTATGAAGACATTATATAACTAAAGTCTCCGTGATACCAATTTGAAAATTTTTATTAAAGATTTTAATAAATCACTCATAAAATGATATTAAAAAATTCAACACTACTGCTTATAACTCTTCATTCTAAATACAAAACATCATTCTGATATCTGTACCAAACACAAATGAGACCTCTATAACAATTTCAATTTTTTTATACAATTACTTTCCTTGGACAGTGTATTGTAAGGTTAGTTTTGTAACACTAAATAGTAACACACATCCACTGAGAAAGTTTATAAGGTTACTTCAGAGTATGTTCAACTATCAGTGTGTTTTTGTTTTTTTCCTGTTTTATAAGCATTAGGTACAGATTACCCTCCCTTCAAAATTTCAAACAGTGTCCAGGAGTAAGCTTTTCTATAATCTATTTATAGTTGATTTTAAAAATATTTACTCCTTAAACAGTCTAATTAAAAATATTTTTAGTTGTAAATGGACACAATAACTTTATTTTGTTTATTTAGTTTTTTTATGAGGTGCTGGGGATTGAACCTAGTGCCTCATGATGCTAGGCAAGCACTCTGCCACTGAGCCACAACCTCAGCCCTGAACAGTTTAATTTTAAATACTAATATTTATCAATAGTAAAATGTTTCAACATAGCTTATTTTTTTAAGCTGCCAGAGTGTGAAAGATTTAAAAAATTATTTTCCAATTAGTAAAATCCAGGTTGAATCCTGTCTCTATCATTTCTTACCTATACTATCTTGAAGAAGTTGCTGATTATCTCTAAGTTTTTCCTTTTTTGGTAGTACTGGGGAATGAACCCAGGGGCACTCTACCACTGAACTATATCCCAGCCCTTTTTAAATTCTTACTTTGAAACAGGGTCTCACTAAGTTGCTAAGGCTGGTCTTGAACTTGCAATCCTATCAACTCCACATTCTTACCAAAGCAACAACTAAAAAGCACTCATCAAATTTTTTCATATATTGCTTGGGTAGTGTTAAAGCCTTTCGGGAAAGCAGTTTGGCAATAAATATCAATGGGAATATCTTGTGACCCATATATTTTATACAGGTTATCACAGGATATTATAAAATGTACATAAAATTTATTATTTCCACTGATGTATATAATACTAGAAAATCAGATGCAACTTGAATGCCCATCAAGAAAAGACATTATATTAATGCATATCTATGTATTTGAATTATCTATAAATAATAAGAATTATTATTTGGGCAATTATATAAAATGATAGCTAGAAATAAATATATAAATTTTAAACTCCGTTGATATTTGATGAATTTTTATTCTTTTTTTTTTTAAACACAATGCCTTCATTTTTATGTGGTGCTGAGGATCAAATTCAGGTCCCGCCCATGCTAGGCGAGTGCTCTACCCCTGAGCCACAATCCCAGCCCTGAATTTTTATTCTTTAAGTCTTAGTAGCTTTACACTAAGTTAACCAAACCAGTATGAAATTATATCTAGCTGGCAATATGATCAGAGGAAAAATTTTAAAAAGTTTTGGACCACTAAATATAAGACACAGGTGGTAAATAAATCAATTAGAAAAAAAAAAGTGGCTAATGTATCCCTCTGGTGAAAGAAAACAAAAACAAGAGCAGGGGAGAGAGAAAAGAGAAGAGTAGGGAAGAGAAGGGGAGGAAAGCAGGAGCAGGAGCAGGTGCAGGAACCAGAGCTGGAGCAGAAGCAAGAGCAAGAGCAAGAGCAAGAGCAAGAGCAAGAAAAAGCATATATATTTACCTGATGATGATGAAGTTAGTGAAGCTGAAGATGATGAATCAAGAGATGGTCCAAATAGGGGGTCCCAAGCAAGTAAATCACTGGTTCCTTTTCTACCATACCATTAAAAAAAAAAAAGATTTTAACACAATAATATATTATTAGTATAAAAATTAGTCACATATTTGTTTCGTAGAATTCTAACAGGTTACTCGAAATGATTAAAAAGTTGGGTATTTGCCAATGGTTTATATGACTTAATAAACTGAATAAAACAAGTACTTAAACAGAACCTACAATAAATTGGCAGGAGAAAATAGGGAAGATTAATCTCCCTTAATCATGCCTTATTAGAGTCCCTTAACCTTGGGAATTAGAAAATGGTTTCAGCTTTGCAAATGAAGAAAAGCAGCATACAGATTCTAAATGAATTGTCTAAACACACAGAGTTACTTGATTCTAAAACAGTCTCACCTCTACTGAATCATACCTCGCATCCAGTCTTGAACAGAAAATTTAAGTGATTTACAGATATATTATCTTAACTGAGACACTTCCCCATTTTGAAGTTCACAAAATACAGTCTATAAAGTAACAGTCAAAACTGTAGGAAGATCTGGGAATGTGATGGTGCACACCTGTAATCCTAGCAACTCAGAGGCTGAGGCAGGAGGGAGGATCACAAGTTCAAGGCCAGCCTCAGCAACTTAGTGAAGCCTTAAGCAGCTTAGTGAGACCCTGACTCAAAAAAATAAAAAGGGTTGGGAAAGTGACTCAGTGGTTAAGCTCCCCTGGGTTCAATCCCCAGCATCAAACAAAAACAAAAATAAAAACAGAACTGAAAGAAGAAATAAGAACATTTTCATGAGAATAACTAGTTGAAATACAGACATGTATAAGCTTAGGATATCATCATTTATTTAGAAGTAGAGAGGACACCAAGGCCAACTGCAGTTAAACACATTTAAAGAAAAATCATCCTAAAATTTCAATATGGTATTTCACAGTTTAGAAAAGAGAATGCTTAAGAATACTTTACTAAAATTAAAATTCTAGAGGTAAGCTACAGAAAACTATAGAAAAAAAGAACAAGAGGAGGATATTTAAAATTTAAATGTGATGGAAAGGAAGGAAATAAGCAGAGCAAAGGATTTTGAGAGCAGTAAAAATACTCATGATGGGGAATATGTGTGTTTTTAAAACCCACAGAATGTACACCACCAACAGTAAACTCCAATGTTAACTACAGAATTGGGGTGATTTAGGTGTGTCAAAATTTAGGTGTATGAACTGTAACAAATACACCACTCTGGTGAGGGATTTTGATAGGGAAGTTAAGGATATGTATATAAGAAACCTCTATACCTTTTTCTCAATTTTGCTCTGAACCAAAAACTTTTTTAAAAAATAAAATCTGCTCAAAAAAATAAATAAATACAGAACTTACTCATTGGGTGGAACAGATGGCTTTGATTTTGTTAATTCCTCATCTAATTAAAAAACAAAATGTTATACAAAAATTCATAATCTGAGAAATAAAAACATTTTAATGAAAACAAAAACTCTTCACATATCCCAGTGCTATGAACAATTTAAATTTTGGAAGTGTTAAGAGACAATTATGAAGAAAAAGTAAGTTAAATTGAATTTCTGCTCAATCTTTATTTTTTCCAACATCTTCAGTAAGAAATTATTTAAGTCAACTACAACATTCATTAAAATAAAATTACTGGTTACAGATGATAAAACAGGGCTGTAACTTTAAAATTACAAGAAATGTTTAAATACATATATGTATTAGTAATTATTATATTGACTAAAAGTAGTGACTAACTATTGAAGGAAGTCCTATTTCAAAAACTTAAAATTTTTATAGCAATCTGGAGCAATAGTCTGTTATCACCTTTTTCATTTGTGATGTGCCTCATTTCATAAGCAAGTAATAAACAGGAGAATCACATTAGTATCACAAAAGTCATGTTGGGAGCATAAGAACTTCCCCTGCACATTAATGGTATGCATTACCAAGCACTAGTTGATGAATGCAAAGTAAATCAATATGGGTAGCTGCAACAAATTTCAGAGAAGTACTTCTCTGTACACAACACCCAATCATACTACATTCTTTCATTTGGTTCAGTTTGGCTCCTTATTCTGCCTTAAAATACTTATTGTACTCTTCTCCATCTTTCTACATTTTGCCCTCATCTCCGTAACTCAAAAGTTCTCCATTTACCTTCATTTTCCCCACAATCTCTATCATTAAGCTACTACAACATATCTTTTTCAATGGAAAAAAATTAAATTAATTTTGGTACGTACTATGAATTTAGTAAGTCTTTTTAACTGTGCTAAAATTTTAATTAGGATTGATGTTTTAGGTTTTTGTTAGTCATTCTCTGTTTACAAAATTACATAGCTTTAGAATTTGCTGTCTCAACTTGTATTTTTCCCATAACCCTTGTTATTTTTAATGCATGATTTTGCAAAAGGTGCCAACACCCTGAAGATTTTATTACTAATTTCCTATTTGCAAACCATATAACAAAACTGAAATTATCCATATGATTTAAAAATAGATAAAACTAAAGATTACTTATTTTATAAATGATTTTTGGCTCCTACAGAGTATGCAGAGTATACTGATTAAGATTCTTAATCAGTAGTTACTCTTTGGTTTTGCTGATTTCAGAAAAATTTTGTAGACACATGTTAAAGTTTAAGGTGTCTCTTAGTGCCCCAAGAAATAATATAGATAAGTTGTTTTATGTTTATAATAAGTGTGCTTCTAATCCATCATTAAAAACTGGTAACAGATGAAAAGAGCATTTATTTCTATAACTACATAAGGCAACAAGACTATCAAATTGCCTGATAAATTAAGGTATATAAAATAACCAATCCAGATGTCAAACTTACTAGACGAATTCCGATTCATCTGTACCTAAAACAGAAATGCAAAAACTAAGTACTACTAAACAAATTATTTAATTCTGTAATGAAATATCTGGTAGAATGCTAATACCAGGAATCGAGTTTTAACCTGTTTTTAGTATATTTGCTCAATTATAAACTGTATTTACATAAAATATAGAAAAATTTCAACAGTTGTTTTACAGTTAAAAAAAATACAGGAGCTGGGGCTCAGTGGTAGTACACTTGCCTCGCATGTGTGAGGCACTGGGTTTGATTCTCAGCACCACATATAAATAAATAAAATAAAGGTCTATCAACAACTAAAAAATGAAACTAAAAAATTAAAAAAAAACATGTAACTTCAATCGCAAGAAAATGTTCTTAAAATATTAAAACATTAATGTCTACAGTAAGATACAATATATAACCTACTAATCTAAATAATTTAACAAAAATATTTTAAAAATCAAGATTTAAACAATACAATGTTTTTTAAAAAGTCAATGAGCAAAAATACAAAATACTGCACTTACCGGACTGTGTCTCTAAGGACATGGAAAGAAAAAGAAAGATATTGTGTTCAGTATAGAATTTAAGTTACCCTACTTTCCTGCTCTAATAATTTTTCTATTCCCTTCTGAATTACACCTAAACTATACATACCTTAAAACACATACATTGTTAGAGGCAAGCAGAAAAGATTGTTTAAATAAGCAAATTGAACAATAAAATATACTCAAAGATACCTTTTTTTCAAATCCGATATTAACTGAAAAATTTTTTTATTCATTTTCTGAGTATGAAATTAATTTATGTTCATCTTAAAAACAGAAAATTAATAGCACAAAAGATAAAATTCAAAACTACCCTCTACCTCACTACCCAGAGAGATACTTACTATTTTGATATATACAAGCATTCATCTAGGGTTTTATTTATTTAAACAAATGTTTTTAAATTACACAATAAAAAATTTTAACAGTTCACAACTCCCTACTTTATATACACCACTTGTACACCACTCTTGATGTTACACAGTAATAATACAATAAAACACCACTTCAGAAATCTTCTTTGGATTGGGGATACAGCCCACTGGTAGAGTGCCTGCCTAGGAAGTACAACACCCTGGGTTTGATCCCTAGCCCCCTGGGAGAGAAGGAGTTCTACAATTAAATTCCAAAGTACATGTTTGGGAGAAAAAAACATTTTTCGAAAAAAAAAAAATATATATATATATATAGAGAGAGAGAGAGAGAGAGATTACCTAAAACATATAATTAGATAATATAAAATGGGAGAACTTTTATTCTTTATTATCAAGAAAAACAGATTTAATATCAATTATGATAATGCATAGACATACTTGTTAACTATTCTGAGACACACTTTTTTCCCTGACAGTATAATATTTCTGAATTCAGACTATGACATTATCAATGAAAAGATTTATTTTAGTAATGTTTTGTTTTTCCCTCAGAAGCTAGTGTTATAATGACAAACAAACAAACAAACAAAAAGTAAAGGGGCTAGGTAGAATGCTTGCCTACCAGGTTCAAAGCCCTAGGTTCAAACCCTTGTAAAGGATATAGTTTAATTTTGAAATTCATTTCCATTAAGTACTTTCACACAAAGTTCACAAAATTTGAAAAGAAAACTTTAAAATTAGCTAAGAAAAAGATTAATACTTCCAGTTCACAAAATTCTACCTGAGATATACACCATTATTTATAAAATATAAAAATGATTGACTGAATTTTCCACATTTTTACTTTCTTGTAAAATACTTTCTGATCTAATATGTTCATTGCTAAATTGATGTCTTAACTTCTTATAATGCTTAAAATTAAGCAGTTCTAGGTAGATGAGGTCAAAAAAATAAATAAATAGACATATCTATGAAGAATACAAATTTGTTCATGTTCCTACTTACAGATATTGCTGGTGAGAGTGTTATATTCCCTATAGAAACTTTTAATTCATCCAAAGAAGCCACTGTGTGATGTGAGTTATTTGGATGCATAGGCTTGATTTCTATCCGGTACTTCTTTGGTTCTTCATCTTCAGAGTCAGAATCACTAGATGAGTAGAAATGGTTCTCTTTGGTATGTGAATATCAGTTAAAGAATTTAGTTTTAAAATTATCTTAATGCATAATCTTAATGCATAATGTTTTCCACACAATAAAAGGAGCAAAACTTAGGGTAAGATAGAATAACAAATACAATGATTAACTTTTGTTAATGAAAGCATGTCAAAGAATAGAGTAAGATTTTTGCTATAATTAAAAATTTAAAGAGGCTTTAATTAACACATTATTTTGTTGTAACCATCTATTTATATGCCAACATGATCCCTAAGAATACCCATATAATAAAAGGATATCATTCTGATTTCCTTCTGGTTTAATACTATAACCTTCTTCATCTACATCAGGAATGTTCTATGGGGGGGAAAAAACTATTATAATAACAATTCCAATTTTCAAAAATATTAAAGATCAGCAAAACACCCTTAACTATTATCGAGAAACTAAATCATTTATCAAATATCAACAGGTGAATAAAATTTTTAACACAGTGAGAAAATTAGATCTTTTTAGTTAATTAGCTTCAAATCATACTCCATGCTTCAGATGTCTGAAGAAAGAGGTGCAAAATGCAACAGGAAAAAAAACTCATAATTTCAGGTCAAAAAACCACCAGGATAAAGACCAATTCACAGTGCTCTAAATCAACAGTTTCTTTTCAGAACCAGGAAGGATAAGTGATTTTTTAAAAAAGTACTATGAAGCTAAATATTCTCAATGCTATAAGAAGCTGAATGTCAATATAAGATACAGTGTCTTTAATCAGCTTAAAGCCTGGGAGAACTAACTAATCAATCTTATCTAGAATAGTGCATCAATATCTGCTAACATCTCAGGAAGAGTTATCATGTGCCTCTGGAGAGAGGCAGTCTTGATAAAACAAAACAAGTGGAAAAAAAAACTTTAATATATATCTGATTAAGTGTTTAGATTCAAATATCAACTTATATAATAGAGAAGGAAAACATAATACACTGGGAACACAATCATCAAAATCCACACTAAAGTAAACTACCAACTACCCAGTCTCTTCAATAAATAAAAAGAAAGCTAAAGAAAGAGGGATGGAAGGGGAATCTATATATCAGGACTTATACATGTAAACAGATTCAACCAAAGGGTAATAAAACTGACACCAATAATAAATAATAAACACTGAAATGTTACCTGAAAATACTGATTTATCATAAATTATTTTAAAGTGTGCTCATATTGTGATTTCATCTTAGAGATATACATGAAGGGAGTTCTGATGAAATTATATTATTTGGAACTTGAGCGTGAAAATGGATGGGCAGTACTGGCTGTGGGAAATTGTTGAGGTTGACTGATGAGTACATGAGAGACCATATACCATTATGTGTATTTTATATTTCTTTAAAATTCTTCATATAAAAAGTTAAAAACAGTCTAATTGGCATTTATTAAAAGTTTGCAAGTTATATATTACAATTAGATGGAAATTAGTTTTTGAAATGCTTTGAGCATTTTAAAGGCTTCAAGAGGAGTCTTCTTTTGACACCATAAAATTCACTAAGAGGAAAGAAAGAAAAGAACATAGTAAATGAGGAGACCTAACACAAAGCTAAGAAGGAAGAACAAATAAATCAGGTGTCATGGAAAACTTCTTTTTTAAAAAATTAAAGGCAACTAGACATATCTGAAAGCAGAAGACGAGACAATAAATATAGATATTGCAAAAAGGAGAGGATATAAAATGGGAACAAGGTCTACAAAGAGCAAAGAAAAGAAGAAAAAAAAACCAAGATAAAACAAGGAGGTTCTAAGGTGCAACCCTGTAATACCAGCTACTCTGGGGGCTCAGGCACAAGGATTGAAAATTGGAGGCCAACCTCAGCAATTTAGCAAGAAAGACCCTGTATCAAAATTTTTAAAAAGGGGGATTGGGGCTGGCTATGTAGATCAGTGATAGATGGCTGGCCCCTAGGTTCAATCTCCAGTACTGTAAATCAAATAAACAATACACACACAACCAGAAAACACAAGTATTAAAGCAAACATAAGCAAAATTTAAAAAGTGTGAACTCTATTATTCTTGCATTTTTGTCAGAAATTATTTCTAGATGAAAAGCTAAAATAAAAAAAGAAAGAAAGAAGACTGCCTCTAAATGCCAAGTACTACAGCAAAAATCCTTTTATTGATTAAATCTGCTATTCTTCCTCTAATCACTTTGAAAGCTCAGCAGGAGAGGTATGGAGGACTGCAAAGTCAGGCAAAATACAAGATCAAGGAGAACTAGGAGTAGTACTGACATGGTGAGAACTTCCAGCCCAAATAAACAGTCAACTGTAGCCACTAATGAGTTAATAATTGAAATCAAGACTAGATATAGAAAATCAAATGTAGGGCAAAAAGATTTCACGGATAAAAAATAACCAATGCATAGGTATAGCACTAGAAGTACAGCACTGTCTTTAAGCTCTACATATTGCCTGCTGATATGCAAATATTACTTTAGAACACTTTAAAACTAAAGAAACTTTGTCAAATGTGAATTCATTAAAAACCAGAGTGAAAAGGGGTTTTTTTTTTTCTCTTCAAATTATCCCTATAACAAGTATTCTAGAAACATATCAGGTACAGGAGTCCCCCAACTTAACCATGGTTTCATTTTATAAAATTTCAATCACTTGTGGTCAATTAAGGTCTGAAAACACTCAATTGAAACCCCCAAAATAAAAAATTCAGAAATTTTAAGTAACTTTAATTATAGCACATTTCTATAATTATTCTATTTTATTATTGTTGCTAATCTTACTGTACTTGATTTATTAAACTTTATCCTATATATAGGTATATACTCAGAAAAAACAAACAAACAGATAGTTTGTTTATTTCAGGCATCTATTAGAGATCTTGGAATATACCCACCCCCATGGATAAAGGGGGACTAAGATTTCAAAACTGACACTACTTTAAATTTGTTTACAGAGCTGAGGTTGTGGCTCAGTGGTACGGCACCGGCTTAGCACATGTGAAGCACTGGGTTCAATCCTCAGCACCACATTAAAAAATTAAATAAAGTTATTATGTCCATCTACAACTAAAAATGTTTTTAAAATTTTGTTTGCAATGGACTGTATAGTATGATGTCATAATTTAAAATAATACTAGCTGTTTTCAGTGAGGCTGAGTAAGCTGCTTTTGACCAATCTCCTACAGAGTACACCATAAACTCTCGTCAAAATATATAAACAACTATCTGAAGGTATTGGAATGACCTAGAACAACCTCTAAAAAAGACTCTACAGAACAACTGACCCAAAAACTCTATAAAGAAAGAAAAAAATGGAATTTTCATTCTTATTTTTTATAACTTATAAACTTTAATAAAATAGCAATAAATCTTAATAGTTTTAAAATGCAAGTATTTTAGATCAAATTAAGAACATATTTTGGTTTTATTTTTCCTTGTTTAAAATTTAACAACTTTATAGTGAATATCCTATAAAAAATGGAATTTTTAAAAGGTTCAAATAATCCAAAGGAAGGCAAAAAATAAAATAAAAAAGTAGATTTAAATCCTGAAATATCATTAAAGATAAATGGCCCAAGTGTATCAATTATATAAACTAAAAGGCTTCTGCACAGAAACCAGAGTTAAGAGAGATCCTACAGGATTCACCCATTAAGGAATTAATATCCAGAATACATAAGGAACTTAACAACTCAACAAACCACTAAAAATCCAATTTTTTAAATGAGTAAAATGATCTAAATAGACATTTCTCAAAATAAACTATACAAATGGCCAATAGGATAGGAAAAAACACTCAATTTCACTAATTAGGCAAGTACAAATTAAAACAACAATGAGATATCTCACTGTAGTAGAATAGTCATTATTAAAAACAAACAAAAATAACAAATGCTTGTGAGGATGTAGGAAAAGGGCTACTCTCATACACTGTTAGTAAAATTGTAAAATAGTATAGCCATATGAAAACAGCATCATGTTTCCTCAAAAAACTAAAACTAGAATTATCATATGTGTCAATGTCAAGATTACATAAAATCCAAAGTAAAGGAATTAGTATATCAAGGAGATATCTGCATGTCCATGTTTACTGCAACACTATTTTATAATAGCCAAGTCATGGAATCAGCCTAGGCGCCTAGGTGTCCATCCACAGATGAATGAATTAAAAAAAAAAGTCACACACACATGCACACACACAATTATTCAGACACAAAAGGAATGAAATTATGTCATTTGCAGCAAGATAAATTAGCCTAGTGAAATATGATCTGAGTTACATGTATGAGCTAAAGAAATGAAGGTGGTGAATTGTTAGTTACTCTAATCTGATCATTTACCATTGCATGCATGTATTGAAATATCACACTATAACACATAAAATTGTATGGTTATGTATTGATTAAATTTTTTTAATTAGCCAGGCATGGTAGCACACACCTGTAACTCGGGAGGCTAAGGCAGGAGGATAGCAAATTCAGTCAGCTTCAGCAATTTCTTGAGGCCCTAAGCAACTTAGTGAGATCCTGACTCAAAATATTTCTAAAAATGAAAAAAGGTTGGGGATATGGCTCAGTGGGTAAGTGCCCCTGGGGTTCAATCCCCTGTACCAAAAGAAATTTTTAATTATAATTTTTAATGTATATAGTTATGAAAAATTATATAACTACTAAAATAAATAATACAAATTTTTAAAAAGAGATTGGCAAAACAAATTTAAAAAGTCATGTTCCAAGTATATAAGAAACTCACTTCAAATTTATAATAATATAGGTAGGCTGAAAGAAAAAGGATGGAAAAATATATCAAGAAAACATTAATAATAATTAAAAAGATAAAAGTGGCTGTCTTGGTATTAGATAAAGCAAATTTTAGAAAGAAAATTACCAGGGCAGAGAGGAATATAATGTCCACACAAAAACCTGTACACACTGTTCACAGCAACTTTATTTCTAACAGCCCAAAACTGAAAGCAACTAAAATCTCCTACAATACATCAACAGTTAAACTTTGGTACATGCATTACAAGGACTACTACCTAGCAATAGAAAAGAATTAATTCTTAATATACACAACAACCAGGATCAATTTCCAGAGACTTGTGCTGAGTCAAGAAGAAAAAAACCAATCTCAAAAAGGTACTATGAGATTACCTTTAGATAATGTTCCTGGACGACAAAATTATACAAATGGAGACGAGATTAGTGGTTGCCCAGGTTAAGGAGCATGTGGGGAAAGAAGAAAAGCGCCTGGTACAGAGGCAACCAACATGAGGGATCTTTGTGGTAATGTGAATGTTCTGTTTTGATTCAATTCTTAATATTCTAGTTATATACTTTACTGTAGTTTTGTAAAAAGTTACCATGGGGGAAAATAGAATCCAGATATACAACACTGTATCACAGATACACAATTTTGCTCTATACTACCTTTGCAACCTTCTGTAAAGCTATAATTATTTCCATATAAAAAGTGTTTTAAAAAATTTAATTTTTTTTTAAAAAGGGGAGTTTTGGTTTTTCTTAAAACAGTGATTCTAAATGTACTAGCTTTTCAATGCTAGAACTATTCAAAGAAATCTGATATTAATAAAACCTAGTAAGACAAGGGCACATCTATATTTACAGTTACTAGGGAGGCTGAAGCAGGAGGATCACAAGTTGAAGGCCAGCCTAGGAAACTTATACCCTGTCTCAAAATAAAAAATAAAAAGGGCCTGGCATGTAGCTCAGTAATAAGAGTGCTAGCAGAGCATGCACTAGCTCTGGGTTTAATACTCAGTACTGCAAATAACAAAGCATAACATTTAATTAAAACCTATACATTGCCTCGAATATATCATTAGACATTCAATCAAAAATTTCTATATAGGGCCCACATCGCTGGGGTAACGCATTAGATAGAAACCAGTATGAAGAACAGGCAACTTGATCCACCAATTTTAAAGGCAGATATTGTAGTAGTATAGTAGTAATTGTGATTTTTTAAAAAATACCTACTATAAGGGAGCTCAATATTCAATGGAATGTTTTGAAATTTCACTCTGGCACTGGGTTTATTAGCCAAAAAAAAAAAAAAAAGGGAGCAGTTTATATTTCCTTGGCCAACTTTCAAAATTAATTTTTTAAAATTATATACACTTTAAAAAAATTAAGAAATTAACAATAAATAATTTTTCTACCAAGACAGCCTAATTATTTTAAAAATAATTAGTTAGACAAGGGCATGAACAGGTCATAAATAAACAATAATTAGCCATAAATAAAAGGAAAAAATGAAAATCTTTCCATGCTCAAAGGTAACCACATTTAAGTATCTTATAACTCATTGAAAAAAAAGGTAACCAATATACCTACATATTTATATTACTTTTAAAATAGCAACTGCTTCAAAGACTATACTATCTTTTAATTGGTAAGTTCTTTCCATATCAGCAGACACAAATCAACCTAATTCTTTATAACATCTGATTATTACCCTGTCAAGTGAATGTTTAATAATTCATTCATCCATTTCTCATTTTGAAGGATGTCTTGATGTTCCAGTTTTTTGCTAAGTGTAATAAAATGTTGGAATTAATATCAATTTCTCCCTTCTCCCTCACCTTCTATAAATGGATATGCCTTAGTTAAGAGTGTGTTACTACTATGGTGTACACTACAGAGATATGATGTTTTGTGAGTACAGCCATTAACAGTAAATTCCTAGCAGGGAATTACAAGGTCAAAAAGAATGTTCACTTCTTATTTGGGGTAATATTGTCAAATCAATTGACTACCAATTTACATTTCAACAAATTAAATTGAAAATACAATTGAAGAGATAATATTTTCATTTTAATTTGCTTTAGTTCTGAGTTACATTTTTTACAGTTATTCCAGATTTTCATTTTTATAAAACTGCCTATTTTCATCCTGAGTATGTTCTTTTCCTACTAGGCATTTTCTTGACTTTTGTACTAATATAAACAAAAATTTTTTTATAAATTAAAGTAACTAGCCTCCTGTCACATGTCTTGCAAATATACTCTCTTGGTTTGCCTTCAGTGATTCAAATCATCTCATGGTATATGTTTTTTTAATTTTTATAAGTTTTTCATCTCTACACCAATTAATCAATCTTTTCTTACATGGCATTAGAATTTTGTGTTCTCTTTAGCCTTTCCCTAACCAGGAATGTACTGGCTAAACTTCAAAATTGTATAATAACTGATCATAATGGAAGAGTATCAATCAGCTGAGAGAATTATGTCTAATTTAAGAGAGTATATGTAAAATAAAACATGAAGTACTAAATAATTTTATTCAATGTTTCAATCATCAAATAAATTCTATGATAATCAACTGAGAAATAAAATGCATGATGAGAACTGCAGTAAATGTAAAACACATCTGCTTTTTTATTAATAAGGGCATCAAATACTAAGGTAAAGATACATTGTATCTCCAGAAACATTCTAATGATTTTTAACTCAGGAAGCCTACTTCTTAATTTTCATATAATTCATTAACAAATCATAATTTTCTGGTTTTAAAACTGAAATAAAAAGTACCTAAGTTACAGAAAATACAATATTTTACAAAATATTTTTAGTTTTTTAAAATTTTAGTTAACCATTCTACTGTAAAAGATAAAAAGCTTTAGGGCCAAAGGAAACAACAGTTATGCAAGCAAGAATGATAACCTTAAAAGAGAGAATATTTGAAACTCCTATACTTATCAATACAATCAGTGTCTAAGGAACAGTTTGAAAAATAAATCTGTCTACACTTTATTTCAATCTACTCTGCCACTAAACCCACTTGGCATTTCATTTAATATCTTCTTTAATTATATATAAGGAAATACATTTAACCAAGAAATATAAATAAACCTCCTTTAAAACAAAAAGTGCAAAACAATACTGACCATGTTTGTTGTTTCCAAAATGACAATGTTTTAAATGAAACTCAAATACATGAACAAAAAGACAGTATTTTAATAGAGCTAAGACTAAACTAGTAAAAGCACTATAAGTTATAAAATAAATGATGCAGATAGTCTATCTGGCATGTTTCCCTTGAAAAAGAATAATGATACAGCATCACTCCACTTTCAAAAGTTAAATATCCACTTTTAAAAGGTAGTTGAAAAATACTAATTCACGGGAAAGTCATCTGGCAATGTTAAACCAAAGATACATTTTTTTTTAGACACTTTAAAATTTTAATGTAATTATATATATAAGATAGTACTGAATCTCCGAAGTTTTAACATGATTTTGACAGATCTTTATCATATATGCACAGAACATATGAAATGTAAAATAAAATCAAAACTTCAATCTGAGTTAATTACATCAATATATATTGACAGATTTGATGTGTTTCTCAACTTTAAAAGTAGGTTCTCTTTACCTGAGACAAAGGAGACACTAAGGAGCCTCAAAAGTCAGAAAACAAGTTATTTTTAATGTATAATCCTGATAAAGATATATTTTTAAAATAAGTTTAATAGTGAATTTATACTAACATGGTTAGTATTTTTCTTGTGTTTTAAAGATCTATTAACAATTCAAACATGCTAGTTTTTTTCTAATGAAAAGAACTAATATGAATTATATCAAAGGTAAATCTACTTACAAGTGAATCTGCATCGGGGCATTCCCTATTAAAACAAAGAATCGAAAACATTCAACTATTAGAATTGTCACTTATTATGCCATATTTAAAGTATTTATTTTGGTACATAAACATAACTTTTACTTAAACTCTACACAAATATTTAGAGAAAACAAATTATGAAGATTAAATTATACCAAATTATTTTAAAATTCAAAAAAGAAATTCCTATACCCATAACACCTGACAAAAATAAAAATAACTTTCAAACATGCTAAAAATTATTTTCAAAAGTACTTCATTTCATGGATACTCATACTTCATACCAAAGAAGTTGGCAGTTCCATAAGGCTTTCTAATGGCTTTTAATTCTCCAAGTAGAGAAAGTTTTTGTTTGTTTATTTTAAATTCCTTTGCCAGAAGGAAACTTGGCTTTAAAAAGTAAGGTCTATATTTAAGGGAGCAAGTAGTCTAAAACTTTAAAACTAGTGGATAATTTATATTTATTGGTAAATAAAATTTTAAAATAATATTTAAACACTTCAGTTTCATTTGAAGTACTTTTTATAACTTGGCACACACAGATGTTAAAACTGGTTTTCTCCAAACATGCTGAACAAGAAATCTTGCCTTTGGTGTAACTTTGAAGTCTTACAGAGTATGTAGTTGAGAACTAGTATTCTATCATGTATCTGATGAACAAATATTGAATTTTTATATAACCTAGGGAAAGCTATTATTTTAAATGCTAAACTAAAATAAAAAGATCAGAATACAATTGTCCACTAAGTTCATGAGTAATAAGGTTAAAAGAATTTCTATGTATATGATCTAAAACAAATGTATAATAATTGAGAGTTCAAACTTAAAAGGCATTTATACTTTTTACTTAAAATAATTAATGCATACAATATAAGAATCTTATAGAAAAATATGCAAATTTAAGAGTTACGTTAAAGGAAGATAGAATGAAATAGATTTACAAAGGAAAAGTTCAGATCACTACACTGCTCTTAAAAAAAATGAAAACCCCCAATAAATAGGGTAAATGCAAATCCCGTGTGTTTTTATATTCACTTAAAAGCCACTTTAAAAAAGTCAGGAACAGTGACACATGCCAGTAATCCCAGCTAAGGAAGCTGAGATAGAAGGACTGCTTCAGTATGAGTTCAAAACTAGTATGGGCCACAAAGCACATTAGAAAGACCCCATCTCAAAGGGGGGCAAGGAGTCACTGAAAATTGCAGTTTAAAATAGTTTCCTTACTCATACGTAAGGAATATAATATGAAAAAAAAATGCATGCTTTGAGGTAATGTTCCAGAAAAGACACAGTAATAATATATACAATTCTTCTAGAGAATTAAATCAATGAAGATGTTAGAACATTCTCATATTCTCCTTTTTTAAAGATACATTTAAACATAAAGTGTTAATGTTCCAAACAGTTTATTCTTTGGCTTTGAGCCAGAACTCTCCAGTCTGTGTGGTAAAGCACACATCTTATCTGTTTGCCTTCATGGTAAGCAGTATGAGACCTGCAGATAAAGCTCTAGGAAGTGTAAGGTCTGAGCAGGACTCATCTATCATAATTACTGAAAACTTAAAAGCTTTCAGGCTATGAAGAAAGGCATGCCAAGAGCCTCTGGCATTTCAAGCAAAGTGAATTCTCACATTTTTCCTGCCAAGAAGTTTGAAAGAAGGTGATGGTGGTACAGTGGCTTAAGCACTGACTTTCTGTTCTTGTATTGTCTTTTGTTAAAAGAAAAAAAATCTAACATCCAAGTGGCTTAATAATCCTACCAGAATTCAATGATCATGAAAATAATTTCCAAAGCATGGCATTTAAAATTATAAGTTCATTGAGTGAACAGTAGTGAAAGCCAGACATGATAAAAAGATCTTTATTTAAGGCTATTATTCTTTACAATATAGTCACTAGCACATAAACTGGCTACATTTTAAAAAAATTTACTTAACAAATAAATTGTTTAAACTTCAATATGTATTTTCAATATTGCAAAAAGAAATTAGGTTCTATCCTCTTAGTAAAATATCACCTTCATAAATGCTTAAGAAAAACATTAGAAGAAAAGATGCTATCCACAAATATATAAATCACTTTGCAATGCTTTTAATTTTTGAACCAAATTAAGGAAAAAGAAACAGACATTTAGAAAAGGAGAAACTCAGTAACTAGATAGGAAGTAAGAATACTCAATGCACAAATATTCTCATGTTGAAAATATAAGCACCAATCAAAATATCATAAGAGTTCTACTGATTATGCTAAAGAAACAGGGATTTTAAGCTTATTTTCAGACAATGTTCCTGAGTTAACAAATCATTCAAGCCTTTTGATTAGTATTTCTTCAGTTTAAACAGACCGAGTAATTATGGAAAGGAAGATTCGTTTACTTTGAGTTTGTCTCTGAATAATCACAGCTCCAAGTTTTTTCAAACCTAGGCTTATATTAGGAATGCTTATATAGGTTGCTTAAAATGAAAAACAACAAAAACTATGCTGAGGTCTCATGCCTAGAGAACAAGATTTAACTGGTCTGAGTGGCCACCCTAAGTAAGTTTATTTTAATATCCTAAGAAGTTTTAAATATAGCCATGGTAATTTTGTTTGGCTAATAATATTAACTCAATTTATTACATGCTAATTATATATTCTTTGTATACTATTTTCTTATTCTTAAAAGAAGATAAGTCAGATGTGTAAGAAGACTGCATACTCCATCTAAAAATGAGAACTTCCTATAAATGGTAAAATATGTTAAGGTTTCCCTCTCTTGCTGTTCAACATTTTCCACTGATATATACACATATCTCTACATGCTTATAGCTTAGAATTGTCCAGGAAGATTTTCATCAAATAGTTGACCAGAGATTTTATTTTAGATAATAAGATTGTCGGATTTTTTGGGTTTTCTGCCTTTTAATTTTTAAAAACATGCATGTATAATTTTATAAAAATCAGAGTATTTTAAAAGTTTCAATTTCAAGACACTAAAGATTTCATCTATAATGTCTTAAATTATTTTTAAATATTTTTTTTAGCTGTTGATGGACCTTTATTTGTTTATTTTTATGTGGTGCTGAGACCCGAACCCAGTACCTCACACATGCTCGGCAAGCACTCTACCACTGAGCCACAGCCCCAAACCCAATGTCTTAAAATTTTTAAGTAATTAAAAAGTAATTGGGCTGGGGATTTGGCTCAAGCGGTAGCGCGCTCGCCTCGCATGCGTGCGGCCCAGGTTCGATCCTCAGCACCACATACCAACAAAGATGTTGTGTCTGCCAAGAACTAAAAAAAAAATAAATATTAAAAATTCTCTCTCTATCTCTCTCTCCTCTCTCACTCTCTCTTTAAAAAAAAAAAAAAGTAATTAACTAGGGCTTAAGTTGTGGTTCAGTGGTAGAGCACTTGCCTGGCACGTGTGAGGCACTGGGTTCAATCCTCAGCACTACATAAAAATAAAAAATAAAAATAAAATAAAGGTATTGTTTCAATCTACAACTAAAAAAAAAGGAAAAAATAAAGTAATTAACCAATATTCTAACCAAAGGAACTGGAGAATATATTTACAAAATAGGTTTGCTTTTTCATACTTTAGATATATATTTTGAGTGATTTCCAAATGACTTTTTTCTTTCCAAATTCAAAACAATAACAGTCTTATTCACTTATAACAATGGAATGGATTTTCACAATATTTAAAATACTTACACAGATTCTGCATCCTTTTCCTTTTTAATTATTCCTGGCAAAGCAAAAGTCTTTCTTTTCCTTGGTTTTATGCCTTTAAGATAAATGTATATTGTTATAGAAACACATCTGCTCCTAATAAATATATTAAACTTATGAAACACTTTTTTGTGTTTTCGACAGGATTTGTTTATAATTGTTGATGCTAAACGTGGATGGAAGAAATAAAAGTATTAACCTTTAAATTCTAGTATTTATCCTAGCATCTCAGGACCTGAATCTGAGGAAGGAGGATCGTTCAAAGCCAGCCTCAGCAACTTAGGATGGCCCTAAAAACTTGGTGAACCCTGTCTCAATGAAATTCTCTTTCTTCTCCTAAGTGTCCCATAAGTCACCTCAAGCAAAATAAGCACATGGAGGTATCTGAAAATTTTAAAGAAAGTACAATACTCATTATATTAGATTTTGTTATAAAAGCAGGTCAGATCATGATCCTTGTCCAGAGGGTCACAAATTATAAATGTGTTGTTTTAAATAAAAAGATAATAGAGCTGAGGATGTGGCTGGGAATGATGCTTGCCTAGCATGTGAAGACCTTAGGTCCAACCCTGATACCATGAAAAATTTTAAAATTAAAATAAAAAAAGGCCAGCCAATCCATTAGAAGAGAGATATGAAATGTCAGTTAGTAAGGCATTCTTATGTCCATACGTTATCACTAATACTATAAAGGAATATCACTAATTTTATCTACCAGAACAAAAGAGAAAAAAATCATCTTTGTTCTTTCTACTATGTCAACTCCTCATCCCCTAGCTATATAAAACTTATTTTTAAGAGTCAGTTATGCTAGTAATTGTTGATGGAATTCGAGTGTACTGGCAAACAGTAACAAACCCTCAGTAACCTAAGTTAATTTCTCATTTCAGACTAAGAAATTCAAGAGTTTTGGTTTTGTTTTTTGACTCAGCCAGAACAAGAATACAAGTCCCACTTGCTATCATGCAAAACAAACCCTAAACATAACACATGATGATATGCTAAAAATCAACTTTTTTATTCTCATAGTATAGGTATTATATTTTATGATTTTCACTTTGCAATAAAAAGTTAAGGTTCAGAGAACTTAAAATACTGTTTTCCAATAGGTAGTGAGTGTTAGAAGGCTAGGTCCCAGGGCTACTGAGAACCCCAATAATAAACTTAGACACTATAACAAATAATTTTTCCAAACTCTTAGGTAAGGATTGGAAAAAACAGAATATTACTTTCAAATTATTTCTAGTAGCTCACATTCAGATTTTTATGTCACTCCACAGGCATGGTAATAGCTATGGCTAGCAGCTCCTCTTTGTTTACTAAACAGATGACACTAGCTGTTGCCATGTGAGTTAGCACATTATAAGACATCAACTTACCTTCAACTGCACTAGCAGGGTCACATTCTTCAAATTCAATGAGGCCTGGGGAGTAAAAAAAAGAATAACTAGTAGAAAATGATTATTGGATAAATTCCATTATAATACATCCTTGTTTTTTTACATTTTTAAATTTTAATGTAATTGACAAGACTGCTCTGTAATGTATTCCAGTGTTATTAAAATATAAGTTGATATTAATTAATACTAATTTAAATATCAGAAATAAGTCTTGTAAAACAAATAATCCTAACAGTGAAAAAACTCGAGAATAGCCTATTATGATCACAATAATTTACTGGATACTAGAGAACTGAAGATGAAGATTTAACAAATACTTTGTGCTTTCAAGGAGCTTTAGCAAAGGAAGAGAAAATAAAAATGATAAGAGGCAGCTGCTAAATCCTTGGCTATGCTCATGAGAAAAACAGGGGTACCAAGATGGTAAATACTACTAGAATGTAAGCTTGGGATCTCATCTGTCTTGGTCACCACTATATCCTCATTTCCTAGAACAATGCTTAGCAAATATAAAGACTTCAGTAAATATTTGTTAAATATATCAATTAATTAATCACATGCTAGTTAAGTGGTGGCTCTGGGATTATAACACACACACACACACACACACACACACACACACACACAGGTAAACTGGTCTTACATGAAAATTAATTTAATGCTAGTAAGAGGGATAGGCTATAGAAAGGAAGAAGATGGTAAAATAGCCATGAAATGAGAGAATTGCTGAGACTAGACTTAAATGTCATTAAATAAGATATATTTCATATATGGAAAATACTATTTAAATAGAAAAGCAGCAAAAGCATGATTTTTCCCATTGTAATATCCTAAAAGCTAAACATCAGTCTAAAAAACTTATCTCACTAAACTGACATATTAGCCCGGTTATACTATGTAAGTTTATGAAAGCCCAGAATTTTTGTAGAATAATTTTTAATTTATTAATGGTAACTGGTATAACCTGCAATGCCAACTTAAAAATAGAGACTACAGAAAAAATGACAAGAGGATCTGAAGAAAAAATGATAGACAATTTATTTAATGGTTCTTGTGAAATATTAAGCTTAACTATAACTATGCTAATTCATGATCAGAGAGAGGTCTTATTGATCATTCTATTATAAAGAATCACTGATCAACAAGAAATATTTCTCTACAACTAGGAGAATCTACAAATATTTAGCCAATAGACTAAGAGCTCATTTTAGAGAAGAGGATAAAGATAAAAATAAAAAACACCAATGCCAAACAATCTGCATTATTTACAAATTACATTTACTTTTACAACATCATCTCAGTTAATGTGGTATAAAAACATCTTTTTAAAGATCTCTGGGTGAATTTGTATATGTAAAAAGAGTAAATGTATCCTTTAACTATAAAACCAGTCTTCAAACAAAAGTCGACATTTCTTCCTCAAAAACCCTTTTCCTATGTAGACATATTTTGATTAATTTCCCCTTTGCTTCTAAAAAGCCTCTAAAATCTATTCAAAATAATAAAATATCCAATTAAAATATTCAAACTAAATATTTTTCAAATATAAAATGTCAAATCCTTTCAAGTTATAAAATTTTAAGTACCATCCATATAAACTTTTCTTTTAAAGGCAGAAATACCAAGTTTCTAATATAATAAAACTAAATACAATCTTCAAAAAAAAAAAACATTGAATCATGTACAGAAAGATTTTCTTTCTCAAATGCATATGCTCTACATGTTCCTTCACATGGCAAGGCTTTGCGTGCCTGGCTCAGTGCCAGTTGACAGCTCAGCTGGATATCAATGCACAGACTGACCCCCCTTGAAGCATGTCACTTCTGAACTATTTCACAAGTGGAAAGTTTATTCAGCATCTCTCTCAAATGCAGTGTACTGCCCATCATTCTGCTATTTAATCATAAGACTAGTTATTTTTTTGACAGTACTAAAGCCAGAGTAAGAGTCTTAATGAATAGTTCGATACAACTGGAATTTTGACTGTTTTAGACTCAATTAATTCTGTTGTCAATATTAATAACTGCTCTTAGCACTTAGATTTTATGCTGGGTCACAAGGGCAATTTAGTTTATATAAAAGTAAATAAAACCATTTTGGTTCTGTCTCTTGATGCTCTTATCACACATTATCCAAAAATGCCACTATGAGTTCAATTAAACTCAAAAGAAAAACTCTAAAAGGTCATCAATTTAAAGCAAAACAATTCTTAAATATGATGCTTTAATCAGCCGTTTAGAATAAATTATTGCTACAAAAAAAGCCATCAATCTAATAAATTCATCCAAGCCTAATTTGGATCAGGAAATACAAAAGGAAAAGCAACTTACTTAATATTAATGTTTAATCATCACAAATGTTCTATGGAATGAGACAAAGTATAAAATATGTGAAATACTGAATTAACAGTCTCCACTGCTTTGGAATCAATCCTATAACTCAAAGCCACCAATATGGAAAATTTGCAACTTCATCAAATTAAAAACTGGCCTCAAAACTTGATTTGAGTACCTAGGCTACTCAAATCAAGCACATTTCTGCATATTCCCAATAAAACCAAAGAACATCTGATTCTAATTAGAGCCAAGTTAAAACATAAACACGCTTAGACAGCTGGATGTGGTAGTGTACATCTATAAGTCCAGCTACTCAGGGGACTGAGGTAAGAGGATCACAAGTTGCAGCCTGGACAACTGACCAAGTTCCAAGTGACCAAATTTTACAAAAGGGCTGAAGACACAGCTCAGTGGTAGAGGGCTTGCCTCACAATGCAGGAGGTCATGGGTTCAATTCCCAGTACTGCAAAACAAACAAGCAAATAAATGAAACATGTTCATACATACACTCAAAGTCTAATGAAGGGATGTGCCTGTGTAGGGTGAGGGGTTGACTAATAGCAATGGAAGTCAATGGGTACATTTTCAAGCTTGCTCCTATGCCCGAGGAATGTAACAAAGCCACACACCCAGATACCTGAGATGATGAACCAGGCAAGCTAACACATAAAACAGCATAAACTCCAGCTTGTGGTGACATATAAAGGTCATAGAGATTCAAGTTCTAGTTCTACCACTTGCTTGCCAGCTGATCGTCTTGGACTAGTTACTTTCTTTGAACCTGGGTTCTACATTTGTAAAAGGGGATAACAATAATACCTTTGTCCTGCATGTTTTCTCTAAGTATATCCATACATACAGGTTGTTTTATTTTTCCTTTTGCTAAATGGTTTCAAATTAAGGTACTGACATTAATGACACTTCCTTCAACCAATATCTTCTTTCCAGAGTCCTATGCATGCTAAGTACAAATTACCACTGAGCTACATCTCCAAACAGAGAGTTATGTTGAGGAATTCATAAAGACTTGTAAAAACAATTCCCTCCATCCAGTGGTTCCAAATCTCAACTGATCATCAGAAACTTCTAGTGCAACACTTCTAAGCTCTATCACGTACAGAATCTCATGAAGACTAATAAAATCACAAAACCTTGAGCCCCCACCCATAGTTATCCTATTTGGAAGGTCTGGAGTGCTGCTCTGGAATTTGCATTTTCATGGCCCTGGAATCACACTTTGAGAACTATGGTTTAAGTGGACCCTGGGGCTACTACTATATTTACCTTGGGGTCACATTTGCATTCAGTAAATCTATACAGTGCTCTTCCAATTATACTGTACACACAAATCACCTGGGGATCTTATTAAAATACATATTCTGATTCAATAAGTCTGAATTGGGTTTATAACATGCATCCAGGAGACTTAATGTTGCAGGTTCTCAAACTCTATGCATTAAGTCAGCTGAGGAGTTTTAAAACATAGTGGTTCCCACCCTACATAAATAAAATCAGAATTTCTGTGGCAATGCACAGAAATAACAAGCTAAGGAAAAAAATAATCTAGATACCCAAAGATGGAAAACTAGCAATGAGGCAAATTTGGAAATCAGTCTTATATCAAATAGATTTCAATTATTGCAAAATCTTCCAAATTTTCATCAAGTTCTCCAAACACAGAATCTTAGCATTGAAATATAACCTCCTCCAAGTACATTCACATTCTGACACTGTGCACATACCCCTAGATAGAGTCATATTTTTGCATCCCCTATGATCTTCCCTAGAACCTTGTTTGTACTTTTAATTACAGTTTTAATCCCAACTTTAATCCCCTTGTTTGTACTTTTAATTACAGTACTTTTAATCCCAACCTTTCTGTTATGCAGGCCAAAACTTCTAAAGGAATTCTCCCACCCTCTTTTAAACAGCTTTGCTGAGTTGTAATTAACACATAATAAACTATAAAAATGTATTTAAATTATAAAATATGGTAAATTTTGACATGTGTCACATTTGTGAGTCTACTGCCACAAATAATATAAACCACCACTTCATGCTTGCTCTTTTGTATCCCATTCTACCCATCCCAAGGCAACCACTGACCTGCATAATTATTCATCCATGTTCTTCCATGAATCAATAGTCCATTAATTTTTACTGTTGGGTAGTACCTTACACCACTATTTGCTTATCCATTCTTCTGTTAAAGGACATTCAGACCATTTCCTATTTGGGGCTATTATAAATAAAACTACAATGAACATTCATATATGTCTTTTCAGGATATGCATTTCCTCTTCTTTTAGGTAAATACCTAGTAGTAGAATGGCTGGATCATATGGTAGGTGTATGTTAAGATTTCTATGAACCTGTTGGGCTGTTTTCCAGAATGGTTATACCATTTTATATTTACTATTATCAGTGTTTATGAGTTCTAGTTCTTCCACATCTTTATGGACTTGATATGGTTGGTCAGTTTTTTTTTTTTAATAATCACGCTCTTAAAGTATGTAGTAATGTTAATATGGTTTTAATCTACATACCTCTAATAAATAATGAAGTTCAGAATCTTTTTATTTGCTTATTAGTTATTCATATATTTTCTTTGGTGAAGTGTCTAAAATTTTGGCTTTTTTTGCATTACAATTTACTTATTATTTTGAAACAAATGTAAAATGCATTATAATATTACTTATAACATTATTTTATATCTATACAGACTCATAGATATTTATTTTATTCTTTGGGTTATAATCCAATATATTCATTACTTATGACTTGTTCAAGTCATTCCAACTTTAGCCACAAGGAGCTCTTTTTAGTCTGTCATCTATTCCCTTCTAAAAATATAAAATTTCTCCCCAAAACCTACAATATTAGAGAAAAAAAAAACCTTTTCTGACTTTGAGTTAGACAATTCTTAGATATGACACCAAAAGCATAATATACACAAAATTAAAATTGGGTAAACTGGATTTCATAAAAACTTTTTGTTCTTCAAAAATTACCATTAAAATTAAAAAAGACAATCTATAGACTGAGAGAAAATGTAAACAAAATATGCATCTGGGTGGCTTGTATTCAGAATTAATAGGATTGACAATCCAATTTTAAAATGCTCAAAGGATATGAATTACTCTATGACAAAGAAAATTATTAGCTGGGTATCATAGCAAACATCTGTAATTCCAGATATTGAGGGGGGGATATAGGGTGGTGCGAGGCAGGGGGAACACAAGTTCAAGACCAGTCTGAGCAATTCAATGACACCTGGTCTCAAAACAAGAACTAAACAGGGCTAGGGAGTGGCACAGTGGTAGAATAACCCTGAATTCAATCCCCAATACCACAAAAATTAAAATTAAAAAAAAAAAAACAGTTGGGGCTGGGGTTGTAGCTCAGTGGTAGACCGCTTGCCTAGCATGTGAAAGGCACTGGGTTCGATTCTCAGCATTGCATACAAATGAATAAATAAATAAAGGTCGTCAACAACTAAAAGTAATATTTTTAAAAAAGAAAGAAAACTGTTAATGATAGATAAGTACCTGAAAACATGTTCAACATTATTAGTCATTGGGTAAATGTAGATTTTAAAAAAAAAATCAATGAGGCAATATTATCCTGGTAGAATGCCTATATTCTAAAAGACACAATCCTACATACAGGCAAAGGTAGAACCTTCATGCATTGCTGGTGAGAACTGTAAAATGCTACAATTATGTTGGAAAACAGTTTGGCATTATGTTAAAAGTAAAGCATATAGCTATCATAAGAACTAGCCTTTAGTGGGGCATGGTAGCACATGCTTGTATTCCCAGCAGCTCGGGAGGCTGAGACAGGAGAATTGCAAGTTCAAAGACAGCTTCAGCAATGGTGAGGCATTAAGCAACTCAGTAAGACCCTGTCTTTAAATAAAATACAAAAATAGGACTGGGGATGTGGCTCAGTGGTTGAATTTCCCTGATTTCAATCCCCAATACCCACCTCCGCCCCCCCCCAAAAACCTAGCCTTTCCACTCCTAGAAATCTCTACCCAAGAAATATGAAAACATACAGTCTCATAAAGACTTATATGTTAAAATTCACAGGAGTATTATTCATAATAGCCCCAAACTAGAAACACTGTAAATGTTTATCAACAGGAAAATTACTAAATGTGTTAGTCAGCATTTCATCACTGTGACCAAAATACTTGGCAAGAACAAGTTAGAGGAGGAAAAGTTTATTTTGATTCATGGTTCCAGAAGTCTCTGTCCATAGTTGGTCAACTCCATTACTCTCTACCTGAGGTAAGGCAAACTATTGTGGCAGAAGAGGGGGGGAAGAAAGCTGCTCAACTTTTGGCAGTCAGGAAGAGGAAAGAGACAACTTAAGGATCCAGGGACAAAATATAATCCCCAAGGGTACACCCCCCCAAACTACTTCCTCCAGTCTTGCCCCACCCACCTACAGTTATCACCCAGTAATCCATTCAAATCATTAATCCATCAAATACATTAACCTATCAATTAGGTTATACCCCTTATTTAATCATTTTGAATGAATGTTGCTACATTGAACATCATTTCCAATATACCAGCCTTTGGGGAAACATTTTATATCCAAACCATAACACTAAACAAACCATGGTTATTCCGTACAGCTCATCAGAAAAAAGTAGTGATAGATGAAATAATGTGAATAAACCTCAAAAACGTTACCTAAGTGAAAGAAGTCAGATATAAAAAAATACATATTTCATTTATATAAAAAATTCTAGAAAAATCAAAAATAAAGATAGTGGTTGTATGCTTGGAATGACACCATCAAACAGACACAAGGAAAGTTTTTAGGATGATGGATAATGTTTAAAAACTAAGTTGTGATGACATGTGTGCAATTGTTCAAAATTTCTAAAACTTATATATACTCTCAACAGATGCACTTCATATACCATAAAGAACACCTCAGCCAAGGTTGTGGCTTAGTGATAGAGCGTTCGCCTAGCATGTGTGAGGTACTGGGTTCGATCCCCGGCACCACATAAAATAAAGGTATTGTGTCCATCTAAAACTATATATACATGTATATGTGTGTGTGTGTATATATATAGAGAGAGAGAGAGAAAGAGAAAGCAAGAGAGCACACATATATATAATGCGCATATATATAAAAATGTAAAAAAAAAAAAAGAAGAAGAACTCTTCAATGTGGCAGGCAGAATAATGTCTCCTTTCCCCCAAAGAGGTCCACATATTCACTCCAGAACCTTTGAATATGTTACATTAGGTTACAAGGCAAAGGGGAATTTAGATTGAAGATGAAATTAACATTAGTAATCAGATGATCTTAAAGCAAGGAGGTTACCCTGGGTTATCAGAGTAGTCCCAATGTAATAAAGAGATATTCAAAAATAGAAAAGGGAAAAAGGAGGGGGAAAGGAGGTTAAAATGATGCAATGTGGGAAGAACTTGGCTAGCCTTTGCTATCTGGAAAATTACAGAAGGGGGCTACAATCCAAAGAATTTGCACAGCAATAATTTCTAGAAGCTGAAAAAGGTGAAATTCTCCTCTAGAGTCTCCATTATTTAGTCCTGCTGACACATTGATTTTAACAAGTGAGATTTCATGTTAAACTTCTGATCTAAAAAAAAAAAAAAATCACAAGGTAACAAATATGTTCAGTAAAAGTTTAAAAATGAGACCCAAGAGAGGAAAAGTTAGAGACACATTACCTCACTTCAAAACTTACTAAAAGGTTCAGTCATCAGACTAGTGTGATACTAGCATAAGGATGGAACTGAGATTCCAGAAACAAGTCCATACACCAAATACAAGTGATTTTCAACCAAGTGCTACATCAATCCAATTAGAAAAGATTAACCTGTTCAACAAATGATGCTAGGACAACTGGATATTAATATACAAAATAATGAAGTTAAAACTCTTAAACTGATACTGTATATAACATATAAATAAATCTTTATGACCTTTAATTTGGTAATGGTTTCTTTAATATGACAGTGAAAGCACAACCAAAACAAATAATAAATTGAACTTCATCAAATAAAAAAACATTTGTTCAGCCAGGTACAGAGAGCACACACCTGTAATCCCAGCAACTTGGAAAGAGAATCTCTAAGGCAGGAGGATCTCGAGTTCAAAGTCCGCCTCAGCAAAAGCGAGGTGCTAAACAACTCAGTGAGACCCCCGTCTCTAAATAAAATACAAAATAGGGCTGGCAATGTGGCTCAGTAGTCAAGTACAATCCACATACCCCTCCTCCCCCCCAAAAAACATCTATGCATTTTTTTTTAATGAAGATAAACCATACAATGGTAGAAAACAGTTGCAAACTATTATATGATAAGGATCTGGTGTCCAGAATAAACTCTTTGAACTCAACAACAAAAAGAAATGGGCAAGCTGGTTACAGTGATATGCACCTGTAGTCCCAGCTACTCAGACGGTGAGCAAGATCACATGAACCCAGTAATTCAAGACCAGCCTGGACAACATGGCAAAACCCTACCTTAAAAGGCGGTGGGGCACTGTTACAGTTATCTAATACTTGACAAAGATGCCAAAAATCTATGTTAGAGAAAAGTCTTTTATCAAATGGTGCTGATAAAACTGAATATCCACATATAGAATGAAACTAGAACCCTCTCACCCTGCATGTAAGTCCAATCAAGGTGGATCAAAGACCTTACTTAGTATTAGACCAGAAACTTTGCAACTAATAGAAGAAAACAAAATTAACACTCCAACATATTGGCACAGGCAGCAACTTCCTTAACAAGATCCCTGAAACTCAAGAAATAAAACCAAGAATCAACAAGTGGGATGCCATCAGATTAAAAAAATCTTCTGAATAGCAAAGGAAATGATTAAGAGCATGACAAGAGAGCCTACAGAATAGGAGAAAATATTTCAGCTACTCCTCTGATGGAGGGATTAATACCCAGAATACATAAACAACTCAACAAAACTTAACAGCAAAACAAAACAAAAACCCAATTAATAAATGGACAAAAGAACCAAACAGATATTTCTCAAAGGAAGAAATATAAATGGTCAACAAATATATGAAAAAATGTTCAATATCCATGGCAATCAGGGAAATGCAAACCAAAACAATACTTTGAGATTCCATCTCAATCCAGTTAGAATGCCATTCATCAAGAACACAAACAATAATAAATGCTGGTGAGGATGTGGGGGAAAAGGTATACTCACACACAGCAAAGGAAATGATAAAGAGCATGACAAGAGACCCTACGGGCTGGGACTGCAAATTAGTATAACCACTTTGGAAAGCAGTATAGAGATTCTTGAAGAGATTGGGAATAGAACCACCACATGACCCAGCTATCCCCCGACTTGGTATTCATCCACAAGAATTAAAATCAGCATACTATAGTGATAGTTTACAGGCACATCAATGTTTGCGAAACTGTAATTCACAATAGCCAAGTTGTGGAACCAGCCCAGGTATCCATCAACAGACAAATGGGTAAAGAAAATGTGGTTTGTATGCACAATGGAGTTTAACTGGGCTATAAACACAACTAAAATTATGCCACTGCTGGTAAATGAAACTGGAGAACATCATGCTAAGTGAAATATTCCTGACTCAGAAACTCAAATGTCAAATGTTCTCTCATATGCTAAGTAAGGACTGGGGAGTTGGGGTGGCATGGATCTCATGAAAACAGAAAGATGATCAGTGGAGTAAGCAAGGAGACAGAGGTAAGAAGGGGAAAGGGAAGAAACTGGAATTAATTTATTACAGTGAATTTGACCTTTGTGTATATGTATAAAGTCCCAATTAAAATATAAATAAATAAATTAGAAGGAAGACCAAAGACCAGTAGAGGAGAGGAAGGGGAACAAGGGGAGGGAGGAGGAGAGGGAAAGAAATGGGAAAGAAAGAGGGAAAGAAAGCACTGGGGACTGAAATGGAGCAAATTATATTTCAAATATGCATCATTACATTGAAATGAACCCCACTATTATGTATAACTACAACATACTAACAAAAGCATGTTTAAAAACAGTAGGTGGAGGAAGGACTTGAAAGAGCACATCACCAAGGAATACATACAAATAGCCAACAAGCACATAAAAAGATGCTTAACATCATTATTAGTCTTTAGGGAAATGAAAATCAAAACCACAATAATATCTACTTCACACCCACTAACACAGTTACAATTTAAAAATAGGTAAAAATAATGTTGGCAAGAACATGGGGAAACTGGATCCCTCAACCCTCAGTAGGAATGCAAAGTGGAAAAGCTGCTGTAGAAAACAGTTTGGGAATTCCTCAAGGAAGTCAAGCAGAATTATCACTTGAATCAGTAATTATACCTCTAAATATACACCAAAGGGACTAATCAGATGTCCCAACAAAAACTTGTAAATGCCAACCTAGGGGGTTGAAGACTGGAGGAAAATAAGTTTAAAAGGTACAAGTGTTCTTTCTCTAGAATTTTATTTTAGAACTAGACAGTGTCATGGCTATACAACATTATGAATGTGCTAGATGCCACTGAGTTATAGACATTAAAATGGCTAAAATGGTAAATTTCACAATAACATACCACAATTTTAAAAAGTGAGAAAGAGGGATAATATGCAGGCCAACGTATCTAGGGTATATACACTGACTTCAGAAACATTCTGAAACAAATTTAAAAAGGAGGAGTGATGGATAGACACAGGGATGGGTGAAAAGATAATAAAGCAAGTATGACAAAATGGAATCTACGTGATTAGTATAGGGTTCTTCACTATAAAACACTTCCAATTAATCTGTATGTTTTAAAATTCTCATAACAAATTTTGAAGAAAAGTTATGCTTAATATGCATTTACAAACCACAACTCTACCCTGCCCTAATTCCCACCTCCAGAAATTTTCACTTATCTCTTAGATGGGGATAGCTGCAGGAGATACTTGAGGTATTATGTTGAGGAGGTATTATGTTGAGTTCAGTATAATTTCTTTTCTCTAGACAATGCCTCCCCCATCCCTACAAGTGATGGGTGCATAGCCATGTTTACACTGCTGATCCTGGCCAGAACTAACTGGACTAAAAGATGACAACTTGATCCAACCTAGACCGATCACATTCTTTCTCAAAAATATTTGGGAAAGGACCAAAAATTTGGATTAATTCTGAGCTCTGGCTTCAATCAAGGAACCAGGTTAATACAATAAGTCAAAAAAATGTAGAAATTAATGTGAAGTCACATTATATCATGCTTACATTAGTGCCACTGTAAAAATAAAAACATTTTGTAAAGAAAATAAAGCAAAGAAGGAAAGAGAGGAAAATGATACATTACTTTCCTACTACTTGTTTCATCCTACTACTTAGGTTTCATTCTGAGGCCTGTCTATATTCTTCATTTTTGGATCCTTGGGATACCTCAGTTTTTTTCCAATAATTTCCTTATAATGCAAACTGGCTGGAGTTAACTTCTTTTATATATTGTGAAAACAAGTAAAACCCTGACCTTGTTACTATAAAGACAACTTTTCTTCTGATCATTTACATGTAAAATTATTATAAACTTAGGTATTTTATTGTTCTATTTTGTTGCCAAAATGTTTGCACATTTATTAACATTTTTAATGGCTGCCTCAAATTAATGAAGCAAGCATTCTTTGAACACAGCGTGCACAACAAACTTTAATCTTTACTTCACGACTTAGAATTATTATTATGAGGATCGATTACTATTTTGTGATACACATGTAGGTGCAGCTGGTGCAGAATAAATGACTTCTAAACAGAATCTGCTTTATGACAAAAGTTTTGTCAGCAGCTAGTCTTATGACATACCATACACTACTATAATAAACAAGACATGTATTCTCTAGCACATGGGTGAGCAAACTTCTTATGTAAAGAGCCGGATCTCAGACTTTGTGGGCCACAGGGTCTGTTACAACTACTCACCTCTGCTACTAGAGTGCAAAAGCAGCAATAGACAATACAATAAATAAATTCAAATAAAATTCTATTTTATGTACACTGAAATCAAAATTTCATGTAATTTTGCTATTCTTAACAATTTTTCCCCTTGATCATTTACAAATGTAAAACCCATTCTCTGCTCATAAGCCTCACAAAAAATAGACAGAACTGCCATGTTTGGTGGTGCATGCCTGTAATCCCAGCAGCTCGGGAGGATGAGGTAGGAGAATTGTGAGTTCAAAGCCAGCCTCAGCAACTCAGTGAGGCACTTAACAACTCAGCCAAACCCTATCTCTAAATAAAATATTTTAAAAAGGGCTGGGGATGTGGCTCAGTGGGTAAGCATGCCTGGGTTCAATCCTCAATACTAATTAATTAATAAATAAATAAATAAATAAATAAATAAAATTATATATATATATATTTTTTTTTAATTCAGTTTCTATGTCTACCCTAGGTAGAATGGGAAACACAGATGAAGCTGTACTCACTTCTTCACTAGAATAGAGCTTTTTTTAAAAAAATATATTTTTAGTTTTAGTTGGACACAATACCTTTATTTTATTTTTATGTGGTGCTAAGGATTGAACACAGGGTCTCGCTCGTGCTAGGTGAGTGCTCTACTGTTGAGCCATAAATCCAGCCCCGGAGTAGAGCTTTTTGATGTTCTTTTCTCTATTTTACTCTCCCATTGGTACCAATCTAGATTATCCTCTTCCCTAAAATCATTCTTCTTTCATCTTTTATCTTTTGCTAGTCATTTCCCCATTGCTATCTAATAGTAAAACCAATCAATCTAATCACAGCATATCTTGTAAGGGTAGTGTTTCTTTATTCATTTCTTTTCTCTTTATTTTATTTTATTTTTATTTTTATTTATTTATTTAGTTGGTGCTGGGGATTGAACTCAGGGCCTCATATATGCTAACATGTACTCTACCATTGAGTTACACCTCTAGCCCCTCTTCTAGATATTTTTAAATTTTCTTTCTGTTTTTAGCCATTTTTAGATTTTTTTTTCTTTAATGTTTTTGTTTTTTGCTTCTCTGGTTTCAAATAACTTTAAAAAAAAATCTGGGTAGGGATAGGATAAGGAGGTTCTTGTTTTTGCTTCTCTGGTTTCAAACAAATTTTGTAAAAAGATGGGTAGGGATAGGAGTAGGAGGCTCTATAGGTCTGCATTATACCAAGGTTTCAAGAGGTTTAATAAGAGGATCACTATATGATATTTTTTAAATATCATTTGCTTTGTGCTATAATTTATAATAATATACCTAATATAGAGGCTAATATATTCCTAATATCTAAACTAATACATTAATTTTAGGTTAGTCTGACCACATGAATCTCATTTTCCTCTTTTCCCTGGTAACTAATTTGTTTTTTATGTCCTCCTATTTATATCTTTAATTTGAAAGATCTAAATCTTTAAATTCCTTGAAGACTAAAATGGAAGCTATAAACCTATATTGTCATGTAATGAAAATATAGATAACCTTTCAAAAAACCCTTTTATTTAAACATACTATATTCTGGTTCACTAATTTTTTACTTTCTTTAAGTTACTTATGCTCTTATTTCTTATAAATGGAAACTTGTGGAACTTTTATGAAAACATGTATAATTAGAAGATCATAAAGCTAGCAGAATGACTGTAAAATAGTAAACATCAAAAATATGGAGCTTAATCACTTAGGAAATAAAATACATGAGAATGTCCAGGGCTACTAGTATAAGATCACTAGAAAATAAAAAGATATCTAAAATTAGAAAACACCTGTTTCTTTATGATTCTTTCAGACTGCAGGTGCTTTGGTATTCAAAGCATTCATTTACAACAACTCAAATTACAGAGGAACCAGGTAGTACTACACTTCAAAAATGATGACAATAATAAATACATAAGATATCACTACTTATAATAAGTAGTATAATAGTATCTCCATAAGTAGGGGAAATTTTTTTTAATGTTCTCCAAGTACTTAACTTACACAGAATTGAAAAGATAAAGTGAAAGGTTACACTGTGCAACAGGTGACTGACTAAAGATTCTTTAGCACCAGAAAAGTAAAACTTTTAAGTATATAAATTTTAAAATCTGGGTCTCATAGTTTTTTGTTAAAATATGTGGCATATAGAACTAAAATTAGTTTAAGAAGGAATTTGTCCACCAGAGGGGGCCCTTACAAAAAAAAAGGAAAAATAAAATACTAACAGAAATCAATAGTGTGAAACAACCAAATGACAAAATCCTTACAGTCCATGAATTTTACACAATCACATGCAAAATTCTGTGAATGTTATTTTTCTGAGAAACACCAAATTTCTATCATTGCAATGGGCCCCTGGACTTAAATGACCAAACACATGAAAGAGCTATAACTAGTTACTCACAGCAACTCAAGCAAAGAAATTAATATTTGTCCCTTTCCACTCTACTCCATACTATCCTCTTTTATTAAAAGCCAGTCACCTACATACACAATGTCAACAGTCATTCTGAAACAGTCACCTAACTCTGGGTTTAGTGATTCTGGGAAAATCCATGTTATCACTATTCTTGGCTTCTCTCTTACTTCCTACCATCTACTTACATGAAATAGTTTCTATGTGTCTTGGTATATCTTGAGATCAGTAAAATAAAATGTATGAAGAAACAATATCTATCAGTAGCTAACTATTAATCCAGAATGTATCTGTTTTTGAAAATAACATTTACTGAATACTCAATAACATTATTTCATGTAAACCTCATGATAACTCCATGATGCAGAAACTACTGCCTATCCTCACTTTATAGATGAGGGCACTGAGACTTAAAGGTCTCAATGATGGTAAAGAGCAAACTACAAACTACAGCACTGAACCAAAGACAAGAAAACACATATGATCTACACATCCAGAATTTAAAGAGTTAGGCAGTTAGCCAAAAGACAATTCCTGATATACAGTCATTTTAAATACCCAATCAACAGAAGAAAATTGATAAAATAACTGTATTTGTTGAGTCACAGACAATGTATAAGTAGGTAGGCAGGTAGGTCATTTTGAAGAATAAGAATTCAACAATTCCCATATATTCAGTTAGTCAAATTTTTCAGAACTTACAAAACTTTAATTCACTTGTTAATCTGTATTAAATGAAATTAGTGGCATGTTTTCAGAAATTCCAATATATTTCTCCATGTTAAAAAAAAATGGTTTGGGACTAAATTATTCTTAAGATCCCATTAAGCAATAAAATTCAATGACTGCAAGAAAACTGAATTATATGACTTTTCCCCTCTAGTTTATCTCTGCCTCCTAAATGGATGTTTCTGATTATATAAATATGAATAATATGACTAAGCACTATAACTCAAAACACATATACAAACTACCCAGTTTTAAAAGGTTGTATTTTGGGGATATGGTATCTTTTATACTTTGTACACTGATTTTATGATGTACTATATAGAAGTTATTTTAAATGTCTATTCAGAAATATTTCCACCATGATCTGGGCATGTGGCCTATACTGACAAGTTATATCCCACTATCCTAAACATAGGAATGGATTCAAAGACAGGCATGTAATAAATAATATGCTGACACTAGGAAAAACAAGGGTTTTCTCCTACTTGGAGTCTCAATTGAATTAATTTAGGATTGGGGCTACTAATGCCTTCTTTCCTAGCAATAGGAAGAAAAATTTAATAGTAGCTTAAGGAAATGAAGCCAAACAGAGACAAGAAGAAATGAGAAAAAAAAGAATAAAGTCTGGAAGACATTAATCTGGCCCCTGAATTCATTCCTGCCCTTCCAAAGTAAAAAAAAAAGTCAAAGCATGGAATTTTTGCTTAAGCTTGTTTACTGTGGCTTTCTAACATTTGCAAGAAGTCTCTACTGAAGTAACTCATACCTCAGATGACAGGTTTCAACATGAGTGCCAACCCTCAATATTGGCAGTGACTGCCTGCAGCATTGTGATGAGAGGGATTCTAAAGTCTTGTCTAGAAAAAGAATGCAATGAGCTAACAGTGGTATCTGTGCAGTAAGTCTGAGCTAACAGTACATGTTAGCCCTTAATGGAACAGTGTCTAAGAAAATAACACTGGCATATAAGCAAAAGAGGGGGAAAAAATGGAATGGAAAAAATTACATGAGGGAAGGGATAAAATACCACAAAAAAATGCCAACAAATTAAAAATTGGCTTAACATTTTAATGTCCCAATTATTCTCCCATTTAACAGTTTAAGAAACCACTAATCTATTTCAATTTGATTCTCTGGATTTTTTTTTTCTTTTTGCTTAAATACACTCTGGATCTTTTGTGACCCAAAGGGGGAAAAAATAAGGCTTATCAGTTTAGGTTTCTGCTTCATCTCAAATCCCATGATTTCAGGCATTTTTCTAACTGAAATTTTATTGAGATAAATGTGGATTCACATACAGTTGTAAAAAAATAATACAGAGTAATCCTTGTTCAGTTTTTAACAATAATATAATTTCAGGAAAACTATAGTATGTCACAACTAGAACACTAACAGACACAATCTGACAAATCTTATTCCTATTTCCATCTACAGCACATTTTAACTGGCTAATACATCTTTGCTTTAATTCTATCAACTCTTCTAAATACTCTTTTTTAAATATTTTAAAAGTAGATTTATTTGCTCTAAAATACATGATTAAGCAAGAATATTTATCTCATAAAAATATATTTTAAAATGATGTAAATATATGTATTCTGTGCCACATACTGCTAGTAGGTATCTTACATTTATTCTTGCTATTTTCTTTGATAACTCTGAGTTTGAGAAGGGTATCTCTCACCTTCCTGATCTCTTGGCTAGATGGTAGCTACTCGCCATCATGTAGTGAGAAATAATCTAAGGTTTCTGCTCAAGTTTTGTTTTCCTAACTTAGTTAAGTTTCTTAAGTTAACATAAGTTCCTAACTTAAAGGTAAAACTGTGTCTGGAGTTGAAATCTCCGCCAGTGAATCAGGGCATGAGGAAAAACAGAAAAAAGAATCATGGAACCCTTGAATACTGTTGAGTCACTGAATGAGCAGTAGACACTGGCTTTTCCTGGCTACATTGTTCTCGTTCTTAAAAAGTACACTGAGATTTTAAGAGAAAAATTATGGCTGTTTATTATTATTTGCAACTATACAGATACATTTTAAAAAATAAATTGAAGCTTAACATATATTCTTTGTAGACCATAGATGACATGACATGCTGTGGTTCTGGCAGGGGATGGTATCTCCCTGTCCTATATGTAGCCTAAACCTAGCTTCTGCTACTGCTGTCTTGGGTTTTTGGGCTTTTTTAAATTTTTTTATTAGTTGCTCAAAACATTACAATGATCTTAACATATCGTACATTTGATTCAAATGGGGTATGTAATCTTATTTTTCCACATGTACAGATTGCAGGATCACATTGGTTATACAGCCACTTTTATACATAGGGCCATACTAGATACTCTTTATAAAAATTCTATTTTAATAGACTCCTACCCCACTGGTGCCATAGTTGTCCCCAGATAGAGGAACTAGGTGTGTAGAATCAAGGGTCTCAGCATGTATAGCAGGGGACTTACCAAATGGCCAAGGGTGTTCTGACTTTCTAAGTTCGGTTTCCTTTTTCTCAAAGTCGAGCAACTGATGGAGCAACTTGTACAGTTCAGGGAGAGAAGGTGGGAGTTCCCTGAACAATACTAACAGACACAATCTGACTCTTCTAAATACTCTTTATAAAAATTCTATTCGTTCCTCAATTTTTTTAATCTAGACTTTACTTATAATTTAATCTCTTTAAAAGGAGCTTTTAGGTTTCATGCTATTCTTTATTTATGTATATTTCACTATCACTATCCTCATTCTATTTATCTATAATTTAGATATAATTTATTTATAATATAATTTGATTTATCTATAATTAGTTCTATTATAATTTTTTCCCAACGAATTGGTCTTGGGATCAAGAATCCTGGAATTGAAGAATCATGGACTCTGGGACAGGAGTTCCCTGTGTTTCTCCTTTGCTAGCAAAGTAACAAAACTTTTTCCTTTTTCTTAAAACCTTGTCTTCAGTATTGGATTGGCATCAAGGACAAGGATCAAGCTTTCTGTTAAAATTTGGCTACTGCAGCAGGACCACGCAGTAATCACGCCCCCCATCCCGGCCCCCGTCTACCCACTCCAGCTTTCTTGGGCAGGTCTGGCACTCCAAGCAACCTCCACTTCCATGCTGAGGATACAAGGTGGCTGGTGAATTTCTTGAAAGTTGACTGCTGGAAAAATTGGGAGACGGTGAGTTTGCCTTGGATCAAACCAAAGGAGCTGTTCTGTGAGTTAACAGAGGGGCTGAGGGACTATAGAAGTCTTTTTGCTTCAGGGAACTCCCACCTTCTCTCCCTGAACTGCATAAGTTGCTCCATCAGTTGCTTGACTTTGAGAAAAAGGAAACTGAAATCAGAAAAAGTCAGGACACCATTAGCCATTTGGTTAAGTCCTCTGCTATGCAACGCCGAGACCCTTGATTCTACACACCTAGTTCCTCTTTGTGGGAACATCTGTTCCCTCTTTCTGGGGACAACTGTGGCACTAGTGGGGTAGAAGTCACAGTTCAGCGGGACTTGAGAACCTAGGGATATTTACTCCCTTTTGATCTGTTCTAGGTTTTCATCTGTTTATTGGCCTTGAGTTTGGGAATTCCCTCTCTGTCTGCCTGTGTGTTGTTGTTTGTATCCATTACTGGCCCATTTAAGACATGAGCAACACTGCATCAATTTCTTCTGATGGTCCCTTGAGAAAGATCCTGGCTGACTGGGCCATGTATAGCTATAAACCTATGACTAAGAAAAAGATTTTATGTGCATCTTCTGTAAGGGGAAGAAAGGTGGCCACTGTCTGGTACTCTGAAATACCATATGATATTACAGTTAGTTGGAGCTGTTCTGCCAGAGGAAAATGAGAAGAAATCCCATATATGCAGGCTTTTATGTTGCTACATAATAAGGAGTCTGAATGTCCAGGGACTAAGTTGATGATTCACAGAAAGACACAGCCTCTAGTGTGTGAGGACAGCAGAAAGTCAACAGAGACAGTTGAGGAGGATTTGATAAACTTTAATATAACAACCAATCCTACTTTTAACCTAGTACCTGACCAGCCAGCTGGTCTGGCACCACCTCTGGTTCCCACTAGCTCTCTTAGTCCCATAGGGAGCCATCCACATGAAGGGAAGGTGGAAGAAGAGGGGCTCCCACTATCAGCATCATCATGCTATGACTCAGGGTCAGGGATGATCTCCCCATCTAAAACCTGCCAGGGTATTCTTTCTGGCTGGCGAGCACCCATTGCCAGGGCAAGTCAATTCCCCCTAAGGTAATACTTCATCAGCATAAATGCTCAGGGGCAACCAACAGGGTATCAATGGACTTACAGTCCCTTCTTAACCTCTGACTTGATTAACTGGGAAAATCTGAACCCAACCTGTCAAGAAGATTCACAAAAAATGGCTGAGTTATTTACTACCATTTTGCTACTCACTGCCCCACCTGGGCAGATATACAGACTCTGCTTAGTATGTTACTCACAGCTGATAAGCACCAAATAGTGATAGACAGGGCAAGGGAAGACGCTCAGAGGCTCCATGATGAGGATCCCAATCACAGAAGCTATTCCTATAAGGGAGCCCAATGGGGACACATAAATGGCAGCAGACAGCAAAATGATTAAACATTATCAGAAAGTCTTTTGGTGGGACTCAGAAGAGGAGTACCCAAGCAGAAAAGTTTAAGATTCAGGAATTACAACAAAAGATCAATGAGAAACCATTAGAAGTTTTAGAGTGAGTTTATTAGGCATACAGGAAATACACAGATACAGAAGCCCCTGAAAACCTTCACATGGTCAATATAACTTTCAATGGGCAAAGTGCTCCAGATATAAAGAAAGAGGAAACTTTAGCAGGTGGAAGGGGCAATTGGTATGAACCCCTCACAGCTGGTTGATATTGCCTTCAAGGTATACAATTCCAGAGAGGAACAGAAACAAAAATCAGTTTGTGTTTTACTGGCAACCCCTGCAAAAGGGAGCCTTAAGAAAATCCAAAGGAAGGAACAGGAATAGGAGCCGAAGCAAAACCAATGTGCCTACTGTAAGGAGGAAGAAAATTGGAAAAAGAATTGTCCAAGGAAGCAAAGGTTCCCAGAACCAGATCACACCCCAGAAAAAGAAATTGTTTCCCAAATGCAAGGCTCCAGGCCTTGTTGGAGGCCTCTATACCATTAGCCCCAAAAGAGCCCCAGGTACAAATGACAGTGGGGACCCACTGACTTCCTGTTGAACACTGATGCCAGTTATTTTGTTGTAAATACTAAATTGACCTCCTTAAGCATTAACATGCTGGCAGAAGTTGTAGTGACAGGCTGCACTAAGCATCATCCATTGCTCCAGCCCCTTGAATGTAAACTGAAAGAAAAAAAATTAAGGCATAATTTTTTGTATATGCCAGATTGCCGGATCCCTCTCCTGGGATGAGATCTGTTATATTAATTAAATGCACAAAAAGCAACAAAAAGCAACAGCTTCATCTATAAGTACCTATAAGTACCTCCTGAAATGTACTCTGGCTCCAGCTTTTTTGCTTGCTAACCAGGAAAAGGAAACTGAACCCATCCCATTGAAGGTCATCAGAAAAGTGAGTAAAACTATATGGACTGATGGGATTCCACGCAGGGCCATTAATGTTACTCCCATCAAGACTTTGCTTAAGGAAGGGGTAACCTGCCTCCAAAAAAAAGAAAAAGAAAAAAGCACCCCCTTAAAAGAGTCACTAATAAGAATTCAGCCACTTCTAGATACGTTTTTGAAATGGGTTGATTCATCCTTGTCAGTGCCCCTACAATATACCTATCCTGCCCTGTTAAGAAACCTCACACAGATGAGTACCAATCTGTGGAAGACTTGAGAACTACAAAAAATATTATTCAGGACATTCATCACAGTACCTAATCCATACACCTTGTTGACTACAATGCCAGGTAACTCTTGCCTACTGGTTCACTGAATTTAAAGGATGCATTCATTCTTTTGTATCCCTCAGGAAAGAAAGTCCCAATTACTATTTGCTTTTGAATGGCAAGACCCAAATATCAAAGTAACTACTCAGTATTGCTGGCTGTCCTACCTTAGGGATTTAAAAACTCCTACTCAATTTAATGAATGGCTGCCAAAAGCCTTGCAAGGGCAACAGCTGCATCAGGGAATCCTCTTACAATATGTGGATGACCTGCTTTTAGCTAGCCCAGACTATGAACATTGTCTTTCAAATACTATTGCTGCTCTAAACCATCTAGCCTTATGTGGATATAAGGTGTCCACTAAAAAGGACCAAATTTGCAAACAAGTCACTTACCTGGGATTTCAGATTAGCCAAAGAACCCAAAGTCTGATGCCAGACCAAAAGCAGACAATCTTAAGCTTTAGGAAACCCAGAAACCAGAGGCTGTTAGTGGGTTCCTGGGGAAGGCAGGATTCTACTGTATCTGGATCTCTAACTTTGGACTAATAGCAAAGTCCTTGTGTGAGGCACTAAAAGGAACAGAAATAGAACCTTTGATTTGGATCCCAGAATGCCAAGCTGCTTTTAAGAAGTTGTTATGGTTTGGATGTGAAGTGTCCCTCCAAAAGCTCAAGTGTGAGACAATGCAAGAAGGTTCAGAGGAGAAATGACTGAGTTGTAAGAGTCTTAACCCAATCAGTGATTTAATCCTCTGATAGGGATTAACTGAGTGGTAACTGCAGTGGTAGGATGTGGCTGGAGAAATAGGGATTGAGGCTATGGGGTATAGATTTTGTATCTGGAAAGTGAAGTCTCTCTCTCTGCTTCCTAATCATCATGATGTGAGCTGCTTCCCTCTGCCATCCTCTCCCAACCATGATGTTCAGCCTCACCTCAAGTCCTAAGGAATGGAGCTGGCCTTCTATAGACTAAGACCTTGGAAACTGTGAGCCCTCAAATAAACTCTTCCTCCTCTATAATTGTTCTGGTCAGATCCTTTAGTCACAGTAGCGAAAAAGCTGACTAAAACAGAAGTTAAAATACAGCCTCATGATAGCCCGTGCCTTGGGACTTACCAAGGAATTCAGATTTTACATGCATGAGAAACAAGGCACAGCCCTTGGAGTTTCCTTACAGACACTAGGAGATATACCACAACCAGTGGCCTATTTATCAAAATAGCTAGACCCCTGTAAGGATAGCCTTAGGCATGAGCCTAAGCAAATCCATTTTAAAACTCCAGTTTGAAACCTGCAGTCTCACCAGGCATGCCTAATGGAGCCCTACATTATGGACCTCAGGCACAAACAAATCACTTCTCCCCACCCTGACAAACTCAGAGTGAAGTCTCTAGCATGTGGTCCTCGATAAGGCAGAAAGGCAAGAAAATCAGGGTGGGGACCACCAAACCAGATGCTTTAACCCCAGGGTAAATGACGTTGGTGGCAGCTGATAGGAATTCAAAGGGGTGGTCAAAAGTCCCCAAATTTAGTATAAATAAGGGAGCAAATGAACAGACATTCAGCCAGCCCACACTGATGCCCTCACATGAAGAGTCTGATGAGGACCTGGAATGACATCCCAACTCTTCTCATCATTTGCCTGATCCTCTGATCTTCCTCACCGCTCTCAAATTCTACAGCCACATCTTGACCCTGGTGAGAACTGCAACTTCTCCCTACAACCTTCTCCTCAACTGGCCATCAGCTCCACCCCAGGAGAAGCCTGCCTTGGTTCCTGATCTGATCACCACGGTCTGAGAAGTATACATCTGTGGGACTCAAAGCCTAAGGCTTGAGACTTTTGATCTGACACTTGAACTTAGCATGCAGAGGGATGTCTGGTATGAGCCTGTCATGATTAAGTGTGTTTGCAGCGCTTAGAATTAATCTAGAATTGTTTGCTGTGAATTAATTAATTTAAAACTGTTTTCTATGAATTGATTATGTTTATTGTAGTGCTTAGCATTAAGGATTGTCATTTTTCTTGATTAAGAACCTATAGAGTGAAACTGTATTGAGTGATTTGAGTGAATAAAATATTGACAAAGGCAGAAGCACATGGAGATTCTTTATTTCTTCCCCCTCAACTACATAAAATGCCCCTTTTGCCATTGCAACAATCACAGAGCCCTAGGTGGCCCTCCTGCCTGCAGCCAGCAGCTGCCACTTGTGATTTGCTATAGGAAACTGAAAAGTTCACTCTAGAACAACCCATCACTATATTTGTCCCCCACCAAGTCTTGGTCCTACTAGAACAGAAGGGTGGCTACTGGCTGACTGCTGGGAAAATAGAGAGATATCAGGCCATCCTACTACACAATCCCAATGTCAATTTGTGTTATGTTATATCCAGCAACACTGTTGCCATTAGATAGTAACGGACCATACACATAACTGCCTAGACATTTTAGAAACTGTCTACTCTAGCAGACTGTACTTTTCTGATCAGCCTATCACAGAACCAGAATAGGACCTCTTCAGAGATGGGAGCAGCTTCATAGATAATGGTCAGTGTAGTAGCTAGATATTCTGTGGTCACAAGAACAACAGGTATTGGAAGTTAAAGCTTTATCACTGGGAACATCAGCCCACAAAGCAGAGCTAATCGCTCTGACAAGAGCTCTCAGGCTATCAAAAGGAAAGAAGGTAAACATTTATATAGACTCCAAATATGCTTTCACGCTAGTACAAGCACATGGGGCTACTTGGAAAGAAGGCTCCTCACTGCTGAAAACAAGGACATTAAAAGTGCTCTTGAAATACTGACATTAATACAAGGCAGTGGTTGAACCAAAGCAGGTGGCAATCATGCACTGTTCCGGTCACCAGAAGTAGACACTACCGAAGCAAGGGGAAATCAAGCTGCCACTAGGGCAGTCAAAAGAGCTGTAAGAGAAAGCCACCATTTATTAGAGCTCTGATACCCCAGCATGAACTGGACCAATACAAGCCCATTTATACTGAGGAAGATGAAAAATGAGACAAAGAATGGGCTGTTATTATTTTTTTTAGTTGTAGTTGGACACAGTACCTTTATTTTGTTTGTTTACTTTTATGTGACACTGAGGAACGAACCCATGCCTCGCACGTGCTAGGCAAGTGCCCCTACCACTGAGCCACAACCCCAGCCCCAAAGAATGGGGTTTCGATTCCTGGTATAATACTGCCAGGTGGAGACAAAATTCCCAAGGACTCATCCTCCTGTCTGAAAGACTGGTCTGGTCCTTGGTGAAACATCTACATGTGAATACACACAATGGGAGGGATACTTTGGTGAATCTTATCAAGCCCCATTTGCAAGGACCACACCTCCAAAAAACCACTCAGCAGGTTACTAGAAACTGTGCATCATATGCCCGTAAAAATTCCAAAACTGACAGGCAGGCTACTGTGAGGAACACAACATGTGGGAACGAAGACTTTTGATGATTTTACCTAAATGCCCCATACCATAGGAAACTTCAGATATTTGCTTGTACAGATGGACACCTTCTCTGGGTGTAGAGGCATATTCTACCTGAAGAAAAAAGGCTTCAGAAATAACTAGAGTTCTCTTAAAGGAGCTGATCCCAAGATATAGGCTCCTTTCCTCCATGCAAAGTGACAAAGGACCATCTTTTATTGCTAAAGTGACCCAACAAGTGAGCAAAGCAATGGATATCCAGTGGAGACTACACGCATCCTGGAAACCCCAATCTATAGGAAAAACAGAAAAAAATAAACCACATCTTAAAAAAACAGTGGCTAAATTATGCCAAGAAACCACCTGCAGTAGGATAAGATGTTGCCAATTGCTCTCCTCTGAATATGGATGGCCCCTAGAAGTGGGCTCAAATTGAGCCCCTATGAAATAGTGTATGGGAAAGCCCTTCTGCCAACCCAGGAGAAAGGGGAGAATATAGCTAAAGCAGGAAAAATTAGGCTAAAACAGTGTGTACAACAAATCAATCAATATTAACCATTATACATGAGTATACTTCTTTCAGGTCCCCTCCAAGTTTGGAATCACCTCTTCATTCCTTCCAGTCTGGAGACCAGGTGCTACTTAAGACCTGGAAAGAGGGCTGAGGTTGTGGCTCAGCAGTGGAACGCTTGCCTACCACATGTGGGACCCTGGGTTTGATCCTCAGTATCATGTAAAAATAAATGATATAAAGGTATTGTGTCCAGCTACAACTAAAAAATAAATATTAAAAAAAAAAAAAAGACCTGGAAAGAACAGGGACTGGAGCAACAACTGTGAGAAAAGTGGACAGGACTTAATGACATGCTTCTGATAACCCACACATCCCTGAAACTTGCTGGAATAAAACCTGGGTTCATCATACTACAGTGAAAAAGAATCCAAGAGACTTGCTGGAAGTTGCATCCCCCGAATGGACATCAGAACCCTTAGGAGATGTACTTGTTTGAGGAAACATAATGAGAGATTTGATGCCTTTACCAACTTTGATGCTTATCCCCATTCCCTCTCTAGGCTGAAAGAACAATAATTTGGTTAGAATAGCATAGACCTTGGCTACCTTGAATCAGGAGGTTGATTGATGATCTGCCTTCCAAGAGCACAATCTTCCATGGACCATGATGACCCCTTTGTACATCCAGTTATAAACTTACTCAGATACCAGATGAAGGGAGACTGGGCACCGACATGAGACCTCGGAGCCTGCACCATTATGTATTGTGTTCGAGTAATGCATTACACAGCTGAGACACTCTTCAATGTTCCCTTTCTCACTCTTCCTCTTATTCATCTAATGCCATTTTCCTGGTCCATAGAGAAATACAAATTCCAAAATATCTTGAAAGGAGATCTCCTCCAGAACAAGAACAAACACCTTTGTGTGTACAAAATATTGTCTAATTTCTCACAGAAAAGATTACAGTGTAACTAATTGCTTACTCCTTTCCAGACCATTCTTGGATGGAATGCACAGAATTAAAAGTTGGGAATTATTTCCTATTGGGGACCTACTAGATTTCTTTAAAGAAACAATGGTTTTCTGAGTTCCTGCAGTACAGGTGTTCACATATAAAATTAATAACTATCCTTGGGCTATCAAATGCCTCAGAAACTTCACAACTCCCACCCAATGCTTTCTAGGGAATTTAGACACCATTTCAATTCATTATTTAAAGGAATCAGCTCACTGGGCAAGCTCCCTAAAGCTTTTTACTGGACTGGCACAGGACCTCCCTAGTAGAATTCCTGATAGCAATGAATACTTTTCTGGCTACCTTACTGCCCTGGTGGGGAATTGGGGCACACTATTGGGTCCTCCAAAATCTGTCAAAAACTTTGATCAACTTGGTCAATAAGACAGCCTTGTCCGTCTCAAATTTACAGACTTGTCTGGACTTCTTGGCCAAGGTAGTTCTAAATAACTGCATGGCATTAGACTATCTGTTAGCCGAGTAAGGAGGAGTTTGTACTATAGCTAATACATACTGCTGCGTTTATATTAACACCTTCTCACAGGTGGAGACCTGTATTTAAAAGATCAGTAACTAGCAACCTGGCCACAACAGACCCTTGACCACCATACATCCCTTTTGGATGGAATGGGAATAGGCCTAAGTGACTGGTTTTCTAGCCTCTTCTCTTGTATACCAAGAAATATTAAGTCTATTTTGCTACGTCTTCTCTTCCTCATTCTGACTACCTCACTCATCACTGCCCTTGTGTATGTGTCTTTCCATTTACTGCTCTGTTGCTGTTCCACCCTTTGCAGCTATGCAACAAAAAAACAGAAGAGAGAATAGGTAACAAGTAAACAGCTTGGAAATATAGTTGCCCACTTTCCATAAAAATGGAAGCTACAAATTGACAGTGGAGAAATGGAACAAGGATTCATTTGATGCTTTGACTATATCCCTTGTCGCTTTAAAACTTACATGTTTTTTTCTTTTTTCCGACTTTCTTTTCCCTGGTCCTCTTTTCTCTGACCTTCTCTTCCCTGATGTTCTGTTCCCTGATCTTCTCCTTCTTGATCTCTCCTGCCTAATCTCATTTTCCTCAATCACCTCTTTAAACCACCCTAGCTCCCCACACCCCCCCTCCCCGTTCCCCCATGATAGAATCATAGGCTCTGGGACAAGAGTTCCCTGAATTTCTCCTTTGTTAACAAAGCAATATAACTTTTTCCTTTTTCTTTTAATTTTTTTAGTTGTAGATGGACACAATTGCTGTATTTATTTATCATTTTATGTAGCGCTGAGGATTGAATCCAGTGCCTCAGACATGCTAAGCAAACGCTCTAGCATTTTCTAGGGTAAGGACATAAAAACAACTGAGATACTAAGGGAAAAACCTGGTAAATATAGGGAATAGCTAACAGTTTGGGTACTGGTATAGAAATAAGGAAAATAAGAGTACTGAGATTAGTCAGCCCAGATCCATAAAGGCTTTGAATACAAGTCGGAGTCTAACTTATATTCCTTCTATAAGGAAAATTCAAAAATTTATAAGTAATGAAATAAGTTCACAAATGTACACTCCAAAGGTGAGTATTACATAACATCTAAAAAGTACTGGGGAAGAAATCTGTCCTCTGCTACTATGAGAAACCTACAAAGTAATTAGGCAGGTGGGGAAAAAAATGGAGAGAAAGTGTGAGGGAGAAATACTAACACAACTGGATCAGTAAATTTTAAAATTAGTTAAACTTGGGAAGAAACAATGATTCAAATTTCAAGCCTTAGTTCAGTGAACTGCACTGAAAAAAAAAAAAAAATGGCTCCCAAACTTCACAAATCACTTATCTACTTTCCTGAATTCCACCATATTTTAATTTCTTTTTTTAATTAGTGATTTTTTTAATACTTCTATTTTATTTATTTATTTTTATGTGGTGTTGCTGAGGATCAAACCTAGTGCCTCACATGTATTAGGTAAGCTCTCTGCCACTGAGCTCCAGCACCAGCTCCCATATTTTAACTTCTTAACTGGACTAAATTATTTTTACCTGTAGAGTGAAACAAGTACCTTGCAAGAACTTGGTATAGTAACTAACACAAAGATTCAAAAAGTCTGGAAGGTTCTAAGTAAAGGAGGGAAATGATCTATTAATTGTACCCAATATAGCATGCTTTTTAACAGTAGAATAATCCTATAATCATTTATTCACAAAAAATAGGAACTAAAATTCCCATATCCATTGGTTCATTGGTATATCCCCAATGCTTAGAATAGTGTCCAGTATAATGTTAGTACTCAATTTGTTGAGTACACATGTGAATGAAAAAAAGAAAGAATCACAGCCTCTGGGACAGGAGTCTCCTGTGTTTCTCCTTCGCTAGTAAAGCAATAAATCTTTTTTTTCTCCTTTTTTTCAAAAAAAAAAAAAAAGAAAGAAAGAAAGAAAAAGAATTTTAAGAAAGGTTCTATGTTGGTTTCAATGTTTCTGAGGGTTCAATATTCTCTTCCAATCTTTTTATTTTATTAAAATGGTCTTATAAAGCTAATTCTCCTTTCACAAATATAAAAGCAAATTTAGTATAGGTTATAACAATGATTTTAAGTAATACTAAATTATTAAGCTATGAAAAGCAAATAAAAATCATAATTTAACATATTATCACATCCCAAGAAAACAACATCAGAGATTTTACACATTTTTAGGAATGCCTATTTTTAGGTTTGGTTCCATTTTATAATTTCAAATGTTATTTAGTTAAACTTGTGATAAAAAGTCAAAATCAACCCATACATGCATGAATTTAAAGGCAATATTTGTTACTAAGTGAGAAATTTGTGGCTTATCATCTTACCAGGTCTCTCCTTTCCAGTGCCTTTTGACTCAGCAAATTTTTGTATTAAACTTTCAATGGTTGTATTAGCCATATTGTTTATAAATTCTTCATGAACCTATTAAAACAAAGAAAAAATGTTTATTTATCCATAAATATTTTTACTGTATTTCAGATAAAACTTCTACAAAGCAATTAAAATTTTTTACACAAAAAAATTATTGTCTTGATCCAAGGGCATTTGGAAACTTTCATTTACCTAACATACTATTACCTAACAATATTAGCAGATCTGTGAAGACCAATGACTGCTTACCTTTGCTCCTTTTAAGATATGGCCTCACAGCATTAGAAATCAAGGTAGTTTCCAGTTCTTATATTTTGTCTTTTTTTTTTTTTTGGTGCTAGGGATTGAACCCAGGGCCTTGCACATGTGAGGCAAGCACTCTACCAATTGAGCTATATCCCCAGCCTTCCAGTTTCTTTTGAATGTTTTAGACATAAAATTCTTATGATAATTAAAACTTATAAAGACAATGAAAACGGTTTGGAGGTTTATTTATTTATTTATTTAGTTGTTGATAGGTCTTTATTTTTATTTATTTATATTTATGTGGTGCTGAGGATCGAACCTAGTGCCTCACATACGCTAGGCAAACGCTCTACCACTCAACTCAGCCACAACCCCAGCCCTAGTTCGGGGGTTTTAATAGTAAAAAATAAAAGACTTCATCTTTCTGTATTGTTATTTCAATGCACCCAAAATTCTCATCACTAAACTTCTTTTATATTTCCAGGACATTTCTAAGATCAATTTCTCTAACTTACTGAAGTTTAAAACAGAAATATTCAAGAATCAGCAACTTCAAACTTAAAATGTAAAGAGGATTGAACATACTTAGTTTTGAAAAATAATCTGAATTATAATGCTTATTAACCAAAAATAAAAAATGCTTGTAATCACATATTCATTATCTGAAATAATTCAGTATCATATTAATTTTAGACAGTGTGACAAAGATTCATAAATAGCCATAAATAAACATAAAATGTCAAAAATTGATTCAACATAAACTAAAAATACTTACCTGGCCTATTTGCAAATGAATTTCCTTTATAGCATTTGACAAGGATCCGATTATTTCCTTTATGTGAATGAGATGAGTTTCTTCAATATCTTGAAATTTCTGGGTAGCAAATATAAAGTTATATATATACATATATATATGCACACATAAATAAAGCATATATGTATACAATTATATATTCTAAATCAAAGAGATTTTATAAATCATCTCAATACTGATAACCAAATTAAGCAAGTTACTATTATTACATAACATTTAACAATACCTCTCCACAAATGATTCTTCAATATATCTATTAATTTACTGAAATATAACATTGAGAAAAGTTAACTTTTTGTTATATCATCTCTTTGGCCAATATGAACTTTTTCAAAGTTTAAAGATACTACATGTTAAATTCTATAGTCATAATTTTTTAAAAAAATTAGCAGATCAAGAGGCAAATAATGTTACAAAACCCAAGGAAGAAGAGTTTCCAAAACTGAAAAACAATTAGCTGGTAGAGGAAAATTATAGTTTACTTCTGAAGACTACAATCTGTCCAAAGATCTCAAAATGTCATTCTAAGTTCTTGAAATTATTAAAATAATCCCAAGAAGATATGTTCTGTGAATGAAAAAATTAGGGAAAGAAGCTCTTTTAACCAAAGGTGGAGATGCTCCAGATCATGTAGGGGACATTTTCAAACTATAAAACACATTGATTCACCAATACTATTTGAGGAATGGGGATGAAAACAGGTAAGAATATTGTTTGGAAAAAATTCCAAGGTATTGTAGTATTTATTCCCTCTGAGATTAAAAAGTAAAACAAAACAAAAAACCACTCCTAGCCTTGGCTTCACAATAAACATACTAAAAACTCTTAAGAGCGAATGGGGTTATAGAGTGGTACTTTTCCATCATGCTCAAAACTTAGGTTTGATCTCCAGCCCACATACATATAAGCACATACAAGCATGTACACACACACACACAAAAAAAAAAAAAAAAAAAAAAAATTCAAAAATACTCAAATAAGGAAACATTTCACTTTGCTTAACCCAGCATTTTATAAATTTATTTGTAGCAATTTGTAAATTTCTTTGATCTCACAACCTTTTTTTATTCTTTTTCCTTAAATATTACTATCTCACAAAAGAATGTTCCTCAAAACAAGGGTTTGGGAAATGCTGAATCAGACATTTTAAAACAACATACAATTGTCATTTCTACTGCACAAATCTGATTAAACTTTTCTTTCCAGGAAAATAGCAGTTCTAAGGAATGGGCCTAACAGCTTTGTTATATTTTCCTCATAGTTTATCAAATTACATTCCTTCATCTCATAGTGATGTCCAAACTTCTCTAGCACTGAATTACATGATCAGAAAACACTAAGCCAAATTATATCTACATTTGTGTAGATAAAATAAACTTCTAAAGAAATCAATAAGGGGTCTGGGGTTGTGGCTCAGTGGTAGCACGCTTGCCTAGCATATGTGAGGCACTGAGTTCAATTCTCAGCACCAAAAACAAATTTTAAAAAAAGGTCCATCAAAAACTAAAAAATAATAAAAAAAGGAATCAATAAGGACAAAATTACTTTTATAGCAGTAATGTAACAATACCCAAAAAATTTAAGTCCATTTTATTAATGAGGAATGGTAGAATTAAAATAAAGCACTGTCATTGATTAATTCTCTAAGCCAAAGAGAATATTTCAAAATCCTGGATTATTCTCAATAGAAATATATTCAGTAGTAAAATGATATTTCATATTAAAATAAGTGGTCCTCAGCTTAAATTTCAAAATTTTAATGAATAATGTATTTTCTTATAGACTGGGAGAACTAAATACAGTAAAGCTGGGCAATAGAACCTTTAATTTCAGGGGATAACCACTAACTTCAAGGAAACTGCATCTTCATTCTTCTTTTTCAAAAAAGCAAAATCAGTGCATTAGTTATACATAATGGTGGGGTTGATTTCAAAATATTAATAAAATCTTGGAATATAATTTGCTCCATTTCAGTTCCCAGTGCTTTTATCTTGCAGTCTCCTCCTCCCTCCCCTTGTTTCCCCTTCCTCTGCTCTACTGATCTTCCTTCTATTTATTTCTATTTTAATTGGGACTTTGTAGATACATCCAAAGGCCAAATTCACTGTATCAAATTAATACCACATTCCTTCATTTTTTCTATCCCTCTTCCCTCCTCTTCAGTCTCCTTTACTCCACTGATCATACCGCTGTTTTCGTGAGATCCATGTGGCCCCCTACTTCCACCACCACCTGCTTGCTTAGCTCTAACTTCTGCATATGAGAAAACATTTCATCCTGGACTTTCTGGGTCTGGTTTACTTCACTTAGCATGATATTCTCCAGTTTCATTTATCAGGAAATGCCATAATTTCATTCTTCTTTATGGCCAAGTAAAACTCCATTGTGCACACAAACCACATTTTCTTAATCCACTTGTCTATTGATGGGTACCTGGGCTTGTTCCACAGCTTGGCTATTGTGAATTACACTGCAGCAAACACTGATGTACCTGTATCACTACAGTATGCTGATTTCACTTCTTGTGGATAAATACCAAGTGGTGGGATAGCTGGGTCATGTAGTAGTTCTATTCTCAATCTCTTCAAGAATCTCTATACTGCTTTCCAAAGTGGTCATATTAATTTACAGTCCCAGCAACAATTCATGGGTATCCCTCCCCCCTCACCCCATCTTCACCAGCATTTATTATTGTTTGTGTTCTTGAGAATGCCACTCTAACTAGATTGAGATGGAATCTCAAAGTGTAGTTTTGGTTTGCATTTTCCTGTTTGCCATGGATATTGAACATTTTTTCACATATTTGTTGACCATTTATATTTCTTCCTTTGAGAAACATCTGTTTGGTTCTTTTGCCCATTTATTAATTAGTTTTTTGTTTTGTTTTGCTGTTTTCTTGAGTTGTTTATGTATTCTGGGTATTAATTTTCCCCATCAGAGGAGTAGCTGGCAAATATTTTCTCCTATTCTGTAGGCTCTCTTGTCATGCTCTTAATCATTTCCTTTGCTGTTCAGAAGATTTTTTAATCTGATGGCATCCCACTTGTTGATTCTTGGTTTTATTTCTTGAGCTTCGGGGATCTTGTTAAGGAAGTTGCTGCCTGCGCCAATATGTTGGAGTGTTGATCCTGTTTTCTTCTATCAGTTGCAAAGTTTCTGGTCTAATTCCAAGGTCTTTGATCCACTTGATTGGACTTATATGCAGGGTGAGAAGGACCTAGCTTCATTCTACACATGGATATCCAGTTTTCTCAAAACCGTTTGTTAAGACTATATTTTTTTCCAAGATAGATTTTGGCACCTTTGCCAAGTCTCAGATGACTGCAGCTACGTGGGTTTATCTCTGTTCTATTTCATTGGTCTTCATGTCTTTTGTGTGTGTGTATGTGGGTGTGCCAATACCAATACCAATACTCTTTTTGTAATCTGAAACCAGGTGGTGTGATGATGACTCCAGCATCATTATTTTAGCTCAGGACTGCTTTGGCTATTCTGGGTCTTTTATTCTTCCACATGAATGTTTGGACTGTTTTCTCTAGTTCTGTGAGAATATAATTGGTACTCTGATGGGGATTGCACTGAATCTCCGTAACCCTTTTGATAATATGGTCATTTTGACAATATTAATTCTGCCTATCCAAGAACACGTGAAATCTTTCCATCTTCTAAGGTCTTCTTCAGTTTCTTTCTTCAGCATTCTATAGTTTTCATTTTAGAGGTCTTTCACCACTTGGTTAGATTTATTCCTAAAAATAAATCTAACCAAGTATTTATTTTGGTGGGGGTAGGTTATTGTGAATGGGATAGTTTTCCTGATTTCCTTCTCAGTATATTCACTACTGGAGTATAGGAAAGCTATTGATTTATGAATATTTACCTTATATTCTACAACTTTGATAAATTTATCATCTCTATAAGTATTCTGGTGGAGTTTTTTGAGTCTTCTAGATGTAGAATCATGTCATCTGCAAACAAAGATAATATGACTTCTTCCTTTGCTATCTGTATCATTTTAATTTCCTTCTCTTGCCTGATTGCCGTACTAGAGTTAGAAAAACTATCTGAATAAGAGTGGTGAGAGTAGGCATCCTGGTTTGCTCCTGGTTGTAGAGGAAATGTTTTCAGTATACCTACAATATTGGCTTCAGGTTTGTCATATATAGCCTTTATGATGTTGAGGTAAGTTCTTTCCATCCCTAGCTTTTCCACTGTTTTTAACAAGAATGGGTCCTGAGTTTATCAAAAATCTTTTCTGACTCGAGATGATCATGTGATTCTTGGCCTTAATTCTGCTTAAGTGGTAAATTACATTTATTGATTTGCAGATGTTGAACCAACCTTGCATCATGGAATGAAACATACTTGATTACGGTATGTCATCTTCTTGATGTGTTTTTGAATGTGGTTTGCTAATATTTTATTTAGGATTGTTTGCATTAATGTTAATCAAGAATACTGGTCTGCACTTTCCTTAATGCATATTTGTGTGGTTTTGGTATGATGGTTACTCTGGCTCCATAGGATGTATTTGGAAGTGTTCCCTCCTATTTCATGAAATAATCTGACAAAGAATGATGTTAGATTTTTTTAAAGGTCTCATAGAGCTTGGCTGAGAATCCATCTGGTCCTGGGCTTTTCTTTGTTGGAAAGCTTTCAACTGCTCCTTCAATTTCATTGCTTGCTTAGGTTTTCTATATCTCCCTGTTCTATATGGGCAGGTCTTTCTTATGTGTCTAGAAATTTGTCCATGTCTTCCAGATTTTCCATTTTACTGGAGTGTAAGTTTTCAAAATAGTTTCTAAAGATTCTCTAGATTTCAGAGTGTCTTTGGTGATATCTTTTTTTCATCTCTAATTTTGTTGATTTGGGCCTTGTCCCTCTATCTTCTAGTTAGTTTACTAAGAGTTTATCAACTTTGCTATCTTCTCAAAGAACTAACTTTGTTGCACACAACCTTTGTAATATTTTTTGTTCTCAATTTCATTCATTCTTTTAATCTTAATTATGTCCTTCTTAATTATTTCCTGTCTTCTACTCATTTTGGAATTAGTTTGTTTTTCCTTTTCTAGGACCCTGAGGTGTATAGTATATTTGGGATCTTTGTTTTTTTAAATGTAGGCACTTAATGCAATAAACTTTCCTCCTAAAACTGCCTTATACTGTCCTAGAGAACTTTATTTTTTGTATCTCTGTTCTCATTTGAATCTATTTATTGCATTCTTCTTTAATTTATGATCCACTCATTTAAAAGAGTACTGTTCAATCTTCATGTGTTTATGTGGTTTCTATAATTTTTATTCCTGTTACTTTCATTCCACTATGATTCTATAAAGTCATAGGATTATACCAGTTTTTGTATTTGCTAAGACTTATGTTGTGACTTAGTTATACGGTATATTATGGAAAAGGTTCCATGAGCTGCTGAGGAAAAAGTCAGCTATTCTGAGGGTCATTTTGTAGATGTTTGTTTGTTAGGTCCAGTTGATTTATAGTATTATTTAGACTGGAAATATTTTTATTGATTTTTATGTTGAATGTCCAGTTGGTGCAAGGGCTTTGTTGAAACCATCCCATATTTTTGTACTTGGGTCTATATGGGATTTATTGTTAAGAAGTATTTTTAATGAAATTAGGTGAACTGCCATTTGAGGCACAAATATTTACTGTCATCATATATTCCAGTTGGAGTGTTTGCTTTCCAGGATGTAGTGACTTTGTGTTTTCTGATTAATTTTTGCTTGAAGTCTGCTTTTGTTGGATTGAGAATAGCTTCTCCTCCTTGTTTTTGGACTTCACTTACATAGAATATTTTTTCCATTCTTTCATTTTCAGTCTGTGGATGTCTTTGCCTATGAGATGAGTCTCTTGCAAACAGCATCTACTTGGATCTTGTTTTAATCCATTCTGCCAATCTGTCTTTTACTTGGGAAGCTGAGATCATTTATATACAGTGTTTTTATGGGTAGATATTTGTTATTTGTTGCCATTTTGGCTTCTTTGCTAGGTATAATTTGGTCTTATTTCCATTTGCTTAGTTATTCTTCTAGATAGGTTCTAGAATTTGTTTGGAATTTGTTTTTTGAGTTCTGTGTGTAGTATATCTATAAGTATTTTGTAGTTGTCATTTAGTGGTCATAAATTCTTTTAGCTTATCCTGATCATGGAAGTTTTTATTCCTTCTTTGATTCTAAAAGACAACTTTGCTACATACAGCTCTCTTGGCTCTCAACTATTTTCTTTTAAAGCTTGAAACTTCTCATTCCAAGCCCTCTTGGATTTTAGAGTCTGATCTGAGAAGTCAGAAGTGAGCCTTATTGACCTACCTCTAAATGTGACCTTTTTATCTTGCAGCTTTTAATATTCTTTCCTAACTTTCTATACTATGCATTTTGAATATGATGTGTCTTGGGAAGAATCTTTTTTGATCTTTATTTAGTGTGCTATATGACTCCTATATGTGGATGTCCATCTCATTTCTATTGTCAGGAAAAATATTTCTGCTATTATTTAACTGAAAAGATTCTTAATACCTTTATCCTGTACTCTACATTTTCTTCTATCCCAATAATTCTCAAGTTTGCTCTATTGATGTTTTCCCAGAATTTTTGTATATTCCAATTGTGGTCTTTTTTTTAACTGCATACTAACTATTCAAGTTCATATTCCCTGTCTTTAAGGTCAGTCTTCAAGAAGTAGTTCTGTCTTCAAGGTCTGAAGTTCTATTTTCTATGTAATCTAATCTGCTGGTGATACTTTCAAGATAATTTTTAATTTTATTCATTGTGACTTTCCCTTCCAAAAATCCTGGAAATCAACTCAATTTCCTTATTGAAATAGTCTTTCACCTCCTATTATTTCTTCCCTTGATTTATTCTTTAGATCTTCTTTTAGCTCATTGAACATTTTAATAATTAGTTTATTATAGTCTTTATCTGGAATTTCATCCACTTTCATATCTTGTTGATTCCTTTGTTGGGGTACTATAAATTTTGGCAAGAGATTTATTTGCTCATTTCTTCATGTTTTCAGAGGTCTTGGATTTGCATGTGTGTTGACATGGATTCCTCTCCCTCTTTTATTTTCATTCCCTTTTTGAAATATTACACTATACTAAATAAAGTACTTTCTTAATTATTTAGAAACATTTGAGGCATGAATCTATACAGAAATTCAAAGCACAATTCAAATGCAATTTTAAAATTTTGTTATTTGGAGGGTAAGGAATACTGCTAACTACCATAATTTCTCAAAATTAGTGACTACTAAACTCAGAGCAATTCATCAACAGGAAATAAGGATAGTCAAGTGTTAAGTACAAATAAATGAACTTTATTGAACTGGCTTTGTATACTGACAATACTGCTTTACAGAGGCTTATAACCTCATCTTCAGTACCAGATGAGGTTTAGCATTCTAATTTTTTGGATTTTTAAAAAATAAAAATGCATGCATTATAAAAATACCTCATGTTTTAGACTACCATCATCAGGAGTTAAAGCAGCAATTTTTTGTCAAACACATTAATATTTCTAAAGGAAAATATATGTATATTTGGTCTAAATAAGACAAATAAGACTATGAACATCTTTGCGTTGGTTCAGGTCACATTTTGCTACCAAATAAGTTACCAAAAGAAAAAACAACTTTTTTCTTCTCAGAGCTTTGGGGATTCACAATTGTGTATAAAAGACTGTGGATATTAAATCCAATTCAGATTCCTTAGCCCTTCCAAAACTGACTACTTGATGTCTCCATCTGGGTTATCTCAAAGGTATCTCAAAATTAACCTGTTCAAAACTAAATATCTGATCTCTTTGCCCATCAAACTAAGAGTTCTTCATCTAGTCTTTCCCAATCCTCTCTATCCACAGAGAATTGCAAGCCAAAATTTGAAAGTAATCTTATTTTTCTCAAAATTTCTCTACCTATTTTGCCACTTTCAAGGTATTCACTTTTCTCCTTCTCCAAGACCACCACTCTAGATATCATCCTTCTCACATATTATATATACTGCCTTCTATACTGGACAATGTCCTTTGGTGATACTATAATCCTACACAAAACTGACAGAATTATCTTTAAAAATACAGATCAGATAATGTCATATCCTCTCCTAAAACCCTTAGTAGATTTCCAGATACTCTTAGAAGAAAATGTAAATCCTTACTAAAACCCAGTCCTGGACTTCACTCTTCAACTGCATTTCTCTCCACCATCTCCTCAATTTTAGTATGTATTTTTTACTTTCCTGAATGCATTATTTCTTTTACACCTCTAAGTCTTCATATCCGAATCTTGAAACACTCTTGTACTATTAGTCTCTTACCTTTCTTCAAGTCTCAATTTTAAATGTCACTTCTCCAAAGTGACTTCCTAACCCAAATTAGGTCATTCCTATTATTCTATCTTATGGAAACCTATTCTTTTCACTTTTAACATTTACAATTATTTATCAACTTAAGCATGTATTTAATGTTTGCCTCCATATTCTATACTAGAAACTTTATCTAAGCAGAGTTATTTACATGTATACTGCATACATCCAGCATTTAGGACAATACCTACAAAATGATAAAGAGGGATGCCTACATGCAAGTCTATTGGTTTCTAAGATGTGAGTCATGCATTTCTTCTAGTGAGAGGACAAAAAATTAAGAGTCCAAAATAACAGACTTACAAAATACTTTCATACTTACTATATACCCACCATGAGCTGGGATCTATTTTAAATACTGAGGATATAACAATATAAAAAATAAGTCAATTCCTGTTCTTAGAGAACTTACATTTTAGTGAGGAACAACAGACAATATAAAATAAATAGCCTGACAAGGTGGTGCATGCCTATAATCCCAGAGACATGGAGGGATGATGCAGGACTGTGAGATTGAGGCCAGCCTCAGTAACTTAAGATCCTGTTTTAGAATAAAAATAATAAGGGCTTGGGACATTAGCTCAGTGGTAGAGCATTGCAGGGTTCAGTTCCCAATACTGCCAAAAGAAAAATAAATAAATAAGAAGCCAATGATCTTCTCTATGTTTACAGTCTCTCAGTTATGACTAAACCATTTTAATGAAAATAGCTTTTTATTAGTCATTGCTTTTCAGAGGTTCTAACCTCTAGCCTCAGTATCAGAGCTGTAGTCCACTATGATAAACATGCTGCATGATAAAAAAAAAAAATAAACCCTGCTGGAAGCCACCAATGAATTACTTGGGGGTTTTCTCTCAGTATGGCAGCCAGGGAGATTTTAGGTTTAACCTTGGGAACTATGTGTGGCTCTCCCACAACATAGATTTCCCAAGGAACCTGACCTTTATCTGCACTCTACTAGGAAGATCCCTCATAGTAGCTCCAGAGATGGGCGTAACCTGTTGGGAACTGGACAGCCTACCTATAACCTTTTTTTTTTTTTTTTTGGTGAAGAACATTCTATGGAAGGCCTTTAATGTTCCCCGATATAAAGAAAGCAAACACAGGTTGCATTTCATCTTTTTAGTACACAAGCTCAAGCTGTGTACTAAACCCCTGCTTTCTGATAATATTTTCTGTGTCCTATTTTTTTTTTTCATCATTCTATTTTTCTTAGCTTTTATTTTGCAGCCAGCCCATTCTACGGAGGGGAACCACATTTCCATCACCCGTGTGGAATGCATTCGAGAAAACCTGATATTGCAAACTACTGAGATTTGTGGGTTTCTCTGTCATCTTAGCATACCTAATCTGACCTGACTGATAGAAGTGAAATTCATTGTATCTTGGATGGTGATAGGTGCTAATGAGGAAAATAAAACAAAAGGATAAGAAGGATGGAAGTGGAAATATTAGGAAGGACTCATAAAGGGCATCTACCTTAAACTAAGCCTTTAATTATGGCTCTAAGAACACCAAACTGTATAATTTATCTCAAGATTATGGAAGAGACATTTTATTGTCTTTTCCCCCACTAAAATGTAAGTGCTATAGAAGAGGGGTTTTTTCATTATTTCACTGACTGCATTATCCTCAATACTGAGTCTTTCCATGTTTCTTAAGTAAATCTTAAAATCCACACACAAGTCATTGTCTACATCATGTACCAATGCCTTCATTTTCCCTAATTATCTTTAAACAGCCTCTTCTGAACCATCTGAATAATTTTTATGACATTTTTAGTACTGTATCTTGGTCCTCTATCTCACCTTCCAAACATGATGCAAATATTTTAAACAGCATTACCAAAACACTGAAAATTTAAAATTTCTAATACCAAGAAATTATATAGCAGAAAAATTCTACTAATTAGTACACACAAATACAATTATCTTGTTGGGTTTATATATATATACCTTTATTTTATTTCTTCATTTTTATGTGGTGCTGAGGATTGAACCCAGCACTTCCCATGTGCTAGGTGAGCACTCTACCACTGAGCCACAACCCCAGCCCTACAAAGTATCCTGTTTTTAACTTAAAGCCTTAAAAATACCAACCTGGGCTGTTTCTGTCATTTTCTGTTCAAAATCAGCTTTTGCTAATGCATATTTTTCCACATAGAGTTTATACGTATCTGTAGCTTTCTTAGATTTAACAGCTGCCTGTAACAAAACAAAAATGTTTTTAATTTTATGTTGACCTTTTTTCCCCTAATATAAGTTCATTTGAAATAACAAATTAAAATGCACTTTTTACATTGATATTTTTATTTTTATTTTTTAATTGATTTTATTTATTTAAATAAATTTATTTATTTATTTATTTATTTATTTAAATACTTGACAGTAAAATGCATTACAATTCTTATTACACATAAGAGCACAATTTTTCATATCTCTGTTGTATATAAAGTATGTTGACACCAATTCATGTCTTCATACATGTACTTTGGATAATGATGTCTATCACATTCCAACATCATTGCTAACCCCCTGCCCCCTCCCTTACCCTACCACCCTCTGCCCTATCTGGAGTTCCTCTATTCCTCCCATGCTCTCCCCCACCCCCACTATGAGTCAGTCACCTTATAACAGAGAAAATATTCGGCATTTGTCTTTTTGAGATTGGCTAACTTTACTTTGCATCATCTTTTCCTACTCCATCCATTTACCTGCAAATGCCATGATTTTATTCTATTTTATTGCTGAGTAATATTCCATTGTGTATATGCCACATTTTTTAATCCATTCCTCTAATGAAGGGCATCTAGGTTGGTTTCATAGTTTAGATATTGTGAATTGTGTTACTATAAACATTGATGTGGCTATGTCCCTGTAGTATGCTGTTTTTAAGTCCGTTGGGCATAGACTGAGGAAAGGGATAGCTGGGTTAAATGCATTTTAAGATTTCAATATGACAAATAACTTTAATACCTGGTGGTCAAGCCTGCCTTAATCATTTGTTTTTGTTGTGATCATAAATTAACTCAGGAATTAAACATTGACTCTCCTTTCTATCTGATGAAATATACTTTAAAAAATTAAAATACTCTCATAAACCAGAGTGAGATTGTATAACCACATTATAATAGTACAGTGTTACTAAAACTATATTAACACACTGTAAGAAAGAAATTTTCTGACAATGTACAAAAAATGTTATAATACCATGAGAATATTCTTGACACTTCTAAACCAGTGAGTCTTCCTTCCTCCTCTACAATATATACATATTCCATTTAATGTCTGATTAAAGTCTATAAACCTACATCAAAAGCTAAGAAGTCTGGGGTTCTTGGGGGTTTTTTTTCCATTATGTTGCAGCAAATCTATGAATTTGTTTTTAATCTTTGCCTAATTTTTCAAGATTTCTATCTTTAAAAAATGTTGCTACAATATTACCAGTTCAGTTATTTATTCAATTAAAAATTTAAAATAACAAATATGGTAGTCAGTTTTGTATTTAGAAATGTATTGGTAGCAGGGATGTTTTCATAATTTTCAGAGATTATGAATACTTTTATATTGAGGATTGAACCCAGCACTTTGGGAACCAGAATGCATATCTGCAAATATGCATTTCCAAACTTAAAATATAGATGTGAACAGTATGTACCAGTAAAAAAAATATTAAAAATATATTAATATTTGAAAGTGAGGAATACCAACATAACATTTTTTTTTCTCAAGGACTCCATAAAAGAAAGATAGCCAACATATAAACAATTATAAATTGGTAGAAAGTAAACAAGTCACAGATATCAAGATAAATCCTGAGGAAGACAGACATTCGGGGGAATTTCTGGCATCGTGTTGAGTAGGGTGTACACATAGCTATCAAGAAACTTTACTAGGGGTTGGGCTCCAAATTCCTTAATAGGACGCCCATAGCCCAAGAGTTAATAACAAGAATAAACAAATGAGACTTACTTAAACTAAAAAGTTTTTTCTCAGCAAGAGAAACAATAAGAGAGGTAAATAGAGAGCCTACATTCTGGGAACAAATTTTTACCCCTCACACTTCAGATAGAGCCCTAATATCCAGAGTATACAAAGAACTCAAAAAATTAAACAATAAGATAACAAATAACCCAATCAACAAATGGGCCAAGGACCTGAGCAGACACTTCTCAGAGGAGGACATACAATCAATCAACAAGTACATGAAAAAATGCTCACCATCTCTAGCAGAGAAATGCAAATCAAAACCACCCTAAGATACCATCTTACTCCAGTAAGATTGGCAGCCATTATGAAGTCAAACAACAATAAGTGCTGGCAAGGATGTGGGGAAAAGGGTACACTTGTACATTGCTGCTGGGACTGCAAATTGGTGAGGCCAATTTGGAAAGCAGTATGGAGATTCCTGGGAAAGCTAGGAATGGAACCACCATTTGACCCAGCTATGGCCCTTCTCGGACTATTCCCTGAGGATCTTAAAAGAGCATACTATAGGGATACTGCCACATCAATGATCATAGCAGCACAATTCACAATAGCTTGACTGTGGAACCAACCTAGATGCCCTTCAATAGATGAATGGATTAAAAAAATGTGGCATTTATACACAATGGAGTATTATGCAGCACTAAAAAATGACAAAATCATGGAATTTGCAGGGAAATGAATGGCATTACAGCAGATCATGCTAAGCGAAGCTAGCCAATCCTTAAAAAACAAATGCCAAATGTCTTCTTTGATATAAAGAGAGCAACTAAGAACAGAACAGGGAGGAAGAGCATGAGGAAAAGATTAACATTAAACAGAGACGAGTGGGGGGAGAAAAAGGGAGAGAGAAGAGAAATCTTATGGAAATGGTAGGAGATCCTCAATGTTACATTACACAAAATTACATATAAGAGGTTGTGAGGGGAAAGGTAGGGGGAAACAAGGAAGAGAATTGAACAAAAGCAGATAAGGTAGAGAGGGAAGATGGGAGGGGAGGGGAGGGGGGATAGTAGGGGATAGGAAAGGTAGCAGAATACATCAGTCACTAATATGCCATTATGTAAAAGTGTGAATGTGTAACCAATGTGATTCTGCAATTTGTATTTGGGGTAAAAATGGGAGTTCATAACCCACTTGAGTCAAATGTATGAAAGATGATATGTCATGAGCTTTGTAATGTTTTGAACAACCAATAAAAAAAAAGAAACTTATACTAAGTATTCTCAAATGACTGATCAATTTGAACATAGGAAGATTGGAGTGGGTGACTGAAATAAATAAGAGTTCAAAAAAAGATCAAAGACAGATTAGTTATAGAAATCCAAGATATAAAAAACTCCATTTTCTTATTGAGGTAACACCCTGTTATGAATGAGAAACAGTAGGGTAAGGCCTCAGAGCTTAATGAAAATTTAAATAAATTTCAAACCATGGTATAGAGGACATAACAAGCAGTACAACTAGATGATTGAAAGTAATGGTAAAGGGAAAAGCTGGAAACTATGAAATCTGTGTAGAGCCAATCAGGACCACTAATATAATTATCTCCAACTGTGATCAGGAGTCTAAGAACAACAGTTAGAAATACAATGGGGCTTACACTGTGGTTTGGCTAGAGATAGGGTTGTAGCTCAGTGGTAGAAAACTTGCCTAGCACATGTGAGGCATTGAGTTTGATCCTCAGCACCACATAAAAATAAATAAATAGGGCTGGAGTTGTGGCTAAGTGGTAGAGCACCTGCCTAGCATGTGTGAGGCACTGGGTTCGATTCTCAGCACCGCATATGAATAAATAAAACGAAAGTCCATTGGCAACCAAAAAGTATTTTTAAAAATAAATAAAATAAAGGTATTGTGTCTACCTACAACTAAAAAAGATATTTAAACATTTTTTTAAAACAGCAACTTTGTTCTAACTTCATATATTATAGTAAGTATATATGTTATACGTTTTCCTACCTTCTTAGAGAATATAAGATGTCATTTTACCATGCAGTGTAAATAAAACTGCTTTGGGAACCAGAAGAACTTAACTCAAAATTTTGGCTCTACCATTTACTACCCTTCTGATCTTGTCTCTTGAGCTTTACATAGTTCTCTCATTCTTAAAATAGAAACAATATAATTTATTTGTAAAATATACGGTAGTGATGAAATGTAAGTAAATAAAATCCTTATGATAGGGCTTGACATATAGTCAAATTTAAAAAATAAGTGGTATCAGCTATTTTTCATAGTTTCTAACAAAGAACATCATCAAGAACATACAATATTTAGTTTTGCTACTATGTAAAGATATACATGACTCATACTGAGTTGTCTGTCCCTAGAGAAAGTGACTAAAACCTATAACAATTTTCTACTTTGCTTCTATATATAATTTATATATATATACACATATATAGATATAATTTTACCATTGTCTGGTCATTTGACATTATTTTATACCACTGTTATTATGTTTTCTCTAATATCCTATCCCTGTTCAAATACAACAATTAGATAACATGGCTAGTTAGAGTTTATTACGTACCCTCCCAGGAAACCCAGATAACCATGTTTGCTAGAATTATTTTAGAAACAATTCTAATGTAATGGTTATATAGGTTTCCTTTTGGATTCTTCTTATGCAAAGAGACTTTAATATCTTCTTCCAGCTACCTAATTTTCAGTATGTACATGAGCAATCAACAATCCACAGTTCACAAAATTATTTTCTATGACCCAGCCTAGCAAAATGATACAGCCTCACTGGTAGCCTCTTCTTTGCTTGTTCTTCATCCTGAAATCTACTCTTTTTCTTGCTATTAAATTACTGTTTAATAATTTATGTTACCTCTTGATAAAGATGTGATCATTCAAAAATTCATAAAAATGGAAAATATTAAAAATTAACTATAAGGACCCCTGTTGAAACTTTTCAATGTAACTTATTTCAATGAATCTTTCTTATCATCTTTCCTTTTTAGAGATTTTCTTTTTACAGGTTCTAAACAAAATCAGATACTACCCCTCTCTAACCTCTTATTCTGCACTATTTAATAATATATCTTGGTTCTCCAAGATATGAATACTTCTTTTTTTCAAATATTTATTTTTTAGTTATAGGTAGACCCAATGTATTTTACTTTATGTGGTGCTAAGGATTAAACCCAGTGTCTCATGTATGCTAGGCAAGCACTCTACCTCTGAGCCACAACCCCACCCCGATATAGGACACTTCTTGAAGCAGGAAGATCACACCATGAGATTCAGTCTTTAATAACACTCATGGCATCTAGCATGGTAAAAAGCTAGGAACCAAAACAATTATGTACTATTAAATTCAACTTATCACTTCATAATTCAATAGTAAATCAAAAAAATAGCTAAATAAATTATTTTAAAAGGCAATGTATTCTAAACCTTACAGTTAAAATAAACTCTAAGTTTTATTATATGAATGAACAGAAAAATTTACGTTTTTCTATAATGATCAATTTCCATATAAATATATTTGCTGTGTTACATTCAATACAAATGATGATTTCTCAATGACAAGAATGTATGATCTAACGAAATAAAAATGACTGCCTAGAGGAATATTACTCCTTTTAGAAGACCTGTATTTCTACAATATAATTATTTCATATTACTTATCACATTACATAGAAATTTAAGAAATAAAGACTCCAAAGCATTATTTTCTTTCCCATACTCAAAGTCTCTAAAATTCTAAAGAGTTTACTACTCAAGTCTTTTGAGTCAAAATCCATAAAAATACTAATTTAAAACTTTTACACCACCAAATTTTCATTTTTTCTTCAACATTAATTCCCTTGTACCATAATCTTGGTTTAGTCATTCAACTCAGCATACAAACATTTACTAATTCTGAGCATAATCATCTTTATCTCAAAGATAAAAGAGCTGGATCTAACTCAAAACCGTAAACAAATAAGATTTTTGAATCATACCCTCTAATATCAGAAAACTAAAATTTCACTTCTCTTATTTGGAAGCATGAAGAAAGAAAGAAGGCACTTTTTAAAGATTTAACATTTTTTATATTACCTCTAGTTCTTCAAAGGTAAACCCAGTATGTCAAAATCTTAAAATTACACACCAACTTTAAAGAAGTATCTTGGAAAATGAACAAAAAAGGATCTTACTAATAAAAGAATAATATTTAATACAAAATACTTTGTTGACTTATGGGAAATTTTAAGGATGACAAAACTAAATTTATAGAAGACTATCATGTAAAAGGATATAGATACAATTTTAGAATATAATTGTAACTATTATTTTTAAAGCAAAAAACATCTTTCATAGAAAACAGTTACAGAATAATAATACTGAATTATTAAATCAAAATGACTTCTAAAATAGTATATATCCTTAATAATGCAATAAGTTTTTACAGTAGAACTACAGAAACTGCATGCCTTGGTAACAAGAATCGTAACCACTTTTGTAGTCATTATTAAAAGGGAAGTTGGAGCATAGGGGTTGGGTTTTTTGTTTTGTTTTGTTGTGTGGTGCTGAGGATTGAACCCAGATTGTTATACATGCTAGGCAAGTGCTCTACCACTGAGTCACACCATGAGCCCTGAAACATTTGTTCTCAAATGAGGAAACCATGTTTAAAAGCAATAGCTAGCCAGGCACAATGGCACACGTCTATAATCCCAGTGGGTTGGGAGGCTGAGACAGGAGAATTGGGAGTTCAAAGCCAGCCTCAGCAATGGCGAGGCACTAAACAACTCAGTGAGACCTGTCTCTAAATAAAATACAAAAATAGAGCTGGGGATGTGGCTTGGTAGTAGAGTACCCCTGAGTTCAATCCCAGGTACAAAAAAAAAAGAAAAAGAAAATACAAGCAATAGCTATGTTTCTTCTTATAAATAACAGATTTGCTCTAATAAATTACCTATGGGCAATAAAGTCCTACATCTTACTCATTTCCTTAACATTACAAATTTACTGATATACTACCAAAAATATCTCTGTTTAACTGCCTATTAATTTTATGGTAAAATTCTGTGAAACCAAAATATGCATATCTGTTCTTGATCACAGTCCACAAATATGCATGCCTACTAAATGGTTTTTTATAAAAATAAGGGTGTATAAATGAGGATAAAAGCAAACTATGTGGTAACACCAAAATATTTATGAAAGGAAAAATAGTTCAAAGATCTGCCTTTAAAAATACATCATGTTAATAGTTTACTATAGACCAAAAATAAATTATTTATTTACACCCATAATAAATCACATAATAAATCAGAATGACTAATATATCCAGCATATAAGTAAAGATGCCACCTCTGAGCAGGTGAATTACAAAAAAAGTACTCATTCCATTGAGCTGTCTATCACTAAAGGCAAGTGAAATACTGGCTGGATTTTAGCCATCAACTCACAAACTTGGATACAACCATATGCTATGGTCCTGCTCAATATATAAAAAGAAAAGAAATCCTTTTATTTCATCCAAGTCATTACCTTAAACTTTTCCTTCTTTATATCAAAAGACTTAGAATCAATTTAAGTATAATCTCTTTGCCATATACTTTTCAAATGATCACTTAAGAGTAGGTGATATGTTAAGACCACTGAGTTTCACAAAAGAGAATACATGGGAGTATTTAACCCAGTAGTATTTTCACCCTCTGGAAAATTTCAACTAATTTAAACTATAGACATCTTCATTAATGAACTGGTATGGTTTCCCATACCAATAGTTACATATGTTCTATAAGTAAACTGCTCCTATTGCTTACATTTTTAAAGTAATTATTTTACTTTGAATTGTACCCTGCTTCATGTTATATTTGCTCCTCTCATTTTTTTTTTTGAAAAAAATTAAACATCACACAGACAACAAAGGCCCTATGTTCTTCATAGATCCATTCCCCTCTTTCCCTCCTCAATGTAATTTCCATCATGTACTGGTGTTTACTATCTCCATGAAGGTCCCTAATAAGTATTTACTTTTTTTTTTAATTGTAGTTTTCAGGATAACTTTATTAAATAAACGTAATTTAATATATCCTCATTCTTTCTTATATTTTTCTTTTTTTTGAGAAAGCTAAACATACATTTATATTTTTATCATATCTCTGATTTATTTATTTTTGCATTGTAACTCTTAATACACCTTTATACCACAGTTTATCATATCACTGATTGTATAAGTATTTACTTTTATATATAGTATGTTTTACAGAGAATTAAAGGTTATGTAAAAGATATCAAATTCTATATATTCTGCTGAAACTTTGCTTTTCTTATTCAATATTATGCTTTTTAGATTTATTTAGGTTAATTAATACATGTCATTCTAGCCAATTCCTGTAGTATAAGAGACCCCAAGAACCAATCACCTAGAATCAAGATTTCATTTATTCCTTTTCCTCCAACTTTTTTTGCTATAATATTTTAAATTCTTAATCTATCATTCTACCCCATTTAGTTCATTTATATGAACTACCATGTGATGTCCCATATTATTAAACACTCTCATATTACCAAATATTTCAATTTAATAATCTATTATTAGAAGTCTAATCCATTTATATATATTGTGATTACTGATATGTTTGGATTTTTTTCTTTCAACTTACTGAGTCTACTATTTTTTTCTTTCCTTCTTTATTTGTTTCCTTTTAAATTAATATATATTTTAAATACCCTCTTCTTCTACTAATGTAAAAGACTTAAATTACATTGCTTATTCTTTTAGTAGTTAAATTTAATAACATACTTGACTACTACTAAATCTGGTGTAATTAATTGTAAGACACATCATTATCTCGTATACCACTATAATAAAAAGATGCTATCAACTAAGGATCTAATGCTTTCTTAAGATTTAGAACTTTTACTTCACATTTGTTGAAAGAGCTCTTTTAGATTAGAGGAGAATGTTTATTCTAAATTACCAGTGATGTCACGCTTGTGCAATTTAAAAAATAAAAAGGAAAAACAAAATGAATAGATAGTACTCCTAAATCATACTCACATTCAGATTCTGACCCTTTTCAATTGCTTTCTAATTTAGAGACCAATGAGGTCTATTTTTTCAAACATAATATTATCCTCAATGTCATCAAGAGCATTATTGACACACCATTTACTTTTAAGTGTTCAAATATTATATCCAGATTTTCTCCCAAGCACTTGTTTTTAACAAAAGGTTTTCAATAACAATCAGAACTATTCCTTCCTCAAATGGTCCTTAAATGATATGTTAAATGTACTTTCAAACTGCTACAGCTATACAATTATGCAGCCAAGTTTGCCCAGGCAATGAAACTATGTCATAAATGCCACATTATCAACAATGATTATCCATATATTATCAATTATCGATATGATGATACTACCAAGTGAGATGCAATTTGATTTCAGATATGTGTCAAAAGAAATGTTTTTATCTGGTGAATAGTCCTGGATTTACTTAACCTACTTAATTTCTATAATAGTATTTTCAATTTGCAAACTCTTAAATTTCTTCAGTCCTGAAAAATTCTTAGCTATTAATTCTTCAAAAGACTACTTGCCCACCATTCCCCTCCATTTTTTTCCTTCTGAAAATCAATAGTAAATGAATGTTGGTAACTTTATTTTGCTACGCTACACTCTAGATTAGGTCAGGTTGAACATGGTCCTTAACCCCAAAATCCAAACTTTTTGGGACAAAATTCCACAGAATGAGACTTTGTTTTATGTAAAAATTATCAAAAATAGTGTATAAATTACCTACACATTATATGAATAAAGGTATATATATAAAACATAAATGTTAGTTATCTTTAGATTTAATGTCCCATCCCTAAAGTATCATATAAATATATATACACTTCATATAAAATAAATATCATAAAATATATTTTATATATATGTATATGTTTGTTCCAAAAAATCTGAAAAAACTCAAAGTATTTCTTGTTCCAACATTTTAATAATTGATATTCAACCTGTACTATCTTCCAAATTTATTTTTATTAATTAATTTATTTTAATTAGGTATATATTACAGAAGAATGCATTTTGATTCATTGTACACAATTGCAGCACAACTTTTCATTTCTCTAGTTGTACACAATGTAGCATCACATCATATGTGCAGTCATACCCAAATCTATATTTGTCATTTCTGAGTTTTCTAATTAGCTATTTTTTCTACCTAGTAGATTGTTTCATTATGTATCTTTTACTTTCTTAATCTTCTTTAATGTAAATTTATATTTCTTTACACGACCTTTGACAAATTTCTTGTTTTCACATAAATATTTCTGTTCATGTTTTATAAATTTAAATTTCATCACGGTGAGCTTTTTATTCCAATTATTAAATTCACTGGCTGTCTATTAGATTTTTTAGATGTTCTCTAGATTTTGTTGCTCACTCATTTCAAATGGGAATTTTGTTTCTGTTCTTCCCTCTATTGCACTCCATCAGAACTGCTGAAAAGCTACGTAGAATACAATGTAAATGGTATCACCTCCTTGAACTGTGCTCTATCCTTTATACTTACCCACTCCACTCTAGAAATTTTTAGGTTATCTCTTGCCAATCCTCCAAAGATCCAACTTAGTATCAGTCTTACAAAGGTAGTTTTTAATTATTTCTATATGAAAATTTTGGTGATATGACCAAATCATGAATTGGTTTGATGGCTTGATTTCAGATAGGATTATGTATCTATGGATCTCTTCCCGAAACCTCCCATAAGGCTTCAGCCCTAGTCATTCTTCTTTTTTCCTTCTACCTATAGCTTCAAGTTCTTTGTGCCTCATCCTAAGAAGGGAACGTTGGCCTCCTTTATCACAAAATAATATTTCACTGCCTAACTTAGGACTTCAAGTTCAACAAACGTTTATATAATCAATCTTTATATGCCACTTTAGATTTCTGGTCTACAGAGATAATACTCTTCATTTTAGACTCTCTTATTTTCCTTTCTCTTTTCATATTTTATTCAAAATCACTATATCTGGAACACAGGGTTTTCAAATCATTAGCTTACTATGGTTTTATATCTCGCCTCCCAATTTTCATTTATCATACTAACATTATTTTTTTAAGAGAGAGAGAGAGAGAGAGAGAGAGAGAGAGAGAATTTTAATATTTATTTTTCAGTTTTCGTCGGACACAACATCCTTGTTTGTATGTGGTGCTGGGGATCGAACCCGGGCCACACGCATGCCAGATGAGCGTGCTTGAGTCACATCCCCAGCCCCTATCATACTAACATTAAGTAAAATATATTATTCCAAATTCTATCAACTGTTTTGATTTTTCTTCTAATTATTGTCCATGCATATATACTTTTTTAGTCATAACTGTACTACGGGTATAATTTAGTTTTCCTTTTTTTACTAGATATTTCAAATATTTCACAGTTTTCAAAATTATCACTCCATATTAGTACATCAAATAAGTAAATGGTTAAACCATTTTAAAAGTGGAAAAAAATATTTTTAAAGCATGAATGAGGGAAAGGTTTGTGGTTTATCATAATGTACATAAATGTGCTCAAAGTCAACAATAAATCATCCACAATATGTATTTAAAGATAATCTTTTTTAAAAAAAATATTTTTTTTATTATTTTTTTGAGAGAGAGAGAGAAAGAGAGAGAGAGTTTTTTGATATTTATTTATTTATTTTTCTAGTTCTCTGCGGACACAACATCTTTCTTTGTATGTGGTGCTGAGGATCGAACCCGGGCCGCATGCATGCCAGGCGAGCAGGCTACCGCTTGAGCCACATCCCCATCCCCTAAAGATAATCTTCAAGCATCTAAATTTTTTAAAATAAACCAAAATATGATATATATATAAAAATTTTCTACCTTGTTAAATCTCATACCAAGCAATATTTCATCAATTATCTTAGTATAAAAATTTTCTGCAGGGGTTGAGAGTATATAGCTCAGTGGTAGAACATTTGCCTACCATGAGCCAAGGCCCTGGGTTCAATTCCCAGCATCCAAAAAAACACATAAAAAATAAAAGAAAATAAAAAGAACTTGTAAATTTGTCACCGAAATAAAAAATCATCCTCTTTTATGTTTGTCAATCTATTTATCAAAGACAACAGATGTTACAAACTTACTTCTATAAATCACAAACTCTGAAAGTGTATTTTCATCTTTAAAATGAGATCACTCTTGAATGTCTAAAGATTAGATGTAGTCTTGTATGTCACAGTACCCTGAAATCATAGAAGTATTATTTTTATCACAATTACCTTTTCTATTTCTCTTTGTGTAGCTCCTTCTTTTTTTAGACGCTCCTGTTCTACACACTTGGCATTGTAATTTTCCTTGGATTTCTGGAGGGCCTGAGTTATGCTCTGAATGGTTTGGACAGCTTCCAGAGTTCCTGCAACTTCTTCTTTAGTCTGTTTGGTATGAAATGATTCATCAAAGTGACTCGGCTATAGAGCATTCAATATCTGACCAATCAATCCTTAATAAGAAAAAAAGATACCTTTTTATGAGATTTTGCTTGTTCTTCTCCATATTTCTGAACTTCCTTTATTAATTCTTGTAATTTTCTAACAAGATCCAAGTGACAATTTGCTAATTTTTCTGTAGATGTTTTGAATACATCCCACACTGGTGCAAATGTTCTAAGAAAAAGGAGAAGCATGGGAATAATTTACTAAAAGAAAAAGACTAAGGTTCTAAGATGCAGCCCATGGAAACACTAATGCTATATTTGGCAAAAAGATAGTATTAAAATAAATAATGATGATATGACTGATATAATCTTGATTTTTTAATCCTTGGATAATTATCTAAAATATTTTTGGGCCACAGGTACACAGAAATGGGTTAATTTCATTAATTTCATGCCACAGTTCTTTATAGCCCACCCTCCTTATTTCATTATGTTCACATTATTTATTTTCTGCATTGATTTGGTAGAATTTTCTTTTTCCAAGGGGCAGTTACTGGGGATTTCAGGGACACTTAACCACTGAACCACATCTCCAGCCCTTTTTATTTTTTATTTTGAGACAGGCTCTCACTGTGTTGCTCAGGGTCTTACTAAGTTGCTTAGCTGGTTTTGAGTTCATGGTCTTCCTGCCTTAGCCTCCCGAGCTGCTGTGATAAAATACTATTTTCTATAATACAACCAAGGTCCATTAATTAAAGCTATCTTTTGTTATTCCAGTTTCTTTTGGGCCCTCTACTGTAGTTAATAAAGAAGAAATTACATTTCAGGAGAAGTTTACCAGCATGCAGCATCTAGAAATAGGAGTATGTCAGAAAAGTGAGAAGGTTGCCTGTGTAGCCTTTAGACCCAAGTACTGGGGAAAGAGAGACAGGAGGATTACAAGTTTCAAGCCAGCATGGGCAACTTAATGAGACTCTGTCTCAAAATAAATAAAAAGAGCTGAGGATTTGCTCAGTGGTAGGCACCACTGGGTTCAACTCCCAGTACTAGGGAGGAAAAGATGAGAAGAGAAATGGAAAAAAAGGAAGAATGAAGTTGAAGCAAAGGAAGGAGAAGGAAGAATAAGGACAAAAGGAAAGAAAAACAAAACAAAAAACCGTTATCAACCACCAGTCTCTATTCTTCCAGTGAAAAAGGCTGCAATTTACCAGACTTCCCAGACACACTGCACAGGACTACAGGAGGGCCTCTTATAGTGATACACACTGTTAGCCCATACCTAATGAATAGTACCACTACACTAAAAGTGAACAAAGATTCCAACTCTGCTTTGCCCAAAACACAAAGCAGAAAGTCTTTTGTTCAAATTCATTTAACCATACTCTAGAATACTTACATAAAATACTCAATCATTTTTAATCACAGAATTATTTGTGAATGCAATTATTTATATAGACCCTTCTTAAATGAAAATATAAGTTAACATCTCTACACAATTTTGCATGAAATTTTAGAGGATTCACAGGTTTATCAGAACTGCAGATATAGAAGAAGTTTTTATTGATAATCACTGAAAAAATCTTTTCAGACTAATTATTTCAGTATCTTAGTTAAAATACAACCTTTCCTCAATTTTTAGATAATTAAATAAGATTAATCATTTCTTCCTGAGTTGTTGTGGTTCAGGTGATTATGGATATGAGCACATTTTCATTTTAAATACATTTTTGTTATTAATTTTCAAGGAGTATATTTTTTCAATACAAATTTTTAAAGAAAGTTCTAATGATGATATTTAAAATAATAAAAAGAAATCTTAATGGAAATTTTTTTTGTTTTTAAGTACTGAGGATTGAACTTGGGGGCACTTGATCACTAAGCCACATCCCCAGCTCTGTTTTATATTTTACTTAGAGACAGGGTCTTACTGACTTGCTTAGCACCTCGCTTTTGCAGAGGCTGGCTTTGAACTCCTAATCCTCCTGCCTCAGCCTCCTAAACCACTACGTAGTCATCTTAATGGATTTTAATCCACTAATAAGATAGTTTATGCTAAGTGAGTTTTAAAGATCACTGTTATATTACAACAGAATTTAAATTAACTGATAGAAAACTTACCACTTGTAAAGTGGTATCATTCATCATCTCAAATTTGAAAAAATAATTGTCAAATTTCTTTGTGTTAACTGATTCAGCAACATTATTATATTTTCTAGCAAGTCAAGAATATATTCATAAGACACATTTTAAATAAACACCTATCATACATATATACTGACATTCCAATCAACGACAAACCACATAAACAATATATATCAGTAATCCCATTAAATTCATATAACTTCATGATATTATAGTCATTTTAGTTTGTGTAAGTATATCCTATGCCATTTGCATAACAAAAAATTACCTAACATGTGTTTCTCAGAATGTATTACCATTGTTAAATGATGTATATCGCTGAATTTCTGAACTACTATATCTTAAGTAGAAACCTAATATTCTTAAGAATTTTGCCTAAATGAACACTGAAAAAGAGGAAGAAATTAACTCACCCAAGTTGTGAATAATTGCTTGCAGATTTTGCTAGTTTTGTCATTGACCTGGAATATGCCTCTTCTATTGTAGCTCTGTTGAATCAAATTTCCATATTAGAATATCTCTTAATTAGTGACCAAAAACATAACAGTTACCAAAATACAGTAACAATGAAGAAACAAAAAGACACTTCAAATTATATGCTAAAAATTATAGTATACAGTTCTAAATTTCTGGTCTATATGCCGTTTGTACACATATACTTTAAAAAGCTGGTTCAGAACTAAAATAACTTACATCACAGTAAGTTTTAATGAATTTACTTTTTTATTTTTAGTATCAATGGTTATTTGAACAGGAAAAACAAGAGTGTTGCTTCTTGTATTCATCTGTAAACTAATTCACTGTGATAAGTCATTTGTATTTAATACTTCCTTAATGTACTTAACATAATTTTGTTATTATTCAAAACTGAGATCCATATTTAAAAGAACAAGAAACTAATGGCAGTCATTTGCACACAACTAAATATGAACCAGCAGAAAGTCTGAGGTCCTGAATTTTGGAGCTTATTTTGTGATTAGGTCTAAAATATAAGTATTTCATACTAAAAAAATGTGTTTTATTTAACTGTTATTTAGTGGATCAGATTTTAGGCTTAAAAAATCCATTAAATATGGTTAAAAAACAAATTATTCTACAGATAAATAATCAATGAATGTTATAGTTTTACCTTTCCCATAATTACCCTGGTCCTTCTCAACAGTGCTAATTCCTTAATAGTGGAACATTCTGTCTTTTCATTTGACAGGTTAAACTTTCTGCCCTTATCTAAATCCATTTACACTGCTCTTACACCAATAAAGGCCCCAGTCCTAGCTACACTTAGATATCTGCATCACCGCAAAATCAGAATATCCAAACTAAGCTCATTTCTAAATTCTTCCCAAACTCAGCCCCTACCAAAAATAGTTAAATAAAAAAGAATTAGTAGCAGTAACTGCCTCTCACAGATAACACTGTGGTTTTTTCCTATTCTTCTAAACTTTTTGGTATTGTTTAAATAATGGTATATTATAAAAGTAATACTTTGATCACCTAAAAATCACTCAGAAAGAAATATCAGTATCTCAATTGTTGTTTAAGAGCAAAAAATAAACACACACACACACACACACACACACACACACACACACTTAAATTTCAAATAACAGTAATGTGAGTATGATACCAAAACCTCCTACTAAGGAAAATTAGAAAATCATGGAAAGGGGAAATAGTGACTTAAAAGCACCAGAGAACCAATCAAAGATAAGAATCAGAAGACCAAAATCCAAGAGAAAAATACTCCAAGAAGTGAGTCAGGAATGTGGGGCATCTTTATTCTTAGGGGCATCAAGAAGAGGTAGCTGAAAAGCTAAGAGTGAAAAAAAGCTTTCCACAGTCTCACGAGCAAGGAAAACAAACTTATAAAAATATGATAGGAAGCAGGGGAAATCCCATTCTATGAAGTTGGGGTAATAAATGCAATACTCTTCAAGTAAGGATGAACCATAGACAAGCATAGACAAGCACTCACAGGAATCACAAACCATCTCTTCAAATTCTGATGTTGGATTTTTGTATAGACATCTTATATACACTCAGAAAACCACTAAGCACATAAGGAAACAAGATAACATAAACAAACAGAAAAACAACAGAAACAAATTACCAGGATTCCAAATGCGAAGATGACAAAGCTTAGACTTTGAGTACATGTATTATGTTCAAGATCATACATAAATCAGATCAAGAATCTCAATAGAAACCTGAAAATCATTAAAAAGGACTAGAAGAGCCAGGCACGGTGGTACACACATATAATCCCTGCGGCTCAGCAGGCTGAGATAGGACAATCTCTAATTCAAAGCCTGTCTTAGCAATAGTGAGGTGATAAGCAACTCAATGAGAATCTGTCTCTAAACAAAATACAAAAAAAGGGTTGGAAATGTGGCTCATGCCTGAGTGCCCCTGGGTTCAATCTCTGGTACCCCACCACCACCAAAAAAAAAGGACTAGAAGAAAGATTGTCAAATTAGGGGGGAAAAAAACACACAAATTGAAATTCTGAAATATAAAATAACCAAAATTAATATCTCAAAGGATGAGATTTTAATTGTTATTTATTTTTTGGTACTAGGAATTGAACCTAGAGTGCTTAACCGCTAAGTCACATCCCCACCATTTTTTATATTTTATTCAGAGACAGGGTCTCGCTAAGTTACTTATGGCCTTGCCAAACTGCTGAGGCTGGCTTTGAACTTGCCGTCCTCCTGTCTCAGCTTCCCCAACCGCTGGGATTATAGGCATGCACCACTATACCTGGCTCAAATGATGAGATTGTTATAGCAGATTGATACATTGTAGTGAGAACTTGATAACTAGAAGACAGATAAGAAGAAATCTATCCCAGATTAAAGCTCAAAGACAAAAGAAGAGGAAATAGAGAGTCTAACATATGAAGAAACAAAGAATGGGTAAGAAGAAATACTGAAAGAAATAATGACGGAGAATTTTCCAAAGCTGACAAAAGCTATAAAATTACAGATCTAAATAACACAACAAACCTAAAAGCATGAATTAAAAAAAGGTTGGAGATATGGCTCAATGGCAAGTGCACTTAGCATACATGAGGGTCCTGGGTTCAATCCTCAGCACCACAAAAGAATGAAGAAAAAAAAAAGGCAATCAACACTTAGTTATATCATAGTAAAACTGCTGAAAACCAAAGACTAAAAAACAAAATCAGTCAAACATTGTCAACCAACAAATGTCACTTTCAAAGGAGCAATAGCTAGACTAACTGCTAACATTTCGCAGCAGATAATGAAATGATTTTCAAAGATTTGTTTTAAAAAAGGAATCTGCCAATTAGAATTCTATATTCAGCAAAATATAAATGAAAGTAAATTCCTAAGGCAATAATTGAACTAGGTGATGAACATCAACAATCATTAACATCACAAAACAGATATAATTGGATGTTACATTCCTAGGATGGAGAATGGTACACACCTCTGATAGAGTATGCACCACCACCTATTATGTATTCTGCTCAAAATACTAAGTGTAATTTGTTCAAGATGCTAGATGCAAATAATCTATAGGAAATATAAAGGTAAGTAAAAATGTTAAGTAAAGTCATTACATATTACCAGAAGTGGGACACTAAGTAGTATACTCTGACTTATTTAACAACAAAAAGAAAATAAGAGACCTGAAAAAGAAACAAACCAAAAAAGACATCAACCAGGTATAATATAGAGATCTTGCTAGGATACTAATTAGAAGACATCAACGACATATGTGCATATGTGTATGTATATGTACATAAGCATTGTGTATGTTCATAGCAACTAAGGAAAACTGAGCACTCACTGTATATTCAGTGATACTAAGGAATTAATACTACATTTTTAGATAGGAAATGCTGTGCTTTTTAAAGGCTTTTCTAAAGATACATCTGAAATGCAAATGGATGAAATGTAACATTTCTGAATCTGATACTGAATTTATAACAATTTAGTAGCAGTGATATGGATCAGGTGGAACAAGAATGACCATGATTTGATAACAAGAATAGCCATGTTGAGGCTGGGTAATTGCTACATGGAAGTTCCTTACATTAAGAACTTCTGTACAGTTCTGTATGTGTTCAAAAGCATTTTAAATGATGATAAAGATATTATTACACTAACAAAAATTGAGAATTTATCAGCAAATCCATATCAACTAGAATTTTAAAAAGACGTATTTAACACAAAAGAAAAATTATCCAAGTATTTAAAAAAAAAAAATATATATATATATATATATTTAGTTGTAGATGGATACAATGACACTAATTACTTTATTTATTTTTATGTGGTGCTGAGGATCAAACTCAGTGTCTCATGTGTGCTAGGCAAGCACTCTACCATTGAGCCACAACCCCAACCTCAAGATAAAGTAATTTTAACAAATTTCACTAATAACTGTATGAGAATAATAAAAATAAAGAGCATTTTTTTGTGTGTGAATGGGCCATAAAACCTAAATAATAAATTACATGACTCAAATTAACTAAAGACTGGAAAATTTTTAAATAATCATTAATTCTGTTGGACAAATAATGTGATTTTTAAGTCCAGAAAGCCACCTTAAACAAAAATGTCATGCTGAGCACTGTGGCACACACCTATAATCCCAGTGACTCAGGTTGCTGAAGCAGAAGGATCACAAGTTTGAGATCAGCCTCAGCAAATTAAAGAGGCCCTCAGCAACTTACCAGGACCTGTCTCAAAATAAAAAATAAAAAGGGCTGAGGATGTAGCTCAGTGGTAAGGTACCCCTTTCACCAATAGGTCATTCAACATAAAAATCAATAAAAATATTTCCAATCTAAATAATACTATAAATCAACTAGACTTAACAAACAAACATCTACAAAATGACCCCCAGAACAGCTGAATTCACTTTTTCCTTAGCAGCTCATGGAACCTTTTCCACAATATACCATATACTAAGTCACAACCTAAGTCTTAGCAAATACAAAAAACTGGTATAATCCTATGCATTTTATAAAATCATAATGGAATGAAATTAGAAATCAACAGGAATAAAAATTATAGAAACCACATAAACACATGAAGATTGAACAGTACTCTTTTAAATGAGGAGTGGATTCTAAATGAAAGAAGAAAGCAATAAATTCTTTTTTTTTCTTTTATTTTTTAATATTTATTTATTTATTTTTTAGTTTTCAGTGGACACAACATCTTTGTTTGTATGTGGTGCTGAGGATCGAACCCGGGCCGCACGCATGCCAGGCGAGCGTGCTACCACTTGAGCCACATCCCCAGCCTCAAAAGCAATAAATTCTTAGATTCAAATGAGAACAGAGATACAAAAAATAAAGTTCTCTAGGACAGTATAAGGCAGTTCTAGGAGAAAAGTTTATTGCATTAAGTGCCTACACTTAAAAAAAACAAAGATACCAAATAATCTAATATTATACACCTCAGGGTCCTAGAAAAAGAAAAACAAACTAATTCCAAAATGAGTAAAAGATAGGAAATAATTAAGAAGGAAATAAATAAGATCAAAAACAAAATAAATGAAATTGAGAACAATATTTTATCCTATAATATTTCTAAATCTTTTATTGCATCACTTTTGCTAACATATCCAATGAAAAATGCATAAATATTATGTTAAGCATTAATTTGCAAACCAAGTATTTAACAATGTCTCTCCAAACCATTATTCAGCCCTCAGGTATGTAGATGATTAAAAAAAAATACTCCTCTAAAATATAATTATAGGTAGGCTGGATGGCACACACTATAACCCCAGGTACTCAGGAGGCTAAGGCAGGAAGATTGCAAGTTTGAGGCCAACCTCAGCAACTTACCAAGACCCAGTCTCAGAACTAAAATAAAATAAAGGGGTGGGGATGTAGCTAAGATGTAAAGTGCCCCTGCATTCAATCCCCTGTACTGCAAAAAGTAAATAAAAAGACATAACATTCATAAATATATATACACAAATATACATATAGTTACAGTATACTTATATACATATAGTTACAGTATACTTTTTAAAAGTGTCCATTGATTATTCTAAACCCTACCAAATTTTGTCCAATTATTTATATTCTATAATTCAAATTGATAATTGTTTAACAAATTACTTATAACAAATACATACCTTTCTCTTACAAAATCTGCTAGTTCTTTTGTTGATATCTGTCCATGTTTCATATTATGGTAGAGAACATCAAAGCCACTATTTTTTTCTCCCTAAAATTCAAAGATATTTAATATTTAGCTTATAGATATTTAGTTTAACAAAAGAGAAAGAGGTAAAAAATGACTGGAGAATACAATAACTCTAGACTACATAAATATTATTCTTATCTTACAAATCTTATGCTCTGGTAAGTTGTTTTTCCTCAATTTAACCACTATCATTCACAGTATGATTTTAAACTGTTATCAATGCAATTCTACATGCTTTGATAAATGTAATTTACTATATATACACATATAGATATACACACACATATGCTCATATTCCATAATCACCCATAATGGTATAATTAATGAACATAAGTCTGAAATTTTAACATACAGCATTACGTTAGAAAATATCAGCAACAGACCTTTTAAAATCCCCTTTCAGTTCTTTTGAGACATACTAAGAAACTAACTCAAGAATTTGTGCTTTAGAACAACTAAATCTTGACCTGAGTCAAGATGCCATAGTATTTTTTCATCATATAAGCATTAGAAACCAGAAAAACAAATACTTTACAATTCCTATTCTAAACCCTTTAGTAAACTTGAGAGAGCTTGAAAAGAATAAAATTTTAAGAAAAGAGAAGAAACCGGCTATTTTCTTAGTCTTCAACTAATTAGAATAACAGAATCAGATCACTACATTTTCCTAGAAAATCTTTCAACTAATTAGAATAACATAATCAGATCACTACACTTTATTGCTGTGTAATTGTATAAATACTAAATTAGTAAATCACGACAAAGAAAACATGAGAAATGTCAATCTAATCTGTGAAATAAAAGACCACTAATAAACTAAACAACTCTCTTTAACAGGTTTATTTTTCTTCAGTGCCAAATGTACTAAATTTTACTATTTTATTGATATTAAGTAAAATTTAGTAAATTTAGTATTCAATAGAGTAAAATTAATATAATAACAGTAATATACCTTAGGAAACAATATTAGCTACTCCAATCCTCAGTTTTGTTTTGTTTTTTTAACTTAGGGATTTTCTAAAATAACATCATTTATTTATTTGTTTTTATGTGGTGCTGAGGATTAAACCCAGTGCCTCACACATGCTAGCCAAGCACTCTACCACTGAGCCACAAACCCAGCCCCTCAGTTCTTAACTGAGAAAGAACATTTTTCCTAATAGGGATCATGATGCACAAGGAACCTCCTTCAAAGGCACTACACATAAACACCTTGCCTGATTACAAATCCATTTGTTATTTCTTCTATTTGGAAATTCATTCATGTCCAGGTCAAAAAATACAGTGAGTCAGACTACTGAGCACACAAGAGAATTAAATTACCTTCAGAATCTGTATTCTGATTAAGAAGCCCTTGAAGAAGTAAGTTATTTATTAAGAAATTCAGATATCTAGATAGCATATTATTCAGGAATTCCCAGTAGAAGGGGCATTCCTTTTCTCTAATACAATTTCACAAACTTATTAACAGATATTTATTGATCATGAACATTTTCTTTGAAACAAATTAAGCAATAACTTAAATACTTCAAATGAATATGTTATTTAGATATTACACACATATATAGACACACACATATATACCTCCATAAAGATAAATATATTTGCATATATATATATATATATATATATATATATATATATCCTTTTATTAAAAACTTCAGGGCTGGGGTGTGGCAGCTCAGTGGTAGAGCACTTGCCTTGCATGCATGGGGCACTGGGTTCTATCCTAAGCAACACATAAATAAATAAAATAAAGGTATTTTATCTACAACTTAAAAAAAAAAAACTTCGAAGTTGAGGTGATTAACAAAGAACCTAGATTTTACTGTCAACATGTCAAAAACTTACTGTAAAGCCTGAATAAGAGATGACAGTATATTAAATACACATATTTCAAAATCAATTTTATAATATTTTGTTGTTTCCCCAAAGAAACCCACACCCAAGTGGCTACATTTTTAAGTGTAGGTATGTACATCAGTATCCATCAAGCTTATTTTCAGCGGGCTTATTTGTTAATTTGATCAGTACTTGTGAATTAAGCACATACATGTCCACAAAGAAATTTGTACGTGAATGTTCGTAGCAGTATTATTCACAATAACTAAATAGTGGAAATAATCCAAATGTCTATCAACTGATGAGCAGATAAAAACAAAGTGATATACCTATACAATGGAATATTATTGGGTCATAAAAAAAGAATGAAGTAGGCCAGGTGCAGTGGTGCACACCTGTAGTCCCAGCAATTTGAGAGGCTGAGGCAGGCAGATCACAAGTTCAAGGCCAGCCTCAGCAAATTAGCGAGGCCGTAGCTAATTTAGCAAGACCCTATCTCAAAAAATTTTTTTTAATAAAATGAAATAAAAGAGCTGAGGATGTGGCTCGATGGTTGCTGGGTTCAACGCCTGGTACCAAAAAAAGGGGGGGGGAATGTGGAAGATAAAGTATTGTTACATTCTCCAACACTGAGGAAACTTGGAAAACATTACATTAAGTGAAAGATACAGTTGTCAAAAGACCACATACTATTACAATTTCATTCATATCAAAGCGCAGAACAGGGAAATACACATAGACAGAAAATAGAGAAATGGATTGCTTGAAGGTAGGAAAGTAAGGTAGGGGATGAATGATAAAGGTTACAGAGGTTTCTCCTTAAAGTGATGAAAATGCTCTAAAATTGTATTTGATGATGGCTGCACATATCAATGAATATTACCAAAAAATAATGAACTGAATTTTATTTCTATTTCTATTGTATTACTGGGGATCCAACACAGGCTCTACCACTGAGCTCCAACCCCCAGTCTGAATTGTACATATTCAAGGAGTGAATTATAAGGCATATAAAAAAATACCTCAATAAAATTATTTTTAAAAAGTGAATACATGTTTTTTTATATGTTTCCCTTCCTAAGTTCTTGTGTTAAGAGCTAACAAAACTCTGGAAGAATTCAGCTTATCCTTCTTAATCAAAAAATTCTTGCAGAGCAATTTTTATTATTAACTGGCAAAAACAGCTATCAATACCTTTGCTGGTCCAAAGAAGAAAATTACAATGAAGGTTCAAACTTAGATGGGATCTCTTATCAGTTGATCACAAAAGCATTTTACAAAAAGTAGTACTCTGATTGAATGTCCACTAGCTATAACCTAGGGTAAATCAAATCTTATTATAATCCAATACAAACGAGTATTAAACATCTTTGCAAATTGGGTTGGGAGTGAAGCTCAATGCTATAACACTCGCCTACCATGCGTAAGGTCCTAGGTTCACAGTCCCCAACACTAAACAATCAAAATCTCTGTAAATGATTTTTAACATGAAAAAGAAAAAAAAAGGAATAGTAATTTCAGCATCCTTGGAAGATTATAAATTCAGAATCATGTAAGCCCTTTAAAAGAACAAATTTCTTGGGGCCTGGATTGTGGCTCAGTGGCAGAGTGCTTGCCTAGCATGTAAGGCACTGTGTTTGATCCCTAGCACCACATAAAAATAAACTAAAAATAAAGGTATTGTGTCCATCTACAACTAAAAAAAAAAAAATGTTTTAAAAAACAACAAATTTCTTGGTACCTATCTTTTTCCTCTTCCTGCTCTAATTAAGATGATTTCAGTTAACAGTTTGATGTACATCAATCCAGATTCCTTTTTGCACAGGCAAGATGTTACTTTTAATATGAGAATGATATTATGTTATCATATCATTTTTGCACTTGTATTAACAACTAAACTAAAATTTAGCTAAAAAGATAAGTTATAAATAAGTCATTAAAAATGTTTAAATTTGGGTTGGGGTTGCAGCTCAGAGGTAGAACATTTGCTTAGCATGTGTGAGGCACTGGGTTTGATCCTCAGCACCACATAAAAATAAATAAAGGTATTGTGTCCATCTACAACTAAAAATATTTTTTAAATGTTTAAGTTTTTTCCAGTCTAATACAGAAGTCACAAGTGAGGCATCCTTGAAATTTCTAATTAAAACATTTAAATAAGTCGTTAGGTCTACCTTTTGAAACCCAAAGACATTTTTTATTTAATTTGATAACAACTTTATACTTTAAAATAAATACATACAATAATGTAGCATATTTATTCTTTAAGAAAAAAGGATTTTGAAACTTGTCCTTCAACAAATTTTTTAAGGTCAATAGTAAGTTAAACACTAAAAATAAAACCTGGATATGCTTCACTTTTGATAACTGTAAGAATTGGAGGGCTGAGGCCATAACTCAGTGCTAGAGCGCTTGCCTTGCAAATGTAAGGCACTGGATTCGAGCTTCAGCACCACATAAAAAAATAAATTAGCAAACAAAGATACTGTGTGTCCATCTACAACTAAAAAAAATTTTTTTAAAAGAAGGTTTAGCTTTAGACTTTTTAAAAAAATTGGAAAACAGGCAGAAGATAGACTGTATACTGTATACTGAGTTCAAATGATGGATTCACTAAATTTCCTTTTTAATTTTTTTTTCTAATATCTTTATTTTATTTATTGTTATGTGGTGCTGAGGATCGAACCTAGCGCCTCGTACGTGCTGGGTGAGTGCTCTACCGCTGAGCTACAACCCCAGCCTCCTCCTTTTTAATTTAAAAAAAAAGCTTTTGGAGGGCTGGGGTTGTGGTTCAGTAGTGGAGCACTTGCCTAGCATGTGTGAGGCACTGCGTTCAATCCACATAAAAATAAATAAATAAAATCAAGATATTGTGTCCATCTACAACTTAAAAAATAAAAACTTTTGGAAGGGTGAGAGAAGGATAAATAGATGCCTCCAATAAAACATCATCAGTAATATGCCTAAACCATCCTTACATCCAAATCCTCTCAAAAATAAATAACTGGGACTCTCTCCATCTATGAGAGATGTGCCTTTATTTGTAAGCTTTGTCAAATAAACTCTCCTGTGTATCTCTACCTGGTCTTGGTCTTTGATTTCTCACTCACCATCTCCAGGTTCCTCGCTTTCCTTTCAGATACCATAGACAAATAAGGACTTTGCATCAAACAAGATGGCAAATTTCCTTTCCTAGGCAGTGACTGTTGACCAAAAGACTCAAAGAGAAAGAAAAATAAATACTGCCATTTGGGCCATGGATGTCTGCAAACCTGGAACCTGGTGGAGCATATGTTAAAAAGGGAATAAGAGCCAAGTGCTGAGGTAACCATCCAATCCCAGCTACTGAGGAGGATGAGGCAGGAGAATCACAAGTTTGAAGCCAGCCTCATCAATTTGGGTCTCACTAAGTTGGCAAGGCCAGTCTCCAGCATGCGATCCTTCTGACTCAGCCTCTCAACTCGCTGGAATTCTAGATATGTGCCATCCTATCAGGCAGGGCAGAAGGTTTTAAAGAGGACAAAGTCATCTAATTTACATTTTTCATTATTTTTAAGGATGGTAAGTGGCCTCAGGGTGCTGCCCAGGCTGGAGTACAGCCGCTGTTCACAGACAGGATCCCACTACTGATCCACAGTACACTGTAAGCTCCTACCTCAGCCTCTTGAAGAGCTGGGACTTCCAGGCAAGCCATACATACCAAGAAGGCTCTCGTTTTAAAAAGATATCTTTAAATGAGCTCTCAAGTCATAAAAATGTAACCAAAAGCATTGGGTTCTCCAATTAGTGGTCATAAATCTAATGAACACAATCAGAAGATAAAAGAATGCAGAAAGACTTATATGACCTGCAGTGAGCACCAGTTGTCTGTAAAGCTATGCTCTCCCTGAGGAAAGAAAGCATGGGGATTCTATTGGGGAGCTAATGCACATTTATTTAGGAAAGCATACATGGGGTGAGCAGGCACATTTCTGAGCATGCTCAGTTCAAGGCACAGTTCAACTGGAATGACAGTGGACACATTTCTGGGCATGCCCAGTGCAAGATCATGGAGTACATATGTGAAAGATGGCAGAAAGGATCACTTTGGGCTAAGCTCAAGTCAGGATCATAGGGTCAAGTTCAGATGCCTAAAAGAAGCAGTCAAGTGACTCGGTTTCTCAAAAAAGCTTTAGGTGAAACCCAAAGAAAGGATACTTTTAAGATACACCAAAAGATGGTGGAATACGATGGACATCATTACCCTTGGTACATGTGTGACTGCACATATGGTGTGATGCTACATGGTGTACTGCCTTACTCCCCTCGCCAGCAAGGAGGACATGACACAGGATTCTTCTCTCAGCAGTTTATTCAGGCCTTTAATTATGTGTCTCTGGAAGCTTCTCTTATTATTATTATTATTTATTATTATTATTATTATTATTATTATTACTACTACTGCTACTGCTACTTTTACCTCTGCCTCTACTTCTTCTACCCTACCACTACTACTTCACCCGAGCGCCCCAGCCTTGATAAAGCACATCAAGCCCCAATGCACAACTGCCACATGGATCTTTCTCATAGGGTGTTTTACAGCTACGTGCCAACTCTCCCAAAACAAGGAGTTGTTTATCATAAACCACAGCGGAGCCAGCGCCATCTTGTAATGGCGGCCACAGTTCACAGAAACGGCTCACCACAGTGTACAACTAGAGAAATGAAAAATTGTGCTGCATTTGTGTTCAATGAATCAAAATGCATCCAGCTATCATATATACCTAATTAGAATAAACAAATAAATTTATAAAGAAAAATGAAAAATAAAGAAATATCATCATTTCCTGCCCTATCTACATTTTCCTGTTACTACAGCTCTTACTGACATTTATTAGATAATTTTGGACAAGTCACTACAAAATATAACACCCATTTGTCCCAGCATCTCAGGTATCATATTTGCCCAATGTCCTATTTATAGGATGGCTTACATATGTAAAAGATACTATATTGTATCAGTGTTCTATTTATAGAACAATCTGTATTTTTCATTTTTAATAATAATAAAGGATACATACACTCTAGATCAGGATAACCAACCTATTTTAATATACCTATGTCAATTCTGTTGGAATACTCACAGAATTAGAAACTCGGTACCTAATGAGCTAATACATGTTGTCACTTTATCCAGTATTGTCCGAAAAACATCATGAAACATTTAACTGTCTAAAGATATTTTTTCTTAGATCAGCCCTTCTAGTAAAGAACCTTTAAAGATCCTTTTGATGGGAATTCAACAAATCTACAATGACAGTCCTCCCATGCCATTTTTGCCTTGAAAATTGCTAAGAGGAGGATACAACATATGAAAACAGTTTTTCTCTAAATAAACATGACATCACAAGTTATAACCTCTTCTAGTCAACATTTTGTTACATACTGAAATTTTCAGTCAGGATCTCTAAAAGTATTCTTCAGAGCCACTGCAAGATATTGTTGAAGCTGAAAAATAGTAATTAAAATATGTAGAAAAAGCAGTTTTCGGCAGTCAGAACTATTTGCTGAAGGTACAAAAGTGACTCACATTTGTTGGTTGACCAAAGGAAAGAAATTACATTTTTAAAACACTGCTTTTCTCACCCCTAGGTTACTCCTCCCTAATCTTTTTAATTATAACTCATCTCTTCCATTTAAATCCTTAAAGCTATCTAAATAGATACATATAGGGTTCAGAAAAAACAGCAGAAGCAAGCAGTGGTGAGATCATTTTTTAAATTTAGATTCTGAATTTTCTGTACTATTCTATAAACACAATAGTTATTATTACTTTCAAAATGAAAAGAAATTAATTTCAGCTTTCTCAACTCTTTATTCTTCCAGGAAACAGAAGAGCATTTTCTAAAGCTAGCACCTTGTTCACATCAGTACTTAACTCTAGTCCTCATAATTCATGATTGGGAAAAAATGGGCAGAATCTAAGTATCCAAAAGGGAATCAAAAATAACAGCCTATCCATTTCATGGAAACTTATGAAACTTCATGGAGTCACTGAAAATTTTCCAAAAAGCTAATCATATGAGAAAAATGCTTGATGATAGTATCATTTAAAAGTATCAAAATATAGGGCTAGGTTATGGCTCAGTGGTAGAGCACTTCCCTAGAACATGTGAGGCACCAAGGTTCAATTCTCAGCACCACGTAAAAAAAATAAATAAAGATATTGTGTCCATCTACCTCGTATGACTAAAAATATTTTTTAAAAAGTATCAAGACACAGAACTATACAGTATAAGTGATCTTGATTTTTCCATTTCTAAAGAAAATGATACGGTTAAAGGGAGAGGCTATAGGTAATTCTTATTCTGTATTTTTTTGGTGTTTTACCTATCAGTAGCAATAGATTAATTAAAAAGAAAATTGTACTTAAGTATTTGTTTCAACCAACTGAAAACTCTCATTCCTTTGGTTTAAAACCAATCACCACCAACTTGCTTTAATTATGTTATACGTTCCCCTTTTCTCTAAAATCAAGCAAACATTCTTGTCATAGATTCCATACTTTTATTCCTTCAATTCCATGAAGGAGCATAAATATCTTCTCAATTTCAACACACAGTTCACTAGTCACATCCCAATTTCATCTTTGTTGACTCTGGCCATTCTAGCAAGATTCTCTAGAACCCTACCCAATGATGTAAATCTAGCAGCGGCTGTGCTGATCTTTTTGTTTCTCCCACATCTGGCCAATTTATGCTTACTTTGTGGACAAGACTAATACTAAAATTCTTCCAACTCTAATATCCTTTAATTCTTCCACACTTAGAAAACTGAAAATCAAACCCTTATTCCCTTTCCTTTATAAATCCCTACGGCACCACATTTCCATTTGGATTTCTAAAGGTGCTTCTGTAAACTGTTTTAGAATTATGATATCAAGAGGATAATTTCAAGAGATAGTCCCATGAGTTGAAAAACTACTTTCAAATAGCTTATATTAATCAAATGTGCAGGATTTTCCCATCCTTTGCCTAAATAATTTAAGTAGTTCTGAAAGGATTAGAATGTCTAAGACTTAATGGGCAGGACTAGAAAAAACATCAAATTTTTATCCTTTCCAATATCAATATTCAAAAATCCTTCTTTATGCAGACTCACTATTGATTTTTTACTTCCAAATTTATTTTAAAATTTAGACAAAAATACAAAACAAACAAACCACCCCTAAGGGTCTCACAGTAAAATTTAGTGAAATCTAAAATTCTTTGACTTTAGAATGTCTACTTGTCAAGACTAATGGAAACAAATAAGATGAATCTATAGTCTGTATTTTCATAGTTTGTTGCAGTGAAGATTATTTGGGCATGGCTAACTAGCTAACAGTTATACAATAATACTTGTTTCATTTTTTGGTGAATGTTATTTGCCTGTATATACATAGATTATCTATGGAAAGCTATTAAGAAATTGGTAACAGTGACTTCCTTTACGGAGATCTTGATGGCAGGAGATTTTACACTATATTCCCTTTTGTACCTTTTAAAAATTAACCATGTAAAATGATTTGCAAATCTATTAACGGTAAATGCATATACCTGTGTGCATTTGTATTTAGTTTTAGTATACCACCTGATGGGATAGCATCCTAACCAGATATCCCAAACTGCAGTATTTGGCAATTTTTTCTCTTTTTTTAATATCTTCTTATTTATCTATTTATTTATTTATTTATTTATATGTGGTGCTGGGGATCAAACTCAGGGCCTCACATGTGCAAGGCAAGTGCTCTTCCACTGAGCTACAGCCCCAGTCCCTGATATTGGGAAATCTTAAGTAATAAAAAGACTACCTATATTCTGCATTCCTCTGGTCATCTCGACTAATTTTCTAAAGATATATATTTTAAAATTTTCATATAGATAAATAACCCCAAAGAACATGTGTATCAATGTCTCATTTAAAATACTAAATTCAAACTAGATAGTAAAGAAAAAATATAATAATGTTTTGCTCCAGGCATGGTAGCACACACCTGTAATCCCAACAGTTTGGGAGGCTGACACAGGTGGACTATAAATTCAAAGCCAGCCTCAGCAACTCAAGAGAGGCTCTAAGCAACCCTACCTCTAAATAAAATGTCGCTCAGTGGTTAAGTGCCCCTGAGTTCAATCCCTGGTACCTTATAATAAAATTATATATATACACATACACACACACACACACACACACACACACACACACAAACACACACACACACACATATATATATATATAAAATAATGTTTTGCATTTCAAAATCCTATTAATAGCAATTCCAGATTTTTCAAAACCATTTTCATCCTCCCAGCTTACCCATGTAATGATAGAATAAATGGTGGATATCTATAACCAAGTGCTCCAATTTGGCAATACCCATGAAGTAACAAACAAATGAAATGAGACTTCTATACTGGTTAAAAAGGGAAATGAGGAAAATTTCATATCTCATAATAAAAATACCTGAGATAACTTGTTTGTTAATTTTTTGCTGACTAGAAAAAGTCACCTAACTAAAAACTTCAGTTCGCTACAATGTGACATTTACTAAAGAATACTGAGTGTCTTTATGTAAATGCATCATATAGACTAGGATTACTACGTAAAATTAAGTTTATAAAGTATTTAACTCAAGCATATTGCCTATTTTTTCCTTTAAATAATGATTAGCTATGAAATTCATTTCTTTAATATTTTTACTGAGTTAATCTAGGTTTATATAAAATCATTAAGCCATTTTAATTACTATAAGTACAATATTAATATAACCTCAGAAAATATTGTAAACTAGTATTCAATTCTTTGAGAAAGGCACTAAATACAGAGTTACTTCACTGTAATATCAGTTAATAACCCTTGAAAGTTTACACATGATCTTTTGAAGGGTTAACAATTGCTTTTACACATTAAAGGCAATGGTGTGGATTTCTGGTATCAAAACTACTTTTGCTGTCCAATTTTAATAAAAGAGAAACATTTCAGCTTGATTATCAATAGCACTAGACTTCATGGCAACTGACTTATCAGCAATAAAACATCTGCTATGCAGGAAGTTTTGAATACCTTTTTTTTTTCTTCAAAGCCTGGTATTAAGTAAAGAAATTTTTAATTTAGCAGATAGTTTTAGTTAAGAAAAACTATAAAGAGTAAGGAAGAGGGCTGGGGATATAGCACAGTAGCACAGCGCTTGCCTAGCATGTGTGAGGCACTGGGTTCAATCCTCAGCATCACATAAAAATTTTAAAAAAATAAAATAAGGGCATTCTGTCCATCTACAACTTCAAAAAAAAAAATTAAAGAAAGAATAAGGAAGAATGTGCTGATTTTAAACAAGTTTGAACTTAGTTTCAGTCTTTCAAAATTTCCACTAACAGAACACCACAACAAAAAAAAAGTTTGCCTTTATATGTGTAGGGTGAAGACAATCAATAGGCTGTCTGGTTAGAAACCTAAAACTTAAAAGGTTCCCCTTACCTCACACTAAAAAATTTACAAAAAATTTGGGCTGGGGTTGTAGCTCAGTAGTAGAGCTTGTCTAGCATATGTGAGGCACTGGGTTCACTCCTCAGCATCACATAAAAATAAATAAATTAAAAATAAAGTTACTGTGTCCATCTACAACTGAAGAAAAATATTTCTTAAAAAATGTAATGCCACTTTAAACGTGGAGGAGTGAAATTGATGCTGTAAATTCTCGATTTTATTTATTTATTTTAAAAGAGAGAGTGAGAGAGGAGAGAGAGAGAATTTTTTAATATTTATTTTTTAGTTTTCAGCGGACACAACATCTTTGTTTGTATGTGGTGCTGAGGATTGAACCCGGGCCGCACGCATGCCAGGCGAGCGCGCTACCGCTTGAGCCACATCCCCAGCCCTAATTTCTCAATTTTAAGGAATTATTTCATAAATGACCCTGAATTATGTAAATTTTTAAGTTTTTTTAAACATACTACTATCAAATTCCCAGAAGCTGGTTATTTAGTTAGTTCCTAGATTTTCCTAGCTCGTTTAGATTCCTCTAAAGTTTTTCAAGCTCCAATTTTGAGCTTCCAGCCTCAATTTCAGAATGGGAAATAAAATGAAATGCAGTCTATTTTACTATTTGTTCTCAACAGTGAAAACAGGCAAAGACTAAAACAAATTACATTTTCATTTCTCTCTAGATTTCAGATATTCACGTTTATTCACATTCCTAATAGGGACAAACTTTAGGGAACATCAAAAATATTACAAAAATATTCAGAAAATAGCTACAAACTGGGCTGGAGTGTAGAGTGGTAGAGTGCTTGCATAGCATGCATTACGCCCTGGGTTCAATTTTCAGCATAGAAAAATGTTTTTTTAAATAGCCACAAACAAGGCTACGTTCAAAACTTAATTAACAGAAAACAAAATATAACTTTAAAATGTTAAAATACAATTGAAACTATGTTAGCAAACTTAAAAACATTAATGCATCAAAAATATGCAAAACATTAAAAAGAACAATGTTTTAAACAATCATATATTTAGAAAAGTGTTTCCAGGCCAGGTATGGTGGCTCACATTTGTAATCCAGCAACTCAGGGGGCTGAGACAGAAGGATCACAAGTTCAAAACCAGCATCAGCAACTAGCAAGGCCCTAAGCAACTTAGCAAGATCCTGTCTCAAAAAAAAAAAAAAAAATTAAAAAGGGTTAGAGATATGTCTCAGTGGTTAAGTGTCCCTGCATTCAATCCCTAATACAAAAAAAAAAAAAAAAATTTTAGAGTTGGAGATTCAGCTCAATGATAGCATGCATGAGGTCCTGGTTAATCCTCATCATAGCAAAAAAAGGTGGGGTGGGCTGGGGGAATTTTCCCTGTCTTTTCCTAGACAATAAACCACAAAGATTTCAGTGAGAAGGGACGGGCTTCTCCTACAAAGGCCAGGAAACAGTACTGATAGCTGTCTCTCTGTGTGTGTGTGTGTGTGTGTGTGTGTGTGTCTGACTGACTGTCTCTCCCCGCCCCCATATAATAGTAATATGCCTAGAATGTTGGGATCTCCAAGGTCAGAACTCTAAAGGTAAGGACCCTGGTTGATGAATTTGCTTTTAACTTAAAAAATAAACAAATAAATGCATAGGGTGATTTAAAAAAAAATGTATTCCTAAACTGCCACTGTAAAATTGACAGGCTAGTCCTAAAATTCATATAGAAATGCAAGGGACTTAGAATAGACAAAATAGGGCTGGGGATGTGGCTCAAGCGGTAGCGCGCTTGCCTGGCTTGCGTGCAGCTCGGGTTGGATCCTCAGCACCACATACCAACAAAGATGTTGTGTCCGCCGAGAACTAAAAAATAAATATTAAAAAAATTCTCTCTCTCTCTCTCTCTCTCTCTCTCTCTCTCTCTCTCTCCTCTCTCACTCTCTCTTTAAAAAAAAAATTAAGAAAAAATAGACAAAATAATCTTCAAAAAAAACGAAGGAAAAAAACCAGAATACTTTCATTTCCTAACCCCAAACTTATTATACTAAGTTACAGTAGTCAAAACACTGTGATAGTGGCTGGTATAAGGATAAACAACGAAATAAAATTAAAAATACAAAAGTAAACATGTACATCTATACTACACGATGTTTCACAAGAGTGCAATTTAATAGAGAAAAAAAGAGAGAGAGACTTTTCAATAAATGGTGCTGGAATTGGGTATCTACATGCAAAAAACTTAAGTTGTACCCATTCCTTGCACCACACACAAAATTTAACTTCCAATGAATCACATACCTAAAATGACCTAAAACTATAAAACGTTTACAAAGAAAACCCAGGAGTAAATTTTGAATTAAGCAAAGGCTTCTTAGATACAACAACAAAAGCACAGGTGATAGAAAAGTAAATAAATCAGAACTTACCAAGATTTCATCAAAATTAAAATTATGTGCTGCAAAGGCTGTTTATCAAGATAGTCCACAGAATGAGAAAAATACTTTCAAAACATATATCTGGGGCTGGGGTTTTGGCTCAGTGGCAGAGCGCTTGCCTCACAGGTGTGGGGCGCTGGATTGATCCTCAACACCACATAAAATGATTAAATAAAAGTATTGTGTCAATCTACAACTAAAACAAAATTTAAAAATATATCTGATTAAAAAAAATGTGTATCCAGAATATAAAAAGAACTTATACAACCAAAAAACAAAGAGACAACTTGATTAGGATGTAAACAGGCAATTCTCCAAAGAACATACAAAAATGGAAATTAGCACATGAAAAGATGCTAACCGTCATTAGCCATAGAGAAATGCAAACCAAAACCACAATGAGATGCTACTTCACCTCTCCCCATTATAACTAAAAAGATAACAAGTGTGGATAACCATGTGAAAAACTGGAACCCTGAGACATTGCTGGTGGGATTGTAAAATGCTGCAGTCAGTTTGGAAAAGTTTGGCAGTCCCTTAAAATGTTAAATATAGAGTTACCATATGACCCAGCCATTCCATTCCCAAAAGAAATGAAAACATATGTTCACACAAAAACTTGCATAAAAAATGTTCATGGCAGCATTATTCATAATCACCAAAGTGAAAACCAAATGTCCATCACTGATGGATAGTAAAATGTAAAATTATCTGGCCATAAAAAATAATTAAGCACTAATACAATTTATGGAGGAACCTTCAAAACATTATGCTAAGTGAAAGAAGTCAGTCACAATAGTCCTATTTATATGATAGGTGAAGAACAAACAAACCTAGACAGGCAAAGAGTAGATCATTTGCCTAGAGCAGGACAAGGGGAAAATGACAAGTAAATGCTAATGGGTAAAGTGTTTCTTCTGATAAAATTCTTCTAAAATCAATTGTAGTGATGGTCTGCACAACTCTATGAAAATATGAAAAAGCATTGAACTGTACACTTTAAATAGGTGCACTGTTTGGAATGTGATTGTATCTAAATAAAGTAGTGTTAAAGGTAATGTTTAGTATGTACGCAGTGTGTGGAAAACAAGTAACATTCAAGACAAGTAACTACAATTGATTTGATTACTAAGCGAATCTATGCTTGAGACCCTTAGAATTAAGAATTTAACATACCCTCCTTGCAAACTGAGATATTACTCCTTGAAACATTTCTATCTTGGCCAAAATAGAATTAAAGTACTTGCAACTGTCAGGTCATTAAAATAAGATTCACTCAAAATACCTGAGTAAACATGTTTCTTTCCTGTACATGGCTGAACTGTGTACTTACTGCCCATTACAGCAAACAATAACTGCAGAAAAACACAGCACGGGGAGACAGAGAAGTCATTCTCAAAGAAGAAACTAATACTAAGTTGAGATATATGGACAGAATGAGGGAGGGGGGGAAAGAGGGCTAAGGGAAATCTCCATGCCTTTAAGCCCAGAGAGTTCATTTACATTAAATTCAACTTTCTTGAGCTTTGTGAACAGGCCTAGAGGCAAAGTCCCGGGCGCAGACCCACAATCCAAGCAGAACTGCGAGGCCAAGAGGAAGTGTGGATCCAGCCCAGCCCCGCATTGGCTTGCGTGTGGATACGGTGGGGGGCTGACGCGCTCAGACGCGGGCCTGCGGAGCGGGAAGGCAACGAGCCCCGGCGCTCCCCGGCGCGCGCGCAAGGCTCCGTGCCGGGCCTGTCCTCCGCGTCCGAGTACCGCGCACACCCCGCGCGGTGCGCGCCGGCGCCCGGAGCCTCAGATGGGGCCGGCTCCCGTCTCCCGCCCCATCCGGCGCTTTGTCCCGGCCCCGCCGGCGGTCGGCCCCTCTGTGTCCCAGCCGCGGCTCCCGGGCCCCACTGACAGTCCCCACGCTCAGGAAGGCTGCGAGCCTGGCGGTCCCCACCGGCCAGCGACCCGTCGCCCGCCGGACCTCAGCCAGGCGGGACCCGGGAGGCAGCGGTCCGAAGACGCTCGCCCTACCGGAGAAGCCGCCGCCGCCACCGCCCGAAGCGCACGCAGGCCGAGGTCGGGCGCCGAAAGCCTCGGACTCCGAAACCCACACTTGTTTCCAGCATCCCGCGCTTACCCAAAAATTCTCGACGAAATGCGCCATGACCATCGTGCCGCTGCCGCGCAGGGTTCTGCGTCCGCACCGGCCCGCCGCTGTGTAAACACGGACCCGGCCCCCACGGCGCCCCCGCCTTTCGCCGCGGCCGCCGCCTTCTTCCCAAAGACCAGCCCGCACCCTCCAGGGCGCATGCGCCACCTAGCGGCCGCCGCGGCGGGGCGAACTCCTAGACGCCGCGGCCTCGGAGCGCGCATGCGCCTCGGACCCCTGCCCGGGTTTGGTCGCCCTTTGCTCAGCCTGGCGCGGCCAGATTGAGTATTCTCTTGGGAATGGTGAAGAACTGGGTTCCTGAGGAGTCACCCGAAGACTGCCCTCGCCCTTTGCCGCGCAATGGGCTCTAGCCCGGAGACAGAGAAGGGCCCTGCCCACTTCTCCCCTCCTGGTTCTCTTCCCAGGCCTTCGAGGATCTCGAACAGAGCAAAGACTGGACCCCCTGAGATGGAGGAAACTTGGCGTCTGGCCACCGGAGGAGACTGGGAAACCTTTGGTCAACAGGGTGCCTTTCCTTGACAGGGAGCTAAGATCCAAAACAAAACTATTCGAACCCGGAAAGGGAGGAAACGCCCAGTGTGGCCAGAGCGCCCTGGAGCTACGCGAGACCCAGCACCAAGGCCGGAGCCGCTGACCTCTAGCACGCCCGGAGCCAGCCGGGCGGGACTGCTGGCCCAGGGCAGGAACGTGACCGAAACGAGCGAGTTTCCCCAACCCAGGCATTCAAAAACAAGTCTCTTCTAGAACGTGTTCATAAAAGTCCATGGTTCTCTTGGCAACTTCTACGCTTTAGAAAAAGAAACAAGTTTTGACATGCCTCTGCCTAATAGAGAAACTAAATCCCCTTCTCATACCTTGCTTTCCAAAGTTAAAAAAAAAAAAAAAAAAACAACTTGTGGAAGTCTCAACTACACTGTCAGCAGGTTAGTTAGGTCCAATCTGCATGCAGTTCTTGAGGCCAAGCCCCACAAATAAACTTAGTTTTATTATTTATTTTTTAGTAGTTTAACAATATACATCATACCTTCTCAGATCTTGTGGTTTCAAAAGTAATGGACATTATGAGGTAATTTTTCTAGCGAAATTATTTTTATCCGTGCAATAAAAGTTAAAAAACCACAGCTGGCACGGTGGCGCACCCCTGTAATCCTAGTGCTCGGGAGGCTGAGGTAGGAGGATCTGGAATCCGAAGCCACCCTCAGCAACAGTGAGGCACTGTCTCTAAATAAAATACAAAATAGGGCTGGGGATGTGGCTCTGTGGTCAAAAGCCCCTGAATTCAATCCCTGGTAACCCCGCTCCCCCCCCCCCAAAAAAAAATACTTTCATATGGATGAAACTGAAATACTTGTTTTATTTGATAATGGTACTGTATTTATATCTTTTTAAGAATATCTTTTAGAAATAAATATGTAATGATAAGGCGTCTAGGATTTAATCAGAAGTAATTCATGGGGTTGGGGAGAATGAGTAGGCATATAAATGAAACAACATTGGCTATTTGAGCCAAAGCAATCCTTAGAAAAGTGAAGCAGGAGGCATAACAATTCCAGAACTTAAATTATACTAAAGAACTATAGTAACAAAAATAGGGTGGTATTGGCACCAAAACAGGCATGAAAACTAATGGAATAGAAGACACAAACTTACATAAATACAATTATCTCATATTTCACAAAGGTGCCAAAAATATACATTGTTGAGAGCCTCTTTAACAAATGATGCTGGGAAAACTGGAAATCCATATGTAGTAGATGAAATTTAACCCTACCTCTCACTCTGCACAAAACTCAAAGTGATTCAAAGACCTAAGATTAAAGACCAGAAACCCTGCATCTGCTAGAAGAAAATGTAAGCCCAACCCTCCTTGTTAAGGAACTAACTTGCTTAACAAGACTACTAAAGCGCAAGAAGTAAAATAAAAATAAATGGGATGGCATCAAATTAAAAAGCTTTTTCACAGCAAAGGGAACAATCAGGAATGTCAAGAGAAAGCCTACAAAGTGGGAGAAAAATCTTTGCCACCTGCTCCTCAGATAGGGCATTAATATCCAGGATATTCCAAAAACTCAAAAAACTTAATTACCCCCCCCCAAAAAAAAACAATGATTGATTGATACAATTGATCCTATTATAGCTGGGAATTTCTCAAAAGCTATAAAAAAAAATCTCTCAATGCCAAAAAAGCAAATGATGCAATCAATAAATGGGCAAAGGAACTGAACAGACCCTTCTCAAAAGAGGAAATACTAATGGTCAGGAAATATATGAAAATGTTCAATATCTCTAGCAATTAGAGAAATGCAAATTAAAACTACACTGAGGGGCTGGGGTTGGGCTCAGTGGTAGAGTGCTTGCCTAGCATGCACAAGACTCTGCGTTCGCTCCTCAGCACCACATAAATGTAAAATAAAGATATTGTGTCCACCTAAAACTTAAGAATAAATATTTTTAAAAATTACACTGATATTTCATCTCTAGTCAGAATGGCAACTAGCAAGAATACAAATAACAATAAATGTTGGCAAGGGTGTCAGGGAAAGGGTACATTCATATGTTTTTGGTGGAACTGCAAATTAGTACAACCAACTTTCCACAACATTGGGAAAAATAGTATGGAGATTCCTCAAAAATCTACGAATTAGGTTGGGGCTATGGTCACTGCACATGAATGTTTATAGCAGCACAAGTCACAATAGCTAATCTATGGAGCCAATCTAGATGCCCTTCAACAGATGAGTGGATAAAGAAAATGTGATACATATACACAATGAATATTATTCAAGATAAACATTCTGTGCATTTTAGGTATTCGTAAGGTTTTTTAGGGCAAAAACATGATGTGTTGTAATTGGCCCATATAAGTTGTGGAACTTTATAAACAGTGATTAAGGTGATTATGTTTCAGATAAGATGATGTAGTATAAGAAGAATGTGGGTATCAGTCACCGTCTGTCCTCTCAAGTGAGGTTTCCAGGGATGCACAGATACTCTGGCAGAGCATAGATAGATAAGACTCTGAGAGGGTAACACTCACATACCTTAAAGTGTTTGTGCTACACACATTTAGCCCTTGCTTATCCAAATACATTTTCATATTATTAAAAGTGACATAGATAACAACAGAGTACAACTTACTGCCAGTAATACCTGTCAACTCATAGTCACTTAGGAAGTGTTCAGTGAATGCATGGATGATTAAGCCTGTAAGAAATATCAAGGTGGATGAGTCCTTGGGTATGCAATAATTCCATTCTTTTACTCATGCTCTTAAATATTTGCTTATAGAAAATATCATTATCTAAGTCCAACTTGGTTTAATTTTCCCATATTTAAATATTTTCAAAAGAATTCTTTTGAGCTTGAGCATACACACACACACAAACACACACACACACACTATATATAGCATGTGAGTGTTACCCTCTCAGAATGTGTGTGTATATATATGTATGTGTATATATGTGTATGTGTATATATGTATATGTGTGTGTGTGTGTGTGTGTATATATATATATATATAGATAGATAGATAGTTGAACACAATACCTTTATTTATTTATTTATTTTTTTATGTGGTGCTGAGGATTGAACCCAGTGCCTCACACATGTAGGGGAGCGCTCTACCACTGAGCCACAACACCAGCCCCTTGAGCATACTTCTTAAAGGATAGTGTATTTTGTAATAAAAATAAAATAAATTTTGACTTACCAGGAGATCTCCTTTTGGGAAGGGACTCCTAAACAATTTGACCTTTTGTTTTTGGGTGTACCCATCACCAAATTTATCTTCTACTTAGGGTCTCTCTCAAATGACACCTACCACCAACACATTGGCTTCCAGGGGCTGCTGCTGCTTCCCCTAAACTCTGACCCAAGCATGTACATATACATTATAGTCCAAACCCATTCATGCAGTGTTAAAACATAACTTGATAAGTGGTAGTATATATGAGAGGGAAATTTTACACAAAATATCCTCAATCTAAATTCTTTCATTTAAAAAATATGACTTGCCTTCAAGATTTAAGGGCTCGATCTCTTAGGCAAGGCACCCAGAGCACTTCTACCTTTCCACTCCTTGATATGAACTCCCCTTTTCAAGCCTGGGTTCATACCTCAAAGCACATTAATCAACATTTAATACCAAGGGCCATTGTCTCATAACTGCATTGAAAACTAGTTCCATCTCAGAAGAATTGGCTATAAAGTAAAACACATTTTCCTATTTGTTTTCAATATAATTTTATAAATGTACTTCTACTTGTCCCCAGAATGAGAGTAACAGAAATGATTTCCTAATAACTTCTGTTTCCTATTGATTCCTTCAATAGGCAGCATCCTGTATCAGATGCAGTAGTTCTTCTCTGTACTTATTTTGTGCTTGACAGTAACAAGTGGCAAAAGAGTTGAGCTTCACTAAAAGGCTAAAGAGAAATAGGCAGATCTCAGAAGTTTGGAATTCTCGTTTCTCCCCATTCAATTGTAGCACAGTGAAAGCAAAATCTTAGCAGATGGTAGCCAGGCAGGCTTCTATGAGGACCACGAGGAAGAAACATGTTAATGGAACTGCAAAATAGAGCTAAACCTATCCCTGTGGGCAACCTTCTCAGTTCAGAGCAGCTGGCCAAGCATACCTTTCTTCTCTCCTAAGTACACCTGAACTTGACAGCACACTTCCTGATATGGCACCATCCCTTCTGCCAGAATGATATGTACTTTCCCAGGGGCTCCCTTAACTGGCAATTGTAGAAGAAACACAAAAGCATCTGGCAGGTTGTTCAAGGATATCCACTGCTAGTGACCACAAAGAACACAATGAGGGCATCGAAAACAAGAAAAGAGAATGTACTAAATTACAGAGTCAAAAGGTAATAATATTACAAAAACATGCAGGAATGTTTGTCATTAATGTTAAGTAGAAAGGCAGAAGACGACATGGAAAACATTAACATTACAAAATGTAAAAATGTGCACATAAACAGACAAAAATAAAACATGGAAAAATAAACAATTTATATGTTTAGAGTGGTGAAATTACAAAAATTATTAAACATTTAAAATTTATTTTGATATAATAACATTGTACAATTTAAAGAGCAATCTTTGTTCTTTGTTTTTGTTTAAATATAAATGTGATTGGGTATAATCATCTTTAACATCTTTCAGTAACTATTATTTAGTCAGTAACATTTATTGAGCACTTGTTAAAATAGAAAGACTTTCTGCTCTTAAGAAAATCACAATCTAATATAGACTCATGATGCAGATGATAAAAATAATGACATTTTAACAATAATATGCATGAAAAAGTGCCTGGCACATACTTGGCAACCAATGAACATTTGTTAAATGAATAAATTAATGAATCACTGTTCCAGAAGGGTAACCTCAAAGAAATTCAATTTGTGCTTCTTTTTCTTCTTTCCTTCCTTTCTTCCTTTCTTCTGTATTTTTTCTCTTTTTTCTCTTTCATAAGAAAACTGCCCTAGATTCTCTGGGAGTATCCCTTTAGCACAGGGATTGGGGGTCCATGGAATAGTAGAGCCCATAGCAACTCTGAAACAGTCCCTGGAACCAGGTGGCTCCCTAGGAGAAAACTGCTTGTACAAACTGGAAGAACAGAGTACCAGGCATTGTACCAGAAAAGCCCAAGCAAAAGGCACTCTTGGTTGAGCTAAAAGTGGAGGAAGTATGCGTGGTCATCTTTGAAGAGCCACTGAGGACTGGACAGGAATCTGAGTTCACCAGTTGCTACGGTTAGTCCCCCAGAAGTCCATGTGCTGGTTTCCAGTATGAAGGTATTAAGGTAATGGAATCTGTAAGAGTTGGGGCCCAGTAGAAATAATTGGGTTGTGGGAACACCACCCATAAGGGCTCATGGGCCTGGATTTTTTCCTGTCGTCTAGCACCTCCTCCCATGAGTCCCTTTTCCTCATACTCTGCTTATACTCTCACTCATGTACCTGCCATGGTGATGCCATCTGCCAGGAGATCCTCAAAAGAGCTGAGCAAATGCCTGTGCCATGCTCTTGAACTTCCAGAGCTAGGAACTAAACAAACCTTTCTTCTTTCTAAAGTATCCAGCTTCACCAGGCATGGTGGCCCATGCCTGTAATCCTAGTGACTGGAATTACAGGAAGATTGGACCTCAAATTCGAGCCAGCCTCAGCAACTTTAGTGAGACCCTGTCTTAAATAAAAATTAAAAAGGATTTGGGATGTAGTTCAGTGGTAGAGGGCCCCTGGGTTTAATCCCCAATACTGCAATAAAATAAAATATTCAGCCTCAATTATTTTGTTATAGCAACAGACAATAGACCAAGATTCCAGTAGACTGGCACCTTCTGCCCACTTTGTAGTTTAACAGTGGTCCTCTTTATGCTTTGAGTATAGCCCTTGCTGCTCTGCCACTGAAACTTATTTTTAAAATGGATATGATTCTTTTCCTTGCTCTCTCCCTGCTCTTCCCTAATCTCTCCTCCTCCCTAATCTTAGAGGAAACAGGATTACCTTTGTTCCCCATCCTAGGTAGAATTATCTGTTCCTGCTTACACGTCCACCATAGGAACAAAGTAACCCAGACTTTGGGGATGGTACCAGAGGATCTCAGAAATGACTATCTCCCAAATGAACAAGTGAATTACAACTCCAGACAGAGAACACATGGAATGTAGCCTTTGAGTTACCTCTTTAAAAGTCCATTGGACATAAATGGATTGTGTTCCTATTGATGGGCAGTAACGGGGGCGATGGCCAGTATCTCATTGGGGGGGGGTGTTTCTCTTCCTGTTGAGGAGGGTGTAAGCCATCTGAAAATGTAAAGTCTCAAATAATTAGTGAAGAACAAAACACAAGTAGTCAGAAATATATTTACAAAAAGGAGAACCCCTGATAGATCTAGTCCACATGGTTCTGGAACTAGACAAAGGGAGAATGTCTCAGTGGTTTATTTAAGGAGGTACATCAAAGGCAGGGATAAGGTTTCAAGGACCAAGTCTTGCTTGTGATGTCTTGCAGTCAGCAGGTTGATATCTTGGCAGGTCTCGCCCTTCTCAGGTGCTGTGTGGGCCATGGCAGAGCTGGGTAGAAATTCACACTGTCCCTGGGCAATTGGCCAGAGAAAATGTCCACTGGTCATTCCAAACACCAGATGTTTCTATCCACTAGGCTTTGATGCACGGTGACTCACATGCAACCCATGGATGGATCACGACAGGGCAGAATCCTTTGAGACAGGAGTGCCCTGTGTTTCTCCTTTGCTAGCAAAGCAATAAACCTTCTTTTTCCTTTTTCTCAAAACCATGTCCTCACTATTGGATTGGCACTGGGGACAAGATCGAGCTTTTGGCAACAGCAGCACCAGATTTCAGCAGTAACAGAGTATACCAGTGGCCTCATGTATATATTTATTTAACAAACATTATCGAACACCTATTATGAAGTAGGCCATCTTCTAGACACTGGGGATACAGTGGTAAACAAGGCAAATAATTTTGCTGCTCTCCTGGCACTTAATGTGAGAAGACAGCCCACAAGGATATAAATGAGACCTTTTTAGGTAGGGATATATGCTAGGAAGTATAATTAAAGTCGATTATAGTAGGGAGAGGGGGGCATCTTCTTCATCTAGAGAGGTCAAAAAGTCCTCTCTGAGGAAGTGATGTTTGGGTATAGACCTGGATATGCTAGAGGAAGGAAACAGTTATGCAAAGATCTGCAGAGAAGTCCATGTTGAAGATCGACGATAAAACTCAATAAAGTTCATTTGCTCAGGTACTTGGAGAAGAGACCAAGAGAAGCTAGAGTGATCAAACAGAGGGTCTAAGATGAGGTCAGAGAGGGAGGCAGAGTCAAGAAAGCCAACAGAGGGTTTTAAAGCAGCAGAATGTTATGATCTGATTGTGTTTTTAAAAGATCCGCATTGACTGCTCTGTGAAAAGGGACTGTAGTGGGACAATAATTGGCAGAGCACTTAAAAGACTATAGAGCACTTGGTTAGCATTTGTGAGGCCCTGGGTTCCACCCCCAGCACTGAGGGTGGGGGCGGGAGGGATTTAATAGTCCTGGCAAGAGAAATTGATGGCAGAGACTAGGTGACAACAGTGAAAGTGGCCAAAGTGATCAGGCTCTAGATCTGTTTAGATTGTAAATCTGACAGCACATAAATGGATTGGACACAGGGTATGAAGTGGAGAAAGAAATCAGGGATGATTCTAGGAATTGTGCCTGAGCACCTAGGTATAAATGGTCCCACATAGATGGAAAGAATATGGAGAGGAGCTGGTTTGGATAAAGAGAAGGAAACTCCAGTGTTCTATTTTGAACTCATTGTGTTTGAAGTGCCTATTGGAATTCCAAGTGGAAATGTCAAACAGGCAATTAAATATATGATTCTGGAGCTCAGGACAGAGGTTGCATTTCAAACATAAATTGAAGATTCATCAGAAAATATCAAATAAGGCTTGATGAGATCACACAACGAGAAAGGAGGAGGGCTGGGATGTCACTCAGTGGTAGACCATGTGCCTAACTTGCACAAGGCCTTGGATTGGATCCCCAACTTCCAAAGAGAAAAAGAGAAGGGTGGTGAGGGGGGCGGGCAAGAGTAAAGGAGAGAAAGGAGGAAGAGAAAGATAGAGGCTGTGGAACTGAGGGAAAGTCTTGAGACATTCCTACATTTAGAGGCCAGAAGTAGATGAGTCAGAAAAGTAAATTAATGTAAAGTACAAGAAGTATCAGGTAAAAAGAACATGGAAGCCAAGAGTAGAGAATGTTTTAAGTGGACAACAGATGACAAATATTGAGAAATGGCCAATGGACTTAGTGATAGGGGGCAGCCCTGGCAGGTGTTGATCCTTTAAAATGGTGGAGGCATAAATCTGATTGAAGTAGGCTGAAGAAAGAAGAGGAAGTAGACAGGCAGGTGTAGACAACTCCCTCAAGAAGCTCTGCTGTGACAGGGAGCAGAATAGGCAGGTATTGGAGGGAATAAGGAAGAAAGGGAGAAGCAAGAAGGAAGGACAGAGCCAGGCACAGAGACACCGCCTATAATTGAGGCTACTTGGGAGGCTGAGGCAGAAGGATTGTGAGTTCAAAACCAGCCTCAGCAAAAAGCAAGGTGCTAAGTAGCTCAGTGAGATCCTGTCTCTAAATAAAATATAAAAAAGGGCTGGGATGTGACTCAGTGGTCGAGTGCCTCTGAGTTCAATCCCTGGTGCCAAAAAAAAAAAAAAGGCAAGCGTGGGTGGCAAAGAGAATGAGCCCAAGAGATGGGAGATTGTTGTAGAAATGATCTTGAGGAGAATAAAGAACATGGGAATCCATAGTAAAAGTGGAAATTTAAGAAGGTATTTCTAGATTTCTAGCTGGGTAATAAGTCTAACAGGGTCTTGACCAGTTAATCAGAAAAAAATAAGAATTTTAACTGTGTGGTATTTTTAGTTTTGCATATTAAAAGCATCCTTCATGTAAGGATTCAATTCTCACATCTTTATTGAATTTTCACATTGACCTTGTGAGGTCACTACTATTATCCCAATTTTACAGATGAGAAAATATGATCCAAGAGATTGAGGTCATATAACAATTATGTGAGAAACTGCTGCTGATTTAGTAGTACAAGAGAGACATGATGGGCTGAGGTTGTGGCTCAGGGGTAGAGCGATCACCTAGCAAGTGCAAGGCTCTGGGTTTGATCCTCAGCACCACATAAAAATAAATAAATAAAACAAAGGTGTTGTGTCCAACTACAACTAAAAAATAAATATTTAATAAAAAAGAGAGAGACATGAGAAAAGTGTGATAGAAGGAAGGAAGGAAGGCCTCAAGAAACAAAACAGATCAGAAGAAGAGAAAGAGTTCAGGGTAGAAGTTTAACTCATCCACCAGGGCTTTAATTTGTGGGGTTATTTTGTTGTTGTTGTTGTTTTATTTTAAACTGGTGGGTCTGGTATTTATCAGTTTTCATATTCTTTTCATGAAGAGATTTTTTTTTTCTTTTTTGAAGCAGAGTCTCATTAAGTTGCTGAGGCTGACCTTGAACTTGGGATCCTCTGCCTCATTCTCTTGAGATACTAGGATTAGGGGTGTGCATCAGCTGAGCTCTCTTCCTTTGGGACCCTCTCCCTAAATTCAAGTGCTATACATGGATATGAATGCTAATAAAAACTCCATAAAATTTTTAAGGAATTTAATTTGCAATCTAGTATTTAAAAAGCCTTTTATCTCTTGTCTGTCCTGAAGCATACAAGAAATATAATTATTCAAAATCTCAGAGTTGAGACAAAATCTAGGGTTGACCCACCCTAAACAGGACATCTGGTCATTGTATTAAAACCCAGTCCCTTTTGATTGGTTGAAGGAAATAGAAAACCAAATCAGCCTGTAAACATGGCTATAATGTCCTCTATCAAAATCCTTAAGAATAAGCACTAACTTCTGATGAACTATTTGCAGGAAGGAATTACTCTGAGTCAATGTGGCTAGATTCAAAGGCAAGGAAATAAGGGCTAGGGGGTGTGTGGCTCAGAGGCAGAGCACCTGCCCAGCACCTGTACCTACACATAAATAGGTAAGGAAAAAACATTTTTCTTTCCAGTCTTAAAATCCCATTGGATGGCATCTGCTTTTATTTTTCTGTACAGTGTTTCAAGAACAAACTGTCACCAAGTAGTTATATTTTTTTCTCATTAAGGTCTAGAAAATGTATGTTATTTTTTTCTTCCCACCTCCCACATGGCTGCTAAAAATCACTTTTTTATTCAAAGCTGTCTTCAAATTATGTTCTCCAAAATAATAAAGTTATCAAACCATTGCTTTCTGTATAATCTGTCTTATATTGCTATTCTCTCCTCCATATTCATGGATAGATAAATCCTTTAGATCGAGTAGTTTATATCTTGTCACAAAAACCTGTTTTTGTGCAAAAATACTGTTCTTTGTAACTTCTTTTTTGCTTTGTTTTGCTTTCCCCTTGAAGGCTTATGCATTTGTATTGGTGGATGTGTATGGGGAACAAGGAACATTTATTTTTCTTTCTTTACTTTTAAAAGTATACCATTTCTTCACGTGGTGGCACATGCCTGTAATCCCAGCAGTTTAGGAGGCTGAGACAGGAGGGTCTTGAGTTCAAAGCCAGCCTCAGCAATGGCAAGGCACTAAGCAACTCAGTGAGACCCTCTAAATAAAATACAAAATAGGACTGGGGATGTGTACTTACCACACTTAAAAAAATGATACAAAAGATGGTGGAATGAGATGGACATCATTACCCTAGGTACATGTATGAAGACACGAATGGTGTGACTCTACTTTGCATACAACCAGAGAAATGAAAAACTGTGCTCCATTTGTGTACTATGAACTGAAATGCATTCTACTGTCATGTATAACAAATTAGAACAAATAGATAAATAAGATTTTTTTAAATAATACAAGTATATGAGGTAATACATATGTTAATTAGCTCAATTAAGTCATTCCATAATGTACACGTTTCAAACTGACATGTTGTTCATGATAAATATACACATTTTTGTCAATTAAAAATTAATTTAGGAAACTGGGGTTGTGGCTCAATGGTAGAGTACTTGCCTAGCATGTGTGAGGCACCAGGTTCAATTCTCAGCACCACATATAAATTAATAAAATAAAAGTCCATTGACAACTAAAAATATTTTTAAAAACTAATTTAGGGTTGGGGGTATAGCTTGGTGATAGATTGCTTGCCTAGCATGCAAGAGGCCTGGGTTCAGTCTCCAACAGTGCAAGATAATAAAAAATAAGAAAAAAAACACATTTTTTTAAAAATAGCAGATGAGGGACCATAAAAGAATATAGCTCTGGGGGCTGGGGTTGTGGCTCAGCAATAGAGCACTCACCTAGCACATGCAAGGCCCTGGGTTCGATCCTCAGCACCACATAAAAATGAATAAAATAAAGGTATTGAGTGCAACTACAACTAAAAATAAATATTTTTAAAAAAGAACATGGCTCTGGAATAAACTGCCTGAATTTTTATCTTGGCTCTGACACTTATGAACTCTGTGACCTTAGGGAAATTACTTAACCACTCTTGTGATTCCATTTTCACATCTCTATAAAATGAAAATTATAGCATCTACTTCAAAGGAATATAAGGACTAAATGAACTAAAATAAACAAAGCACTGAGAACACTGCCTGTTTTATAGTAAATACAATAATTGTAAACTATTAATATCACGGAGAGCAGGGAATGGTGCGGGGTTGCTATTTCAGAGAGAATTTTCAATGTAGACTTTACCTAAGAAGAAAAATTAAGTGAAGGAGAGAGGGTCTTATTGTGTCTGGAAGAAGAAACTACCAGGCAAAAGGAAAAATTTATGCAAAGAGAAACAATGAGGTTGGTATGGCTTGAGCAGAATTATTAGGTAAGAGTTATAGAAAACAAGGTAATCCAGGCACGTTGGTGCACGCCTTTAATCCCAGTGGCTTGGCAGACTGAGACAGGAGGAGCCAGAGTTCAAAGCCAGCCTTAGCAATGGCGAGATGCTAAGCAACTCAGCGAGACCCTGTCTGAAAATAAAATACCAAATGGGGCTGGGGGTGTGGCTTAGTGATGGAGTGCCCCTGAGTTCAATCCCCTGTACCAAAAAGAAAACAAGGTAAAAGAATAGAGTCAGGTCAGATCACCTAGGACCCTGCAGAACATTTCAGGTGGTCTTCTAAGAGTGATGGGAAGTTATCAGAGCTCTTCCAGCAAAGCAGTATCATAACCTAATGCTTAGAAGGACCATTCTAGCTTCTATGTGAAAGAGACTATAGAGGAACAAGATGGCTGGTTATTAAATATTACCAACACATCACTGAATTCAAGATATATTAATACCATATGTAGAAACAAGGGGTAAAACAAAATGCATAATATATTACCATTTGCATAAAAAAGAAATCTGGCTGGGTGTGGTGGTGCATACCTATAATTCCAGTGGCTTGGAAGGTTGAGGCAGGAGAATCTCAAATTGAAAACCAGCCTCAGCAAAAGCGAGGCACTAAGCAATTCAGTGAGACCCTGTCTCTAAATAAAATACAAAATAGGGTTGGGGATGTGGCTCAGTGGTCGAGTACCCTTCAGTCCAATCCCTAGCAACCCCCTATCCCCATCCCCTGCAAAAAAAAAAAAAAAAAAAAAAAAAAAAAGGTTTGGGGATGTGGTTCAGTAGTCATGTGCCCCTGGGTTCAATCCCTGGTACCAAAAATTTTTTAAAAAAGAAATCGGTTTATGTGTATATAGATGTAAACATTTTTACAACTATACCTGAACATCTATACACACAATCTATGTTTATTTCATATGTCTTTGTTTGCATATAAACATACTATCTCTGGAAGAAATGACATTAAGAAACTGGTAATAGTGGTCCTTTGAAGAGGGGAACTAGATGATAGTAGTAGGAAGACTGGCTTTCACATCTTTTGAATTTTGCTCTGTGTGAATGTACTGACTGCCTCATTAAAAATACACAAACTTTAACATTAAAAGCAAAGAAATGATTCAGAGTCATTTTGCCCAAATGTTAAAAATGGTGGTAGAACTGGGGTTGAAGGATAGGACTTAACCAAAGATATAAAAATAGACTAGATGCTTGACAGGAAAAAAACACCAACCTTACTACAAAGGTACTAGCTAGCATGTGTTAAATAAATAAATAAAACCAAAAATGTTTTCCTGTGGCCTTTTACTTGGATAACAATTTCAACTGTATACAATTATTACATAATACTTTACTTCCTTGATTTTATACAATCATTATACTGCTTCCCAGCAGTGAGAATCTGTGATATCTACAGCTTGCCTAAATTATTTTCTCTTTTTTTACTTTCTTTTCTGAATCTGCCTATACAAAATTTATTTTTTGAGTCAAGTAAATTTATTATATCTTGTCATAGATATTCCACATGCATATTTTTTCTTACTCTGTGTAATGTAAGATAGACAAAACTATAACATAGACCCCCCTTCAAAAGAAATGGTACTAATAAAATAGAAGTTTATTTCTCCTTAAGGTAATAGTCTGTAGCAGGTATTCCATATATAAGACAAAAAACTCTTCTCCTCACAGAATCAAGGACTCTAATCATTTGTCCAACTCTTTAGATGAAGGAGAGAACAGATTTTGGTATCTGGCAAAGAGAGATTTTGCTAATAATAAATTGTGTCTCTTCATCAGTTGATATGTCTTTTATTTATGGAATATTCTTTTGAATTCTCTCTTAAATAGTATCTTTAAACACTCACTTGAAATAAATTAGGTATCTTATTTCAGTGTTTATGCTGAAAATACCCATCATGCAAATATAGATATTCCTTTCCTTGCCTTTCATAATTATTTTTCTCATTAATCCACTTTAACTTGTAAAATTTTTCATTTTTTACAATCCTGACCTTTTTGTACCTCCCTGTGTTTTTTAAAAATATATTTTTTAGTTATACATGGATATAATATCTTTATTTTGTCTATTTATTTATCTTTTTGTGATGCTGAGGATCGAACCCACTGCCTTACATGTGCGAGGCAAACACTCTGCCACTGAGCCACAACCCCAGACCTCCCTGTGGTTTTGACAATGTGTATTTTCCTGTGTTGTTTCCCACATCATTTTCACCTTTGCAAGTTTACATTTTCTTTCCAGTTCTCCATGGGCCCACCTGTCTCTTCTTTCATCTTCCCTATGCTCTTATATTAATGCTTCATGTTCTTGTTTTATGGAATTGAATTTTATAGAAAAGAATTATTTATTTATTGGCAGTGCTGGGGATTGAACCCAGGGCCTTGTGCATGTGAGGCAAGCACTCTACCAACTGAGCTATATCCCAACCCAATAGAGATAAATATTTAAAAGTTAATTCATTACAATTTGGCCTCCATTTTTTATCTGCTGCGGAGTGAGACTGCTTCATCTGCCTTTTTGCTTTGCCAGGGTTTGTGTTGCCCTGCACACAAACACATCCATTTCCTCTTTTTATAGTTCCTATGTTTTTGTTTTGTTTTTAATAACCTTAAGTAGGCAAATTTTTAATTTCTGGAGTTTTGTGTGAGAGAGTCCAGGATTGTATTCATAGTCAGCAGAAAGTCTTGTAACAGAATTTTTTGTATAAATCAGTTTCTTTCATTTTTCCATCACTGCAGCCTCATGAGGCCAGCACCAAAGAGATATCACAATGCAGTCTTTCTCCTCTTCTCACTCCTTAATGGTGGATTACTTCCTAAAAAATATGATTAGTCTATGATATTTCTTGCTCAAACCTACTTCCTCAGCTTTTTCTCAGTACCCATTGTCCCTACCACTATTATTGGAAAAACAAAAAAACAAAACAAAACAAAAAAAAACAGAGTCTTGATTTTTTTCATCTTAGTTTGGAGTCACAGGCTCTGCTGGCTTTTTCTCAGACTTGCAGCCCTGGACTCTCAGGGCTCAGTCCTTCTGCCTAGTTCAGGTTCAATGTCTTCTAGTTTCACCAGAGGTGGTGTTGGCATTACTGGTTTTCATTATTCTTAATATTTTTGACTAATTTCTAAAAGGAGAGGAAGAAAAGACCTAACTTTTCTTTGTTAATATCTGGATACCTTTGGAAGATTGTTTGTTTTAATTTTGCTGAACATTTAATATACCCTTTTAATCTAAGTCCTTCTTTTGTTCTGGGAAATGCTCTTTTTTTATGTCTTTGATAATTTCATTTCTTTTTATTATACTCAAAGTCCATACCTGTATAATTTTCTTCTCTCTTTCTCCTCTCTTTGTCTCTTTTTTTCTCTCTCTCAATATCATTTTGGAAAAATCTCTCAGCTAAGTTTTCCAACTCCTTAATTGCATGTTCAGCCCAACTATTGGATTTAACAAAGATATTTTTAAATTTCCATAAAGTCTGATTGTGTTTCATGGTATCTGACTCTTATTTGGATGTGATAGGCTTTCAAATACCTCTGAGGATATTAACTATTCTAATTTAAAGTTTTTATGTTTCCATTAGCTGTTTCAGAGTGAGCTATTTGGAGTCATTGGATTTGGTGTTCAATTTCATACTTTTGGTTTCCCCAAAATGTTGTGTCATGGGTTTCTGTCCCTATTTGTAAGTGCATTTTCTCACTTCAAATAAGAACTGTTTACCTGGCAGTAAGTGCAAGCTTTGATTATGGACCCTAACTTCTGGGGTTAGGCAAGAATAGGCAGACTATGCAGGTAACTTCCCTTCTGAGCATGATTTCCCTGACTCTCCAGGGCATTGTCCTTTTTTCTCTAACCTTAGTTTACTCTGCAGCTGTGGTATGCTGGTAAATGTTTAACAACCACCTCTGGGATGGAGGAGGCAAGTTCTAATTTGCAGCCTTTCTGAGTTTCCATGCATGTAAATTCTCCTACCCTAGCTAATTTTGAACTAGCAATAAAACACCACTGAATGGGGGTGTTGGGAAGATATGTGCAATAGATTCCCAAAAGTCTGATTTCATTCACATACTGCCCATTCAGGGGCTGCTGTGATGACTATTTTATAAAACTACCCTGAAATTTTGTCTGCACCAGACAATGAAACTCACTTCTCTAGGACTGATTCCAGGAGCTGGTGGCATTTTAAGTGAGTGAGTGGCTCAGTTATTAATCTCTTTGGTTAACTGAGGCCCTGTTTTCGTTAGTGGTTTTTAGGTTCTTCTGCCCTGCAAGATTGTCCTGCCAATTGTTTCTTATGTTTTCATATTCTTTTTAAAAATTCCTGATTATGTTATTACTTTGATAAAAGCACTCCTTTTGTTTTTTTCCTGTGCTGTTTTGAACCTTTTTCAAAAAATTTCTTTGCAATTTCAATGGAATTTGGAGTAGGAAGGGAAAGCGGAAGTCCTTCTATTTCTTGCCTTAACTTGTTTTCATCAAAAGTCACTTCCTCTTATGTGTCAGAGGTCAATTCTCCTCCCATGATCAGTGGTTTTCCTGTAAGCTCATTATCTTGAATGACTGTTTGACTAAGAAGGGCTGCTGACTTCTAAGATGCTTCTGAGGAAACTTGAGTACTTGATTGAGGATGTTTGCCTCTACATGGAAGCCATGCACCCTGGCCACACAGGAACAACCCTGGGCTGAAGCTCGGGGCATGGGGTGCAGTCTTCCTCAGACAGTCTATAAAAAAAGAATCCATGTGAGTATTTTCCATTCTCATATGTCAAATGAGGGGACTTGCCAGATTCACTAAGTAGGTATTTAAAAGTGGTTTGCCCCCGTTCTCTACCACATGATGTTACTTGGACCCCAACACTTGAAAGGCTTTCTCTGATCAGGAGCCATTTTTACTTTACTATGAAAACCTCCAAAATAAGGGTTGTTATCACCCTCAATTTACAGATGCAGAAACTGAGACATTTCAGGATCAATAAATAGTTGAGACAGGATTGAAAGCCAAGTTTTGTGATAATCGTGATGAGTTAGTAGTGGTGGTGGGTAGGTGTGTGGTAGGTGTATAGGTGGGTATGTAGTGGCTTTCTCTCTAAAGGAAATCTTTCAACTCACTGTGAAACAACCAGGGAGCTACAGTTCCCTAGGTCCTTCACAGGTTTGCAGCTCATCAGTGAACTCTGCAGATGATGTGCCATGCCACATTATAAGAGGCAGATTTTCAGCCCTGCTTATCTTCTTTTGATAAAATGTGTTCTCCCTACATGGTAAAAGCACTCTCACCCCACATGGTCTTCTTACAATGCTGATACTATTCCCAAAGGTGGGATCCATATTTCTTCCCCTTGATACTGGACAGCAATGTGATCACAGTGGAATTAAAACTAGGTGGCATATGAGGTAAGGTCATAAAAAGCAATGCAACCTCCATGCAGTTCTTTTAGGACACTTGATCTTGAAACTCAACCATTGTGCTGTGAAGAAACCTTTAGCTCATGAAGAAGTCCAGTAACAGAAGTCCAAGGCTCATATCTCTGGCTGATTCCCCACACTGAAGGCACCCCAAAGTTGCCAGTCCTATGAATGAGACTTTTTTTTTTTTTTTTTTTTTTGGTACTAGGGATTGAACTCAGGGGCACTCAACCACTGAGCCACCTCTCCAGCCCTATTTTGTATTTTATTTAGAGATATGGTCTCATTGAGTTGCTTAGCACCTTGTCATTGCTGAGGCTGGCTTTGAACTCTCGATCCTCCTGCCTCAGCCTCCTGAACCACTGGGATTATAGGCGTATACCACCCAGGCCAGCTTGAATGAGACATACTGAAAGTAGATTCTCTAGGTCCCAGACCAGCCACTTTGGCAGAGTTGTGCTTTCCGTTCAAGCTCTGTCTGAATAGTAGATTTATGAGAAAAAAATAAAGGGTTGTTGTTGGATATTATCTGTTTGTCAACCTAAAATAAAAAAAACTTCATCTCATAGGTGGGACTTTTCCTGAGGGCTCTAGTAGTCATCAAATTTTCACCACAACTTTCACCAAATGGATAAAACAGAAGTATTAGTCCTCTTAAAATTAAAGATAGCTATTAAGTTATCATGCAGTACCTTCTTTCAACTAAATAATTTTAGCTTCTTTAACATTTTTAGACAAGTCCTTTTTCCTCCCTTTAGTCACTTTGTCAGTTTTTTCTGAACCAGCCAATTTTTCCACATCCTCCTCAAGTAATTTATCACTGAGCTACGTCCCCAGTTCTTTTTTTCATTTGAGACAGGGTCTCACTAACTTCTTGAGGCTAGCCTCGAACTGTCGATTCCCCTGCTTTATTCTCCCAAGTACCTGGAATTACATGTGTGCACCACTGTGCCTGGTTTCTATCTGGCTTTCCTGCAGCAACTTCATTTAGCTTCACTAAGAAATTGAAAAGGATTCTTGAACAAAAGCCCAAGCTAGAATCACAAAAATCTGACTGCAAAAGAAACTTAATTTTGTCTGCACTCTTAATAATTATTCCAATTCTCCAAGGAGAAGAAAAATTTGGCAGGGCTGCATGCTTTTAAACTCAATGTACTGTTGAACTACTCCAGGAGAGGAAAGAATATAAAGAGTATAATCTCTCCTGATTTCATTTTTTCCTTCAAATCTTTTTTTTTTTTTTTTGGTACTGAGGATTGAACTCAGGAGCACTTGACCACTGAGCCACATCCCCATTCCTTTTTTTGTATTTTATTTAGAGACAGGGTCTCACTGAGTTGTTTAGAGCCCTGTGGTTGCTGAGGCTGGCTTTAAACTCACGATCCTCCTGCCTCAGCTTCCCAAGACACTGGGATTACAGGCATGCGCTACTGTGCCTGGCTCCTTCAAATCTTTATTTGGAACACATTACATATTAAGATTTAAAATAGGTATCTAACTTAGATTTTTTTTCTTAGTTATCACACATCATTTTACCAAAATTTTTTTTTTTTTTTTGTGGTGCTGATGATTGAACCAAGGGCCTTATGCATGCGAGGCAGGCACTCTACCAATTGAGCTATATATCCCCAGCCCCATTTTACCAAATTTTGTAATATTACCTTTATCATTAGTTGGATCCCTAAAGGCAATAATATTAAGGTAAGAGTAAGCATGAAATAAACCTTCAACACAGAAGGGGACAGCAAGAAAACTTGCTAATTTGACCTTTACACTGGATGGGAAAGGAATCTCTGCTAAAAATTTATATTATAAACTAGTACTTATGTGAATTTATAGCTTGCACTCAAGCTAAAACAAAAAACAAATGAAAAACCCACCAAACCTCCAACACAGCATGTATTTCAAAGTGGCCCTGAGTTACTTTGTAGGCCAAATTAGTAGTAGAGGCAAATATATATAAATCCACTCTGGATGACAATAATTTAAACCATGCCTCAATAATTTCCACAAATAAAGCTCCAAGGAACATGAGATTATCAAAGTTAAAAATCTCAAAACACAAGGAAGTCAGGCACCATAAGTAAGAGATAATAGGATCAGACATAAAGACTATAGACACTGAAATTATCAGACACAAGATAAGCAACTAGGTTGATTATGCTTTGAAAAATAGACTGAAAATAATGGGTAAACAATAAATTTATATAAAATGATCAGATTTTAAAAAGCATAAAAATAAAATTTTTATTTTAATAGTTAAAATTTAAAACTCAATGTAAGGGTTAAAGGAAGCATTAAGCAGAATGAAAAATTAGTAAATTGGAAGATAGATATTTGAAGACAATGAAAAATAAAAATATTAAAAAGATATTAAAAAATATAGATTATAGAGTAAGGTCTAACAAATTTAATGGTGTTCCAGAAGGAGACAAAAGAATGATAAAAGATAAAAGAGAATGAGTAAAAATTATCAACAGATGTTAATCTTTTTTTTTTTAAATGACCAAGTACGTGACAGAAAGTGGCACTCAGTAAATTTTTTTTTCAAGAGAGAGAATTTTAATATTTATTTTTTAGTTTTCGGCAGACACAACATTTTTGTTTGTATGTGGTGCTGAGGATCGAACCCGGGCTGCACGAATGCCATGTGAGCACGCTACCGTTTGAGCCACATCCCCAGCCCAACAGATGTTAATCTTAAAACCTAGCAAGTCCAATATCTCCCACAGGATAAACTATTTAAAATATTTTCACATTCAGATCCAAAATGGTGAAATTGCATCAAAGATCCCAAAAGATCTTAAAAGCCAAAATAAAAGCAGGTTGCTTGTCCCCAAAGTAATTAAAGACTGACTTTTCAACAATTATTTAAGACTTAAGAGAAAGAAATAATATCTTCAATGTATTATAAGGAAATAAATGTCAACCAAGAATTATATACCCAGTGAAAATATCTTTCAAGAAATAAAGTGACCCAACTCCCGAAGATCTAGTCAGCACAGGGCTCCTGAGTGCCTTAGCAGATCACCTATCAGCACCTGCAGAACTCCTAGACTTCATTCTGCTCCCATGCATGACACTTAGCTGCTACCTACCCTCAGCATGATGCCATTGCCTGGCCTTCCCCAACCCATCCAACATCAAGGCAATGGAAGCAGGCTGCCTCCACCTTGGCTCACCTTCCTCATCATATTTAGTGGGGGCAGCTTCCAGATTGGAACTTCAGCTGGCCAGGATCCCTGCACCAGGACCAGCCTTTCACCCCAGTTACCTTCACCATCCTGAGGGCAGAGACACCAGCTTACAACAGACAACCCCACCTTGGATGAGAAGAGAAGCAGGAAAGATACGGATCTCGAAAGCTAGCTATAACCCTGGTTTTAAATTTTCTCTTTTTTTCTTTTCTCCTTCGATCTGTCCACCCTCACATCCCCAACATATGTAAAACTTAGAACTTCGCGTGAATTAGGATTTTGAGGACTGTGGGACATCTGAATAATATAAAAATATAGAGATGTTGTATATGCTCTTTTTTTCTTCTTTTATTTTTATTTTCCTCTCCAATTTTTACTATTTTAACATCCTTTATTTTTTCTAAATACATATGTGTGTTTGTTTTATGTACTCTACTGTCTTCTCACATACTTGTCTATCCAAAACTACTTCTTATCTATTCTCTTGCTACTAACCCTTTTCAGAACATTTTTCTTTCACACTTCCTAAGGTCTATTAACTCTATATCCTCATATCCTACCTCCTCAGCATATCATCCTACACCTCACCCCCAGTGCATTGTCCACCATCAGAAACTGTAAACCCTTTTATAAACCTACTGATTATATTATAGATAGAATCAATTCCAACATTTCTGTACATTGTGACCAAACTGTAAATGTCTTAATAACAACAAATTGTTTATAGATGGTATAATATTGATATTGGGAACTGTTAACATTGTCCTTCCCCAAAAGGAGAAGTTTTGGAACTCTACAGGAGCACTACAAATCTATAGGGTAAAAGCAATAATACCCTGGACCCACAGAACTAGAAGAGAAGACAAACGAGCAACGTGAAAAGACAAGGGAAGAAAATGCACCAAACAAATCAAGATACCACATTATTAGAATCCATGGAAACCACAGCAGAAGAAATTACAGAGAAGGAGATCAGGATGCACATGATTAAAATGTTTTATGAACTGAAGGAAGATATACGAGAGCAAATACAGGCAGCAAAAGATAATTTCGTCAAGGAGCTACACAAACAAATACAGGAAGCAAAAGATCACATCAACAGGGAGATAGAGGTTCTTAAGAAAAAAAACAACAAAAAACAGAAATCCTTGAAATGAAAGAAACATTAAACCAAATTAAAAGTTCAATTGAAAGCATCACCCACAGAGTAGACCACTTGGAAGATAGGACATCAGACTCTCAAGACAAAATTTATAATCTTGAAAAGAATTTAGACCACACAGTGAAAATGGTAAAAAAAACATGAGCAGAACATTCAAGTTATATGGAATAGCATAAAAAGACCAAATTTAAGAGTTATTGGGATAGAGAAAGGCAGAGAGTTCCAAACCAAAGGAATGAACAATCTATTTAATGAAATAATGTCAGAAAAAATTCCAAACAAGAAGAATGAATTGGGAAACCAAATTCAAAAAGCCTACAGGACGCCGAATGTACAAAATCAAAACAGATCCACACCAAGACGCATTATAATGAAAATACCCAACATTTTCATTAGAATAAGGAGAGAATATTAAAAGCCATGAGAGAAAGGAATCAGATTATATATAGAGGGAAACCAATTAGGATAATAGCAGATTTTTCAATACAGACCCTGAAAGCTAGAAGATCCTGGAACATCATACATCAAGCTCTGAAAGAAAATGGATGCCAACCAAGAACCTTGCATCCAGCAAAAATAAACTTTAGAATTGATGATGAAATAAAAACCTTCCATGATAAACAAAAGTTAAAGGAATTTACAGTTAGAAAATTGGCACTACAAAACATTCTTGGCAAAATATTCCATGAAGAGGAAATGAAAAACAACAACAACAACAACAACAAAAAATCAGCAGAGGGAGATAGTACTCTAAAGGAAAAACTAAACAAAGAAGAAAACAAGTCAAGTTAATAACAAAAATAAACAAATATGGCTGGGAATACAAACCATGTCTCAATAATAACCCTGAATGTTAATGGCCTAAACTCACCAATCCAAAGACATAGGCTAGCAGATTAGATTTTTAAAAAGACCCAACAATATGCTGCCTCCAGGAGACTCATCTGATAGGAGAAGACACACACAGACTAAAGGTGGAATGTTGGGAAAAATCATACCACTCACATGGACTGCAGAAGCAAGCAGAGGTTTCCATTGTCATATCAAATAAAGTAGACTTCAAGCCAAAATTAATCAAAAGTGATAAGGAAGGACATTTCATACTGCTCAAGGGAACCATATACCAACAAGACATAACAATTATAAATATATATGCCCCAAACAATGAAGCAACTATGTTCATTAAACAAATTCTTCTCAAGTTCAAGAGTCAAATAGACCACAACGCAATAATTTTCAGCAACTTTAACATACCTCTCTCACCACAGGCTAGATCTTCCAAACAAAAGTTGAATAAAGAAACTACAGATCTCAATGATACAATCAATAACTGTGACTTAACTGACATATATAGAATATATCATCCTTCATCAAGCAAATACACTTTCTTCTTAGCAGCACATGAATTCTTCTCTAAAATAGAGCATATAATATGCCACAAAGCAGCTCTTAGCAAATACAAAAAAAGTAGAGATACCATACTGCATTTTATCAGATTATAATTGAATTAAATTAGAAATCAATGACAAAATAAAAAATAAAAATTACTCCAACACCTGGAGACTAAACAATATGCTACTGAATGAACAATGGGTTGCAAAAGACATTAAGGAGGAGATTAAAAAATTATTAGAGGTAAATGAGAACATAGACACAACATATCAAAATCTCTGGGATACTATGAAAACAGTATTAAGAGGAAAGATCATTGCATGGAATTCATTCCTTAAAAGAAAAAGTCAACAAATTAATGACCTAACATTATATCTCAAGGCCCTAGAAAAAGAAGAACAAATCAGCAGCAAAAGCAGTAGAAGGCAGGAAATAATTAAAATTAGAGCTGAAATCAATGAAATCTAAACAACAGAAACAATTGAAAAAAATTGACAAAACAAAAGTTGGTTCTTTTAAAAAAATAAACAAAATTGACAAACCCTTAGCTACACTAATGAAGAGAAGGAGAGAGAAAACTCAAATTACTAACATATGTGATGAAAAAGGTCATATCACATCAGACACTACAGAAATACAGAGGATAATTAGAAATTTTTTTGAAAATTTGTACTCCAATGAAATAGAAGATATTGAAGGCATTGACAAATTTCTCAAATCATATGATTTGCCCAATTCAATCAGGATAATATACACAATTTAAACAGACCAATATCAAGTGATGAAATAGAAGACGCCCTTAGAAGCCTCCCAACCAAGAAAAGCCCAGGACCGGTCGGATATACAGCCGAGTTTTACAAGACCTTTAAAGAAGAACTAATACCAATACTCTACAATTTATTTCAGGAAATAGAAAAAGAGGGAGCACTTCCAAACTCATATTGAGGCCAATATCACTCTGATTCCAAAACCAGGCAAAGACACATTCAAGAAAGAAAACTTAAGACCAATATTTCTTTTTTTTTAAAGAGAGTGTGAGAGAGGAGAGAGAGAGAGAGAGAGAGAGAATTTTTAAAAAATATTTACTTTTTAGTTCTCGGCGGATACAACATCTTTGTTGGTATGTGGTGCTGAGGATCGAACCCGGGCCACACGCATGCCAGACGAGCGCGCTACTGCCTGAGCCACATTCCCAGCCCCAAGACCAATATTTCTAATGAATATAGATGCAAACATTCTCAATAAAATTCTGTAAAATGGAATATAAAAACATATCAAAAAGATAGAGTACCATGATCAAGTGGGATTCATTCCAGGGATGCAAGGTTGGTTCAAATTATGGAAATCAATAAATGCAATTCATCACATCAATAGACTCAAAGGTAAGAATCATATGATCATCTCAATAGATGCAGAAAAAGCATATGACAAAATACAGCATCCCTTCAAGTTCAAAACACCAGAAAAACTAGGGATAATAGGAACATAGCTCAACATCATAAAGGCTATCTACTCTAAGCCCCAGGCCAATATCATTCTAAATGGAGAAAAATTGAAGGCTTTCCCTATAAAAACTGGAACAAGACAGGGATGCCCTCTTTATCACTTCTATTTAACATACTTCTTGAAACACTGGCCAGAGCATAGACAGATGAAAGAAATTAAAGGGTTACATATAGGAAAAGAAGAACTTAAATTAGCACTATTTGTTGATGATATGATTCTACACCTAGAAGACCCTAAAAGGTCCACCAGAAAATTCTAGAATTAGTAAATAAATTCAACAAAGAAGTAAGATATAAAATCAACACACAAAAATCAAAGGCATTTCTGTATATCAGTGACAAATCCTCTGAAAGGGAAATGAGTAAAACTACTCCATTTACAGTAACTTAAAAAAAAAATAAAGTACTTGGGAATCAACTTAACAAAATAGGTGAAAGATCTATACAAGGAAAACTACAGAACCCTAAAGAAAGAAATCAAAGAAGACCTTAGAAGATGGAAAGATCTATCTTGCAGAATTAATATTGTCAACATGACCATACTACCAAAAACACTGTACAGATTTAATGACATTCTGATCAAAATCCCAATGGCATTCCTCACAGAAATAGAAAAGCAGTCATGAAATTCATCTGGAAAAATGAGAGACCCAGAATAGCTAAAGTCATCCTTAGCAGGAAGAGTGAGGCAGGTGGCATCACTATACCAGACCTTAAAGTATACTACAGAGCAACAGTAACAAAAACAGCATGGTATTAGCACCAAAATAGACTGGTAGACCAATGGTACAGAGGACAAAGAAACTAACCCACAAAATTTCAATTTTCTTATATTAGACAAAGGTGCCAAAAAACATACATTGGAGAAAAGATAGCTTCTTCAACAAATGGTGCTGGCAATACTGGATATCCATATGCAACAAAATGAAATTAAACCCCTATCTCTCACCATGCACAAAACTCAACTCAAAGTAGATCAAGGACTTACAAATTAAACCTGTGACCCCGCATCTAGTAGAAAAAGAAGTAGGCCCTAATCTTCATCATGTTGGATTAGTCCCCAAATTCCTTAAAAGACTCCTGTAGTGCAAGAATTAAAATCAAGAATCAATAAATGGGATGGATTCAAACTAAAAAGCTTCTTCTCAGCAAAAGAAACAATCCGAGAGGTGAATAGAGAGCCTACATCTTGGGAGCAAATTTTTACCCCTCACACATCAGATAAAGCACTAATCTCTTTTTAAAAAAATATTTATTTTATTTTTAAAATACATGACAGCGGAATGCATTACAATTCTTATTACACACATAGAGCACAATTTTTCATATGTCTGGTTGTATATAAAGTATGTTTATGCCAATTCATGTCTTCATACATGTACTTTGGATAATGATGTCTATCACATTTCACTATCATTGCTAACCCCCTACCCCTTTCCTTCTCCTCTCACCCCTCTGCCCTATCTAGAGTTCATCTATTCCTCCCACGCTCCCCCTCCCCACCCCATTGTAGGTCATTCACCTTATATCAGAGAAAACATTCAGTATTTGTTTTTTTTGGGGGGGGGATTGGCTAACTTCACTTAGCATTATTTCCTCCATTGCCATCCATTTACCTGCACATGCCATGATTTTATTCTCTTTTATTGCTGAGTAATATTCCATTGTGAATATATGCCACATTTTTGAAATCCGTTCATCTCTTGAAGGGCATATCTAGGTTGGTTCCAGTTTAGCTATTGTGAATTGTGTTGCTATAAACATTGATGTGGGAACGTCCCTGTAGTATGCTATTTTTAAGTACTTTGGGTAAAAACCAAAGAGAGGGGTAGCTGGGTCAAAAGATGGTTCCATTCCCAGTTTTCCAAGGAATCTCCATACTGCTTTCCATATTGGCTGCACCAATTTGCAGTCCCACCAGCAATGTATGAGTGTACCTTTCCCCCCACATCCTCGTCAACACTTATTGTTTGTCTTCATAATAGCTACCTTAACATATATCTTTTTTTAATTGTTGGTTGTTCAAAACATTACATAGTTCTTGATATATCATATTTCACAGTTTGATTCAAGTGGGTTATGAACTCCCATTTTTACCCCGTATACAGATTGCAGAATCACATCAGTTACACTTCCATTGATTTACACATTGCCATTCTAGTGTCTGTTGTATTCTGCTGCCTTTCCTATCCTCTCCTATCCCCCCTCCCCTCCCCTCCTCTCTTCTCTCTCTACCCCCTCTACTGTAATTCATTCCTCCCCCTTGTATTATTTTTCCCTTTCCCCTCACTTCCTCTTGTATGTAATTTTGTATAACCCTGAGGGTCTCCTTCCATTTCCATGCAATTTCCCTTCAAGAACATTAACATATATCTTAACATAGTTCTTGAAACACTAGCCAGAGCAATTAGATGAAAAAAATTAAAGGGATACAGATAGAAAAAAAGGAACTTTAATTAGCACTATTTGCTAACAATATGATTCTGTATCTAGAAGACCCAAAAAGCTCCACCAGAAAACTTCTAGAATTAGTAAATAAATTCAGCAAAGCAGCAGAATAGAAAATCAACACCCATAAATCAAAGGCATTTCTGTATATCAGTGACAAATCCTCAGAAAGGGAAACGGGGAAAACTACCCCATTTATAGTAGCCTCAAACAAAACAAAACAAAACAAAACAAAAAAAACTTGGGTATCAACTTAACAAAAGAGGTGAAAGATCTATACAATGAAAACTACAGAACCTAAAGAAAGAAATCAAAGAAGACCTTATAAGATCTACCTTGCTCTTGGATAGGCAGAATTAATATTATCAAAATGACCATACTACCAAAAACACTACACAAATTTAATGCAATTCCAATCAAAATCCCAATGGCATTCCTCATAGAGCACTAATTCCTAGGTATATGAAAAAAACTCAAAAAGCTAAACAAAACAAAACAAAACAAAAAACCCAAAACAAAAAAAAAAACAAAGCCCAAATAACCCAATCTATAAATGGGCCAAGGACAAACACTTCTCAGAAGAGGATATACAATCAATCAACAAATATATGAAAAAAATGTTCATCATCTCTAGCAATTAGAGAAATGCAAATCAAAACTTCTCTACAATTTCATCTCACTACTGTCAGAATGGCAGCTATTATGAAGACAAACAACAATAAATGTTTGCAAAGATGTGGGGAAAAAGGTACACTCATACATTGCTGGTGAGACTACAAATTGGTGCAACCCATATGGAAAGCAATATGGAGATTCCTTGGAAAATTGGGAATGGAACCACCATTTGACCCAGCTATCCCTCTCCTTAGACAATACTCAAAGGATTTAAAAACAGCATACTATAGGAACACAGCCACATCAATGTTTATAGCAGCACAATTCACAATAACTAAACTGTGTAGCAAACCTAGATACCCTTTAGTAGATGAATGAATAAAAAAATGTGGCATATATACACAATGGAATATTATTCAGCAATAAAAGAGAATAAAATCATGGCATTTGCAGGTAAATGATGGCGTTGGAGAAGATAATGCTAAGCGAAGTTAGCCAATCCCAGAAAAACAAATGCTGAATGTTTTCTCTGATATAAAGAAACTGATTTCATAGTTGGGTAGGGAGGGGGAGCATGGGAAGAATAGACGAACTCTAGATAGGACAAAGGGGTGGGAGGGGACTAGAGGGGGCATAGGGTTAGAAATGATGGTGGAATGTGATGAACATCATTATCCAAAGTACAGGTATGAAGACATGAATTGGTGTGAATATACTTTGTATATAACCAGAGATATGAAAAATTGGGCTCTATATGTGTAATATAAACTGTAATGCATTCTGCTATCATATATAAAAAATTTTTAAATCAAAAAAGAATTAAAGCAAAATTTTAAAAATTTCAAACAAATTAGAATTTACTACAAACAGATCCTTATTAAAAGAAGGTTTGAAATATGTGCTTTAGGTACATAAAAATGATTAGAGTTAGGAGATTTAAGATACAAGAAGAAAAAAGAAAACATGAATAAATAAAGGCTAAATCTATAAGATAAATATAATATATGATTTATGAATTTTAAAAAAGAAAATTATGCTAGGAATGTAGCTCAATGGTAGAGCTCCTACCTAGCAAGTACAAAGCTCTGGGTTGGATCCCCATTACTAAAAACAAAACCTTAATGATGGCACATAAGGAGAGAATGGTGATCAGAATTAAAATATTCTAAGGTCCTTCAGTTATTCTAAAAAAAGAAAAGGTATTAATTTTAGGCATTATTGGGTGACTAGTTAGGTGATGCATGATAAAATAGCTTAGGTCAACATAAAAGAATTAAATAAAAGGAAGCAGGGCTCTTTGCAAAATCATAGAAAAATGTGGTTAAAGAAAAAAACAGTTTAATCAATCCAAAAAACATCAGAGGATTAAAAGATAAAAAAATAAAACCAGAAAAGAAATACTGTGGAACAGATAGAAAGCAGAGATAAATTAATATGTAATAGTAATTATATAAATGTAGATGGATTAAGAACTCTTCTAGTTAAAAAACAAAAATTGGAGGCTGCATGTGTAGGTCAGTTGTAGAGGACTTGTCTAGCATATGCAAGGAAGGTCCTAGATCCAATTCCAAGTACTGAAAAAAATTTGTCAGGCTGAATTAAAAATTTATTTATGCTTTTTAATTAATATTTTAAGTAACAAAAGGAAAGGTAGAAAAAGTATGGAAAGAACTGGGATATAATACAGTGGTAGGGTGTTTGCCAGCATATGTAAAGCCCTGCGTTCCAGCCTCAGCACTGGTAAAAAATAAAATAAATGGGCTGCGGTTATGGCTCAGCAGTAGAGCGTTTGCCTGGCATGTGCGAGGCCCTGGGTTCGATCCTCAGCACCACATAAAAATAAAGGTATTGTGTCCAACTACAACTAAAAAAATATTTAAAATAAAATATGAACTGGTGTACAATGATAAATTTATGATTTATTTGTTAATATATTGTGGTACTGGAGTATGAACCTATGGACTCTACCACTAAACCACACTCTCAGCCTTTTTAATTTTATTTTTTGATTGCAGGATTGAATCCAGGGGTGCTTAACCACTGAGCCACATCCCCAGCCTATTTTACATTTTACTTAGAGACAGGGTCTCACTGAGATGCTGATGGCCTCACTAAGTTGCTGAGGCTGGTTTTGAACTCATGATCCTTGTGCCTCAGCCTCCTGAGCTGCTGGGATTATAGGCCTGTGCCACGGTACCTGGCCTCTTTTTTTTTTTTTTTTATTGAGACAGGGTCTCAGTAAGTTGCCCAGGCCAGCCTCAAACTTAGGATCCTCTTGTTTCAGCTTCCTAAGTAGTTGGGAGCATAGGCAAGCACTATCGCACCTGGCTAAATTAATTTTTTATATATTTTTTTTGGTTATTAATTTACTATAAGTTCAGGGGCTGGGGATGTGGCTCAAGTGCTAGTGCGCTTGCCTGGCATGTGTGCGGCCCCAGTTCGATCCTCAGCACCACATTCAAACAAAGATGTTGTCTGTCTGCCAAAAACTAAAAAATGAATATTAAAAAAAAGTTCTCTTAAAAAAAATTCTCTCTTAAAAAAAAAAAAGTTCAAGGGCTGGGGATGTGGCTCAAGCGGTTAGCACACTCGCCTGGCATGCACGGGGCGCTGGGTTCGATCCTCAGCACCACATAAAAATAAAAATAAAGATGTTGTGTCCACTGAAAACTAAAAAATATTAATACTCTCTCTCTCTCAAAAAAAAAGAATAAGTTCAAATCCTGGGGAAATTATGATTCCTAGTTAATAGATACCTAAAACTAATACTATTAGATAATAAAAATACTGACAGAACTACAAGGGGAAAAAGGAAAATCCACAATCATAGTGAAAGTTTATTTTTTCTGGTGCTGGGGAAGGAACACAGGGCCTTGCACATGCTGGAAAAGGTACCCCAGCTCCATGGAGACAGATTTTAATATATATTTCAGTAGGCCCCATGGGTCCATGAATCTACTGAATGGCACCTGTATGTTATGACCTCACTGAAGGAAGTGGTGAAAATGGGAGCTGACTTCGAGTTTGAAAGTGGTGCTGTGGCTGAATCCTGTAAGGCTAGACTATAAAGAACTGTATGGATCCAGGGGCTGGAGTTGTGACTCAGTGGTGAGAATGCTTGCCTCAGTGTGTAAGGCACTGGGTTTGATTTTCAGCACCACATATACATAAAATAAAGTTTCAGTGACAACTAAATATATTAAAAAAACTGTATTGATCTAGTTGGCAAATTTGTTTCTCACAGTGATTTGGGAAATTCTGAAACTACATATTTATTGAGGTGGAATTAATAAGTAAATACACTGAAGATAACTGAAGCCTGGCTTTCTTACTTCCAGAGAAATGTTATAAATAAGGTAACAGTGGTGGAGGGGAGACTAGAATGGATTAGTTTATTATTTTATAGTAATACTGAAATTAACATGGGTATGTGAGCTTACAGGGGTTATATATTTTCTTGCCCTATGTAATGAGAGGATGTAGAATAGTGGCAGTAGCTGTTAACACACACAATTCCCACATCTTGCATTCTAAAGATCCTTTTCAAAAAAAGGAACCAGAGCTCCTTAGAGAGTTAATTCTAGGACAGAGGTAGAAAATTTACAAGCTTAGCCTTTAGTCCTATGTAACACCTGAAGGTAACTCAATGTTAAGTACAAAGCTATAGAATTTTTTTTTCCTTCTTTGTGTGTGTATGGCTTGAACCCAAGGCCTTCCACATACTGCTAACGTGCACTGCTCTATCACTGAACTACCAGCCTAGCCCTGGCGATGTAACTTACAACCACAAAGCACATACAATTGTTGTAGCTAGGGGATTAGTCAAATAGTAAATAAACTTTAATAAAATTCGTAAATACATTCTTAAATTATTTATTTCTGGGAGGTAGAAAAAAATCAAGTAGTTATCTCATTTTACCAAATAAGATCAAATGGTGGGGCCTTAGAAGATTAGAAAAAGTAACAAAGAAAAAATCAGAACTTTAATAGGATAATGCAACTGGGATGGTAATTCCTAGCAGGAAGCCAGAAAACTGAAACCTGATGTTAAATGACTCCATTTGGCTTCTTGCCCAGGAACACTCCAGGAGCTCCTGTCGTTACTGATCAATTTTCTATAATTTGGGATCATGACCATTCATTCCTTTGGATGATGTACTACAAGACTAATGATGAATTACAAGACTTAATGAAATTAGGTACTGGGGTATGGACTGGTGACACCTTGTTCCTTCAGAAACATGAAGTAGGCCTTAACATCTCCTATCCTGTCTGTGAGTGGGCAGTGGGTGTGTCTGTGAGGGGATTTCTCCAGGCTGACAGCAAACACCACACTCTAATAAGCATAAATGATCAGAAACAGATACATAGGCCTTTGGACAATAATTGCCTTTATCAGTGTGAGTCTTGATCTCTTTGTTGGGTGAGAGGTTACTTAAAAACAAGTGGCAATACAGTATAGTATTTTTGTTAAAGCATGGTTCAGGAGCCACAATGATGTTTCTGGGTCTGGGGTTGTGGCTCGGTGGTAGAGCACTCACCTAGCATGTTCGAGGCTCTGAGTTCGATCCTCAGCACCACATAAAAATAAATAAAATAAACTATTGGATTCTAATCTTGGCTTCGCAACATGTGACTGGTTTGCTTTTCTGTGAAATGGGAAGGGAAGAGTACAGCTTACCTTAGAGGCTGTCAGAAGATTAAATTATCTTATACAAAGCACTTTGACAATTCATCCAACAAATATTTATTGAGCATTTATTGTTTCAGGAATTATTCAGGATACTGCAGATACTTGAGGAAGAAAAGAAAGCACAAAACCTCTGCTCTCATATGAAGCTTACATGCTAACTATTTACAGTATAAGGGAACTTCAGTTCCCAAGAAACTCTCTAGGATCCTTGCTAACACAAAGTGAGGTCCATAAACAAGAAGCAAGAATCATCTAGGAGCCTGCTAGAAATGCAAAACTTCAGGTCTCATCCAGAATTAAATGCATCAAGATATATATTTAACAAGAGTCTTAGAATAAAGTTTGGGGTGTTCTGCCTAGATCATAATTCTGTACTTGGACTTAAGGCAACATCTTGAAAAATTTTTGCATATCAGCGGGAGAAAGCATTGAAATTCAAAAACTGCTCTAAAGAAAAACATTTCAAGGTTATTTTCATTTAAAAATGATGTTATAGCTAGGTGTGGTGGCACATGCCTATAATACTAGCAGCTCTGGAGCCTAAGGCAAAAGAATCACAAGTTCAAAGCCAGCCTCTGCAGCAAGGCCCTAAGAAACTCAGTGAGTTTCTAAATAAAATATAAAAAAGGGCTGATGATGTGGCCTGGTGGTTGAGTGCCCTAGGTTCAATCCCCAGTATAAAAGACAAAACAAAGAACAACAGCTCATTTTCTCACCAAACCAGACACGATGAGGAAATGAGCTGGAGAGAGAAATTTGCATATGCTTTATGTTCCTACAAAATATTATATCAAGGGTTAATTTAGGTAAATGGCCCCCTCTAGTGGAAATATTTTGTCTTACACATTATTGGGTATAGTTAAACTCGAGTCCTAAGAAAATTTAAGATCTATTTAAGGATCTTTAAGAAAATGTGCATGTCTGCAATTCACAAAATATAAACAAATACTTGCACAATCCTAGCATACCTGGAAGAAAAGACCTAAATTAGTAACCAATTCCCCGCCCCCCCTTTTTTTAACAGAGTTGGCCTTTAAGTGCGTGCTAATTTTTTTATTGTGATACAGAAGTGTTCAGAAGACAGCAGATGAGATACTTTTCTATTTGGGAAAACAGGCCTTCAAAGTGAAAAGATAAAAGTACTTGAGGAAATTTATCAGTAAAGACACCTGAATTGTGAATACAGAAATCGTGTTATTTGTTCTTGTAGAAATATTACCTTAGTTTAATGACAAAAATGCTTATGCTCTTTAGTTTCCAAGCACACTAGAAAGAATGATCTTAACACATCAAACACATAAGTGTTACCATAAACGGGCATTTCTTTTTGCTAAACATAAGGGGCGGGGTTGTCAATACACCAATACATGGCTATCAAATGTCTTCTCTGGTGGTATACGACTATGTATAAAATAGTGGGTTTATGAACGAGGCAACCCTGTTTTTTCATTTTTATTGGGGTATAATTACATTAGATGAATTTGTTTCAGGTATTTGTACATGCACATGACATTAACAGTACAATTTGGTCAACATTTTGAATCTTGTCATCTCCAAGTATTCTATACAGACTGGCTTCTTTTGCTCAGCACTATTTTGAAATTTATCTATTCTATTGGACATTCGGGTTCTTTTGCTTTAAGATTGTTTCCTGGCATGCATATATTTTAAGGTATCCACATACACACCTAGGGGAGAATAGCTGTCTTGGTGTATGTAACTTTTTCAATGGCAAACTGTTATCAGCGTTTTAACTTCCTGTTCTGCTACCATTCTTCTTTAAGGAGTCATGCCCCCTGAGCTTTCAACTAAAAAAAAAAAAAAAAAAAAAAAGTATTTAGTTTTAGTTGGACACAATACTTTTATTTTTATGTGGTGCTGAGGATTGAACCCAGTGTCCTGCACATGGTAAGTGAGCACTCCACCACTGAGCTACAACCCTAGCCCCTCAATTTTTTTTCCTTTGTAGTACTGGGGATGGAACACAAAAGCACTTAACCAAGTTATATCCCCAGCCCTTGAATATGTGTTCATCCCACCTCAGCCTCCCCAGCCCCTGGGATTACAAAACTGTGCCATCAGTTTAGTGAATGTGAAGGTTATCTAGCACCCTTTCATTTATCTTTTGGCTATCATGTAGTTTAATGACTTCTAGGTTAAAGGATACAGTCAACACTGTGTATTGATATTTGTCAATAATGGACTATATATTGAACTGTTGTCCCATAAAGGATGTGGAACTCCTAAATCTGGATTGTCTATTTTTACTGTCTCTTCTGTTTAAATATACACTATTGTGTTATAAATGCCTACAGTATACTACCACACTGTATAGATTTGTTGCCTAGGAACAGGTTTGTGTAAACATAATCAAGTTCACAAGATGAATTTCCAGAACATAATTGCAAGTGTGTATAGATAATTATTGATCTTCATGTTATACTATTTTACTCCTAACTAGCAATGGATGTTTATTTCTGTAGTCACTAAATGAGAATGGCATCCAGATTTTTTGCCTTTCGTCAATACATGATCTAATTGCAGCCATATTTCAATGTACTTAAATTGAGAATTTAAATACCAATTAAAAGGAAAAAAAATTTGGTCCCGTGATTGAAGCCAGGGGCCTCAAGCACACTAGACAAGCACTCTACTACTGATCTACAACCCCAATCCTTTTTTTCTATTTTGAGTTGGGGTCTTGTTAAGTTGCCTAGGCAGGCCTTGAACTTTTGACCCTGTGCCTCAGAGCTTCCCAAAAGAATCTATATCTTCAAAACAGAAAATTTTGTGAACATTGCCTATTTTTCTATTGTTCATCTTATTGACTTGAGGAAACTAACCAGTCTGGGAAAGGGGCTTCCAAGTTGTTTCCAAATTTTTAAGACACTCTCATATATTAAAAAATTTTTTTTTTGGTTGTTCCTGCAAATTTCTACTCAAGTTTTCCCAACACTTGTCAAACAGCCCATCTTTATTCATTGATTTGAAGAACTACAGACTAGTCTTAGGTATATTTATATGTTTTCATTATTTTAATTGATCTTTGCATGCTGCTGTAGTTTTAATGTAATCACACTTTGTTTTAAAAAAATAAGAATGGAGCAACCCATTTTTTCTGGCTTACTTTATTAACTTTTAAAAACAATCTTGTCTAGTTACAATAGGCTGTTAATCTTTTTGAAATAGTTAAGTGTTTATTTCTAAATCTAGACACTACATAACCATTTAGGAAAATAATCTGGCTCAGGTTACTTCAGCCTACTTATAAGTTTCTAAATTTCTTGATTCAGTTGTTAGGAAAATTAAGTTGGCCTTGAAAAATCAAAACACAAGGTTTCTAGAAACTCTTAGAGGAAGGAGGTTAAGTTATTCTGATTCTAGTTTAAAAATATGCCCCCAAACCTCAAAATGTTGTTAAATGTAAATTCTGTCCTCTTAACTTGATCTATGCCCATAGAATACCATGCTTTTCTGGTTTTCCTTACAATATACTCAAGTCTAAGAATTGAGCAATGTTTCAGGGTTAGTTCCTGCCATTTTCATCCCTCCATTTGCATCCTCAGATATATTTTAGCTTTGTTGTATGAGATTTATACACACCTTCCAGGTTTCCATCTTCAGGTAGGTTATTGAAGTCCAATGCAATCTACTGCTCACATATCAAAACAAATGCTATATAAATCTTTCCTATCCCAATTAATGGCAATTTCATTCTTCTAGCTGCTCATGAGGCTGATGGTCTAAGAAACACCTATGATTAGTTCCCTACACTACATTATCTACTATGTTGGCAAACCTTGTTGATGACTCAAAATGTCATCCAGATCTACCTTCTCCACTTCTACCCTAACTTATCAGTAACTCCCCAGATAATAGCAACCTCTAAGTGGTCTGTTTCTGCCCTTGGGCTAGAGTTCATTCTCAATCAGTGATATCACTTTTCTACTACAAACTCCTACACCACAGCCCTTTACTTCAAATATAAAACCAACCAGTTACCTTAGATCTAATTTATCACTCTTCTCCCTTGCTCTGGGCACTCCAGTTATACCCTTCTCATCTGTAATAACTATCAGATATATTACTGACTTTGCTCCCTTTACATGAAATACTCTCTTCCAGACACTCAGGTTTTTGCTCAAATGACACCCTCAGATCTTCCACTTCCTGTTCTAACCAAGCATTAATTACCATCATAGCCTATTTCACACATCTGTCTCCTTAAAATAGAATGTAAGCTCTTTAAGACCAGGGAAGAGTGCCTGCAACATAACAGATAACTGTTAAATATGTAATATGAAATCATTAATTCCACATATAAAATTTCCTAAAGATAGAAAGCCATACTATTAAGTTACAAAGTATAGTGTGACAGCACACTTTCAAGTTGCTGCTGTGGACGATTACTCTCCTTTGGACCTGATAACACCACTAACCATAATTATTTCAAAGAATGAATAATTAGAAACTTCTGAAAGTCCAACAATACTAAGGCAGTTGTGTGAACTGTTCACAGAATACCACTTAGCTATGTTTAGATACAACATACTGACTAAAAACAATGCATAAATTTACTATATATTCGTATGTGCACAGAATTATTAACAGTAGTTATGACACTGAGTAACTGTATTAAAATTCATAAAAATTGTTCACTTGTCATTCTCAAATGCTTGTTAAATGACATTCTTTGAAAACCAATATAAATTGTCACAGTAAGATTACTTTAACAAGCACAGAAATGGATTACATTAATAACTGGGCACAAACCCCTAAAGGTTCTTGATATAGCTATTCTTTTATTATTCTCACTGGATTAGAATTTACGTTAAACTTCAAATTGTAGTTTGCAAACTGTCAAAATAAATGCTTGGGAGATCTTTCAGGAGGTTCTTAAATTTTTTCCAAATTAACACAAGACTCGGATTAAAGACTACAAAATGACAATTACAGCTTCAATTTCCATATTCAAGTGCATAATACAGACAAAATCCAAACACAAGAGTTGCATAGTTTTAACTGCCACTTTCTCCAATCATTCATAAACAATCATATGAAATGTAAATTGTTGGGAGTTAGATTATGCAGCTATTACAAAATATAAATACCTATTAAAAAATCCCAGTACAAGACAAAGATGTCAAAATCAATAACCCAGCTTTACTCATTAGTATGGTTTAGTTACTTGAACTGAGAAGAAAAAACATTTGCATAAAACTGACAATACTTCACTAAAATCTAAAGATTTATGAAAGGTTTTTATAGCTTGAGGCAGTTAAAAAATTAGCAGCAAATCATAATCTTTGAATTAATGATTATGTCCACAACTTTTTCCATGATTCTAAGTTCTGAACTCTGGAATCTTAAATTCTTTCTTAATTATGTTTTATAACAACATCCAGATCACAATTTGCCTTCTTGTCAACACAACTGTGACATATTAAATATCTTTATGTGAAGGTAACAAAAGTTAAGAAACCCAAGCTGCACTGCACTTAAGCAGTCTTTGGGTTACACTGACCTTTTAGGCCTTTTCCTGTTCTCAAATGTTCCAAATCTCAAATAGACAACCACTTAAGAGTCATGAACACATATTCCCTTATGTGTATTAATGCATTTAATTTTAATTAGTAACATGCAACTAATATTAAAAAGATTACTACCTGAAGAGGAAATGACTAGTTTTATAAATGTTAAAAATTTCCAAAATTACAAGTCTTAATATTTTGAAAGATAAACAGCCTCAATAGGTCATACATTCATACACATTCATGCAGTCTATCTTTATGTTTTATATTTACAGCTTCACCTTTAATTCCTCTTTTTTGTAGAGCAGAATTCCCCTATCTTCTAAACAGAAACCATTTGAAAATTTATCAATTAATAGGAATTAAGTTCAAAATGCAGGGAAAGAAGCTTTTTACTACACAACATACTAAATTCAAAAAAACAATGTTAGACAAGAATGTACTAATGTGTAAACTAGGGAAAACAAAACAAAAATGCTTTAACAAAAAAAGAAGAAACACCCCACAAGATCTATCAGGACCAAAATGGGGGTAGGGTGGTGGGTGGGTCATTTCCTCTCATTAAAAATCAAGAGTGCAACATCTATAGTTAAACAACTTTATTAACATAGTCAAGCAGTGATTAACATTCACATCTATTATGTCACATCATACAAATGTAAATACAAAATTACTACAGTACAATATATATTCTCTGCATGATCCAAAATATTTGGTGGCCCCAAAAAACTCTCTTTAAAATTCAGCAGCTTATCAAAAATTAAAACCGTATTCTATTTAAAATGAAGATCTGTTAGCACAGAGTTAGATAGACTTCAAGAAATATCAATTTAGTACAGTTTGAGAAGTTGCAGGAGGATATGTTTGAAGGACACATTCTAACATATAGTGTGGTAGGTACAGGAAACATCAGATTTAAAGCTTTTAAGCGTAACTCATACAACCTAAGTTGTCAGCAGAAAGATCAGTTATTTAACTAAAGCTAACACTACTAAATTATTGCACCCAATGTTAACATGTCTATTAATTGTAAAACTGTTTTATAGTATGAAGTGAAGTCATTTACCACATTTAAACATCTCTTCTCACAAGATGATAATCTATTGAGTAAAATTAATTACATGGTATTGTCTAATTATTTCCATAAAAATCAACCAAGCTCAATTTGGTTATATATCCAGAGGAAAACAACAAAGTAATGAGAAAAGTATACAGTGGAACCCCTTTATAAAGCTGACATTAGAAGGGGACCAACGCTGCCTTAGAGGCTAACCGTGTATATAGTATGCTTTTCGAAAGATAATTAGACCTGTAAAAAGCTAATTCTGTATAATACCAAGCCACAACAGCATGAAGGGATTCTATGGTAAACAAAAATTATAATAAAAGAAAAACTACTGGTTTTCTAATTAGTGATACAATACTTGGCAAATAGATTTGGCTTGGTTTTAAAATGCACAAGAGGTGAAAAAAAATTCACCATTTTAACTTCCCTCAAAACCATGCATACATTCAGCTGTTATGCATCTTTTTATTTAAACACAATACATTCTGGGATACAAACCACAATACATAGTTGCTGTAATTTAAATGTATACCTTAAAAATATGTATAATAATTAGGCATAAGGAGTTATCTACATATATGTAGTGCCAATGGGGGAAAGATCTATATATAAGACTGAAAATATTAGTCGCAAGTCACCTAGAAAATGTACTGGTGAATGAAACTAACTTTCAAGTGAAATATAATTTTAAAGGGCATTAGAAGCATTGCCATATTTAATACAGTACGAAATGCATTAGGTTGGTATATAATGCCATTGCAATGTATTAATACTAGATAATATTGTTAGCAACACAGCTCACTATTGATCTGATTTTTCACCTAGATTATCCCAGGTCCTTAACTATTCGAAGATCAGTTTTCTTACAGATTCCAATGACTGCACTTCATTAACAATCCTAGGAGCAAGTGTTTTACCCACTGGTAATATTTGCAAAAATAATTTGATAAGCAAAGTTGTATTTTGAAGTACTACCAAAGGAAGGATTTAAATCGCAGTTTTGCATGACACACTCTTCTCTTGGAAAGAATGTTTTTGCACCATTATCTGTTAATACATTCAATATGAATAATATAGACAAACTATATGAAGCAAAAAACACTTTCCCTCATGGCAAAGGTCTTAAATTTAGACTGAAGGGTTTAAGACATAATTAGCTTAATCCTGGCATTTCAGCCATGCAGAACACAACTTTATACAGAGGGAAAAAAAAAAAATCCACTTTCCTATTTTGAGGATTTGAAGAGGAGGAACAAATTTAACTCACTTTCAGTAACCCTGAATGCGTAGGGCTTGTGAAGAGGGTTCTATACCATTCCAGTTTGCAAACTAACTGGGGAAAAAGAGAAATCAGACAAACTGGGAAGATTCTCAATGAAATACACAAAAAATGAAGACCATTTAAATTAAGTATAACGACCCTTTATAAGCATATGCCACCAAAGCAAAATTGATACAAGGTATTCACCTGAGATAAAACTTGTATCTGTATATTCTATAACTGAGTAGACAAAGCATTTCAAGAGGAAAGTCAGTTGAAATCATTTTAAAATATACATCTGATCCTATTTTACAATATATGCAATTTAACAAGTCAGATCAATGAAAAAGTCTTAACCAAAAAAATCACAGTGTTTATCAATGTTAATTACAAAATGTATGCTACTTGCTTTGTTTTTAAGATGTAATGGCTTGGTTAAGTATTTAAAAATCTATTGTTCTGCAATCTAATTTGCGTAACAAAATCAAGTAGCAATAATGTAAAGCATCAGAACTGGCTCTTAAAGATATTTACATGTTGATTATTTTGGAAATAATCAACCAAAAATATAAAAGTGATTTTTTTACACAGTATGAAGTCATTAAAGAGATTAGACAATACAAAAAGCAAAATTATTTCCTGAATAAATGAATAACTGTGGCACTAAATTCACTTGCTAATGGACTGGTAACATGGAACTGCCAAACATGCATTTTAAATTATATTAAACACACTTTCTGTTTCCAACTTAGGTTGATCAGCAGCTTTTGTTCTGTTAGAATCCTTCAGAGAGAGAAGCTCAAACAGGAAAAAGAAGGCATATATAAAACAGTAAACACTGACCTCCTGAGGTTCCTACAACAAAAATATTCAAGTAGAAAATCTACATCACTTAGCAGCGGCTATTTCTGTAGTTGAGCACACTAACAGCATTTTAGTGTGTAAGGAGCAGATGAAGTAAGCCGTGCTTTAAGCATGCCAAGAGGCAGAAACACTGGAATGTAACAAAGACAAACTCACAATCTCATAGACATTCAGTCAACACTCAAAACTATTAAGACTACACCACAAGAATTAAGTTGCTTTATATATATATCCCATGATGTATTAGGTTTTATCAGAACAATAAATGCTAAATCAGAGCTTACCTCAAAAGATAACTAAAATGGCTTCTGCAAATTCCTGTGCTATATACTATGTTATCTAATATAAATTAGGAAGAAACAATAACCTCAATGGGGAACAAAAAAATTCAACCTAATCTCAGGTTGCCAGTCATATTAATTTACTTCTATTTTTATTTTAAGATTAAATTTTCTTTAAATTTAGAAACATGTCAAGTGACTAACAAAGATGGGCATTCTTGTAATTTATACATCTAACTGGAAGCTAACTTCTAGTCAGAGAAGCAACAATTTTGCTTTTAGTTGATACAGAATTGTCAATCACAGGTTTAGATAACTACTAAAGGTTATTTATGTTTTATTGAGTTTAGAGAAGAATTTGGCCATTCTTTTAAACTTAAAATGTTTACTCACTATTCCAAATTATTAAAATACCTCCCATATTAAGTTCTAAAAAGTATTTGAAGCATTACAGGCCACTGACATAACATAGGGACAAAATAGCTACCCTATCCAAGTTTTAAAGACAAACAAGAAATTTTAAGCTCCCAGTGAACTAACCATACTAAAAAGCAAAATGCCATATACACTTTGAATCTAGATTTTAAAAAAAAAATGGGCACATTATAAAATGATTTAAATTTCAGGCTCTACAGACTGAAATTTGCAAAGCCAAAGTTGAGGAAAGAAAGTGAATGACAGAACATGTTAAACACACATACATACACACACACACACACAATTAACAAAAAAACCTTTCTACATGCTACCATGCATTTGAAATTTTATGAAACAGTATTTATAAAGTCACACGCACACAGCTCAAACTTCAGTGCAATGGCTGTATCATTCAACACTTAAGAGAACAGAACCATGCAAAGAGGAGCAACTGCTTATAAAAATGGTTATTTAGTATTTATTCTGCAATGCAAAGGTGACAAACTAAAATATAAAAAGGCTGTTATGGCTTAACATTTTGTTGCAGATTAAATATGCAGCATTGAAAAATGGAAAGGCGTGGCTTCGTCTCTGACCAGCAGAGTTAAAAAGAAAAATCTCTCCATTTTCCTTCATCATCATGGGATACACTGTTCAGGCAATCCAAATTAATAAAGACTTGCACTTTCATATGGACATAAGATCAAGTGTACCAGTTAGGTTTTCACATTCACAGTATATAAGAAAATACACATGGAAGGAAAAGTAAAGGGTTAACTTAACAAGGATTTATTCACAGGAATACATGTAAGTAGAGAAAAACAACAGAAAAGCTAAACAAATGAAATGAAGAGGATCCAAACCAACTTTCACTCTGTAGCTTTTAACTTGCACCCTGTGTGCATATATCTAGGGCACAGAGGGCCACCAACATGCGCCAATACAGTGTAGGAACCCTGCATTACATCCATTAACTTAAACATATCTTTAAGATCATGCTTTGAACAAAAAAAGGAAAGCTTAGAAGGCAATATGTTGAGTGGGAATAAACATTGAAATAGAGCAATCATTTTAAACTTCTACAATTGTCTTTATGTGCCAACTAACATTTATGCAGCCTTTTACAGATCTCTTTTACCATGTCATTTAAGTTTTAGAAGTTTTGATAAAAATCACTAGTAGTATATAACCATGCAGAAAGCACATCACACTGACAGCACAGAGGCAAAGATTTTGCACAGGTATATCAGCTTTCCACATTGTGCAGGTTACACACAATACAATATCAATCTTATTCCTAACAGATCCTAAAAAGATATTTCAAGGCCTAGCTGTAAACTACAGTACTTTTATATATCTATATTCTTAATAAAAATAAAATCCACAAATCTTAAAAAGGAATTTTAAATGCAGGGCTATATTGAATTGGTAAAATGCAACACGAACTGGCGCAACATAGGTCAATGAATACCAATCTCACTCTATGTGATGCAAGCATGCTACTTTCCCACTAATTTACTTTCAATCACTATGAGCCAGAATGCATGCCTGAACCTTAAACTGCACTTTAAAATAATGTGTTGGCCTAGAAATTAAATCTAATGAAGTACAACCATCAAATTATATGCACTACATTAATGTTTTAATGTAAAATTAAGATGTCAACTTTAGTTTTGATATGCCCAACCCCATTTATTCCACCCTCCCTCCCACCCCGCAAAGGTAAAAGGAGTGACTCATTTGGCATTTCACAGGGTGCTTCATTGTTTAAATTTGTTTTGTTTTATTTTCAACATTTTTTGGGGGTACCTTAAATTGTAATTTCCAAGAACCTGCTTCTACTATGGGAAGGCAAGCTGATTTTAACTCTATTAGTTTTGTTTGTGTAGTTCTTCATCAGCATGCAAAACAAGGCCCCATAATGTGGGAACATTTATATAAAAACCTTTAAATTAAAAAAAAAAAATCTTCTTTACTGTTTGTAACCCCCATTCTTAGGTTTCCTTTATTGTGCGCTATAGAATTTTTCCTTTCTTATCCCTATGCATCATTTATATGGTTCTTGTTTTGGTACAATTCCCCATAATATTCCAGAACGTACTGTTTTGTGAGTAGACTGAATAGATTATTTTTGCTTCTTCACATCCAGTGCGGAGTTGTAATTGAAGACAGATTTCCACCCACAAAGGCTCCAGATGTTAAAACGTTTCCCAACATCGACTTAATACAGTGACGGCACACCTCCCTCCCGCCCCTCCCAGTAGGGTTGGGATTGTACTGTATTCCCTACTGGTATACCCTTCCCCCCTGTAAAGGGTAACATTTTCCCTGGGTGCAGAGGCTCCCTCATAGTCTCCAAGACCGAAGGACCTATAAGAAACAACAGAAACAATTTTATCTTTAACAACTGTCAGTGGAAACATAAAATTCATCAAATAACAATACTATCTTTACCTATAAAATAAGAAATTGGACAAAATGGCTAAGATTATGTTAGTTAATTTTAACCACACTGCTTCCTTCTTCTATGGCTCTGAATTGTTACCTGCATTAGATATGAAAAGTGAGGATGTAAAAAATCCATCCATTTTTGGAAAGTATGCTATTTCCTTTTTTTTTTAAATATTTATTTTTTAGTTGTAGTTTAGTTTAGTTTATTTCCTCCTTCATCTCTGAGGAAACAGAGGCACACAAAACTTTGTACAGATAAAATTTGCTTTGTATAATGTTACCAATCTAATTCTTTTTTTTTTTTTTTGGGGGGGGCAAAATGAACCCTAATGGGAACTGGTTATTTTTTTATATAATAAGTTACCTTACTGTCTTCAAAATTAAATACCACTTTCTTTAGGACAATCACTTTTCTTACTTACAGAGAATTAAAACATCACTCACTTTTCCAGTAAACCCAGTACTATGGAAACAAAAATTTACTTCAAGAACCAGAAAAGCATTAGTTATTTTTGTTTGATATTTCACCACAAGGACCAGAAATGTGCATTACACTATAGACAGTACATTCAGTAAATATACAAAAGCAAGTTTTAATACCATCTTCTTAATGTTCTAATTTTTACTCTTCCCAACTTTATTTGGTTATTTTTTCAGGCCAGTTGATTTTCCTGATGAGAAATTTCCTAACACAGTTTCAGTGGTGAAAAAGACATAAATAAATTAGATAAGATTATTGGATAAACTATTACCTGATAGTGGTCCTTTTAAACAAAACTCTACCACCCACTCATGCCAAACTTTGGATATGCAAGAATATTCATGTGAATTCACAGAGGGTGATTAGTGCATCTGTGGAGAAGTACAGCAACCCCCTTTTTCTCCTGCCTCTGAAAAAATGGGAGAGGAGTACAAAAAGGCAGGAATAAGAGGTACCGATCCACTTTTAGCTCTAATTAGGAAACTGAAAATACCAGTCTCAGAACAATCACCACCACAGTTAATTTATGATGAGACCAAAGAGATAATAAATTTGAAAATGATCAAAACTTATTAACTCAATGTTGAACCCTTTAAAACAAAGCCATTTCATCTACTGCAGTCACATGATTCAACAGTGAACTAATAAGCATGCTAAAGCCACAAAACACCTCTGAGGACTTGACACCTAAGTGGGATAACTATGCAAAGGGCCTGAGACATTCCTTAAGGTTGCAAAAGTCCACAACTTGGATAGTACATTTTTTCCAGATTCAAAACCTAAATCAGATTAAACAGGCAGCAAGCAAAGGAGAACTCTAGTGTCGAGTACAATTCAATTTGGGGTACACCTTCTGTAAACACATTCAGTACACCCTCTGGCTTCCAGTCAAATCAGTCTCGATTCAATTCATCTTCAAAACCTGAACAATGTCAAAACTCTGGTTCACTGTACAGGCTAATGTTTCTAACATTTACTAAGCCAATTAAATGTGCTAAACAATATACTAAGTTATACCACTGCAAACTGTTCAGTATTTGATCCTCAACATAATTTAATGAAGAAACTAAAGCTAAAAGATGGGAATTGTTAATCTCACACACAGAAAATGTGGGGAAAAAAAAGAGTTCTCACTGGATTTGGCCTTCCACTCCCACAAAAGAAAACAGAATCTTTCAAGTCCCCTTGTGGGGCAAAATTCTTAAAAACAAAAAAACAAAATTCTTAGAAACAAACCAAAAACACACAAAAAAACCCCCTCTAGCCTTTATGTAGGTAATTTTAAAGTCTAATATTATTCCAACCCTATAGAAAACAAATAGCTTTTAATTATCTTTTACAGTTTTAGATTATAATCCTAAATTTTTCATCCTGAAAATTTCTAAACTTCTTATAACTTACCCCTAATTTTGGGACTGCAGCTTAAGTGTACTAGATTAAACACCATAAAAAGCTGCAAGACGCTCTTTTAAGGGAAGAGGAAACTGGTCAGAGAAACGCCTCCAATTTTCATCCCCAACTTGATTTTTAAATCCATGAAGGATCTGCAAAGAGTGAAAAACCATTAATTCATCACTAACAAAAGAAAAACTGATCTGTATAGCTTTTGAAATCAAACAATATTGATTTTTTTCAAATATTTTATCCATTTCAAAGTAGTAAGCTCAGACTTTGTTAGAATCTATACCACTATAACTTGCCTAAAAGCATCTCACAAAATATACTTTAGTTAAATATAAAATCCAACAAGTATTCTAGTAAACAAATTTATTCTAAGCAATCGGACATCACAATAATTAAAAACAAACAAATAAAAAAGGCACAGAATTTACCCAATGAATAAGACTTATCACGCCAAGTCTTTTCAAACTTGAACTATATAAGTTTTGATCTCATGGCCGAAAATATAGCTCACTAATTTCAGTATCAGATGATGCAAACGTGTAACTGCATTTTATTTCTTATATTCTGTTATAACTGAGTGATGAATGGAATTAATCAAAAGGGGCACTAATAAAGCAAAGAACTATGTAGGCTCAATTCTTGTGAAGACTACTTGATTTCATTTCTGTTCAATAGTTTTAGGGGATACTTCAAATTTCAGCATCCATTTTTGGAAAGTATGCTATTTCCTTTTTTTTTTTTTTAAATATTTATTTTTTAGTTGTAGTTGGACACAATACTTTTATTTATTTATTTTTATATGATGCTGAGGATGAAACCCAGGGTCTCACAGGGGCTAAATGAGTGCTCTACCACTGAACCACACCCCATCCCTGTAAATATGCTATTTTCTGTACACGAAGTAATGGAAAATATTTTCAAAGTGCATGATCTATTGATAGTCACACCATATTTTAAGACCAAACGTAGTTCTACATTAAGAACAAAGGTCATATAATCTACCCAGAGTAAAGAGCCTAAATTTAAACTAAATGTTTAAAAAAAATTTCAAACTTTCAACTGGAAATTTAATAGTCCTACCATGCATCATGAAGACTTATTAGTTACCTTACAGAACATGTCTCTGAGATCATCTTTTGGATTAATCCACGATGCAACAGCATCACAAAAAAATATAAAATCCTGTAACAGGCAAAAACCACATCTTAGATTGATAATACATTTATCAAACTTAGCAAAATTCAAAATATGCAAGACTCAAAATTTATGTCATGATACACTCATAGCTAAAAGGGGAAAAACAAATTTAAAATCAACGAAGATAAGGAATTAGAAGTAATTATTTAGGATGTAAATAAATGTCTTATTATATCATAAAACAACAACAAAAAAAGCAAATCCCTGCCCAGTAAATGCTTAGCACACTGAGAGTACCATATCAATACCAATAAAATATTTTAATTATTGGATTAATTAATCATATAAATTCAATCCTGACTCAGCATAGAAACAACTTAAATCCAGCTAAATATATATCAACTGAGCTTAATCTGACATATTAGGAACTAGGGGTACTGGGGATTGAACTCAGGGGCCCTTGACCATCGAGCTACAGCCCCAGCCTGATTTTATATTTTATTTAGAGACAGGGTTTCACTGAATTGCTTATCACTTTGTCATTGCTGAGGCTGACTCTGAACTCGAAATCCTCCTGTCTCAACCTCTCAGGTTATTCAGATTACAAGATCAAGCATGGTGGCTCACTCTGGTACTCCTAGCTAATTAGGGGGCTGAGACAGGAGGATTTCATGTTCAAAGTCCAGCCTGGGCAACTTAGTAAGACCCTCCTTCAAAATTAAAAAAGAACCATGACATATTTCATAGAAATATTTCTTCAATTTTGATTACCGTAATGAACTATTAACAATTCAACATAAAACATTCAACATATTGCTAATGGTCTGACACGTCAACTACTTCAAATTTTACCATTCAGTTCAGAAAACAAAAAAAATTTACCAAAATGTGTAAAACAATTATTTAAGCAAATGTCATTTACATTAAGTTCATTGTTTATTCAAATCAGGATTCTAATGTTATCTAAATATCCAAAGATAATGTTAAAAATTTAAACACACAGGGCCAAACAAGGTGGTGGACACCTGTAATCCCAGTAGCTTGGGGGCCTGAGGCAGGAGGATTTTGAGTTCAAAGCCAGCCAGCAACTTAGTGAGATCCTGTCTTTTTTGGGCAGAGGAGTGTTTCAGTGTTAGGTACCCCTGGGTTCAATTCCCAGAGCCAAAAACAAAACAAAAACAAACCCACACAGAATATATAAAAATTGTGATTAATATGAAGAGTTAACAAACAAATTTCTACCAACTCTTAAGTTGGTAGTGATTTTATGACCACTGTGGTACTTCTACTACCTTTAAAAACTAATAATACCTGGTAAAAAGATGTTTCTTTTAATAGACAGAGGTAAGACACATGAGAAAACAACATTTATTACTGAAAAACAATACTAGGAGGTTATTTTGAAACTAGGATCCTTACCTCAAGGTAGTATTGGCTTATTTGATTATTAAGTGATTAATGTTTCATGGATCTTTTTCTAGCTCCAAGCTGTATATTTTCAATGCCTATCAATCACATTGATTTGAATTTTAAGTAATAATTTGCATTTCTAAAACCAAGTTAACAAACACTACATGTAAAATAAAAATTACCAAAATCTCAATTAAAAAGGCCGAAAAGCTCCTTTCTCTTGAAAATGTAAAGATTTTTATTTTTTTATTTTTTTGCATTTAATGTAGGTCTCCCGCAGCCCGAGTTTTGTTTTTTGCACACATATGGTGGAGTTCAACATGCTCCTTTGTTTTTTGTGTCCAGGAAACTGGCAATTCAATCTATAAACTTTACTAGACTCAGGATCAGTACTGATACCAAATAATTAAAATGCCTAAATGTAACAAGAATTTAAGCTCAAAATAGGGATGAATAAATGATAAGTTCACAAATTTAAAGCAATTTCAATGGCTGATTCAGTATTCTATTTACTGTTTGTAAATTTGATTTACAGTTTGATACTGTTGTAGATATCCTCAAATTCAGCAATCTGATTGACATTCATGACAGGAGGCATGTACAAAGCAAGTAAATAAGTAAAGCCTAAATAAAGATGGAAAAAAACCCCAACCTGGCCCGATTCCAAGTAAGAATGTAACCTTACTCTCTGAATCTGCTATTATAATCTTTCCTAATCACCCCTCAAATAATTTTATTACTTAGAACATTAAAGTTAAAAACAAATCATTGTGAATATCTTACTTGGATTACGCCACTAGGATTCACACTGATCATGGTACAAATCCCACGGAATGCTGAATCCTTTTCCTCATTGTCTCTTATGTTTCTCAGAGAGGTACACCTATCGAATTACAGAATTGTTTTTAGCATTTAAGTAAAAAGCATTTTCAATTATAACACTAATAGACAGTATTTAATGGAATAAGCACCACAGTGTAGATAATGGTTATATTAAAAAGAGTGTTTTTTAGAAAGCTTAACTTTCAGTTTCTCATACTTCCTGTATAATGGGCACATCTCATCTCAATGCAGTGGAAACAATGAAATTCATATTTTCTTAATAGACTACAACTACACAGACAACTAATTTGGCTCATTTAAAGTATTAATGAACCAGAGCCAAAAAAAAAGAGTAAATTATCAAATTTTGAAAATTGTATTGACTTGTATTCCATTAAACACTACTAAAACCAATCTGAATTTAAGATTATCAATTGAAAGAAGCAGAACATAGAGTATACTGCCACAATATAAACTATTACTATACAACTTATGGTGTAGATGTTTAACTTTTACATTAACAAGCAAATAAGATTTTATACATAACAAATTTAAACATGTATTTAATGCAATCCAAGTTTCCAAATTAATTTTAAAAAAGAAACATAATGCAAAATCCTAAATTTATAGAAATTGCATGCATCTTAATTTTTCTGGTGGATATTTAAATGCTTTTTATGTATAATCAAGCTTTTTAACACAGCAAGCATGTGACAATCTTATCCCATGCATCAATTAGTCGTTAGCCACAACATAAAATAAATATACATGACGATGCTACTAAAAAACCTCACAAACCTGATAGGACAAGATTAGTCACATGGTTGGCAATGATTAAGGATTGTGAATTTTGTAACCAACTGAAAATATATCTAAAAGTGAGATAGAAAGAGAAAGAAATAGTGAAGAAAAATGAATTAAAAAAAAAGATTGAATAATACACACCAGGGTCTTATAAACTGCTGTAGCATGGGGGCCACCTCTTGAGGACAAACGTAACCAAGACGACCAATTGTTATTGCTAAGGTAACGCAATCACGGTTATACACCACCAAACGCCAACCAAGACATGAGCAAATGAGGGGGAAGGAGAAAAAATAAAGAAAAAACAACAAATAACTCAGAAACAGAAACCAACAGAATTTGTGTATGATAATAAACATAAGATTTCACCAGTGCTGTTTATTACCACCCCCTAAATAAGGGGCAGCAACATATATGGCATACTTTTGGAAAAAGAAAAAACAAAAGGAATTAAAAAAACTCTAAAGATTGAGAGAACACCAAAAACCATGATGAATTGCTTTTCTTGCTCAAATAGTTTAAGAAAAAAAGAGAGAGATTAAAATGAATGGATTTAGAGAATCATTTAAAGCCAGTCAATTTCAGAATTTAATATGAAACCTACATTTCCCCCAAGAATTAGTAAATATAATTACATTAATGAATTTTCAAACATGTCTCTGTAGCTATAACAGTTCAAATTTACTTGTCATTTCCCTGTACCTCCTTTTATAAATTATTTCATTCTTTGAAAATTATCTAAGAAAATTAATTCAAATTTTTCTAGTATATAGTTTGATTTAACATTTTCCAACAAGCCAGCAGGTATCTGTTGCCTGATATATCAAAAGCAATTGTCATATTTTAAATAGTATGTTACCCAGTGAATGAATAGATTGGAAAATTGCTATACTATGTCAAATTCCATTCCAATAGACCTCTGAAAACTCAAGTTAATAGTCCACTAATTTCAAACCATATTTAAAATAAAATTCTAATATAGTCCACTGTTCTGACACGTGATATGTGGACCATAGGGAAAAAAATATTGTCTCTACTATAGTAAAGGTTTAACATAAAATAGTTAACACATTATACTGATAGCATGCTAATATTTAATTTTTAAAAAATTTTGAAGGGGACAAACATTTATCATCAAAACTCAGGAGCTCTGAAACTTACAAAGACCTAAAACAAGTGCAATTTAGAACTGCATTCTGCAATTCAAAAGTACATACATATAAATACATTTATACACAACGGGAAAAAATACAAACAGAAAACAAACCATGAAGTGCTTTAATGGTGTTCTCTCAAAAACTTACAGGTTAACCTTTCATAAAAAAAGGGGTGGGGGGAGTAAAGAAAAATGTTTAAGGATTACTCGAAGCAAACTACACAGATAATACTAAAATTCAGCAGATTCATATGAAGCAAGAGAAAGAAAACCTATGTTCAAAAGACACAAACTATGCAACATTCTCATTAAACAGGCAAGTATGAACAATCCAATGAAACATGCGATAAAGCAGATGATGGTCCATTGAAAAAGTTCAGTGTAGGATATACTAATTAGAAAAAAAAGCAATAATGGCATACTAAGGAATTGGTTTTGTGAAATAGTGAGATAATGGTAATTAAATTGCTAAAACTATAGATAATGATTTTCATTTAATAATCAAAAACCCACTCTCTTTTGGATAAGGAATAAAGAAGACAGAATTTTATGTAGTCACTTGCAGTTAAAAGTAATCTAATGAATATCAAGCTTGTTTCTCAGTTTGATTGAATCCATCAAACTGAGTATTATCAATTACCTTATTATTTACTTGACATAATCATATATAAATGTAGATCTTCTATATAAAGCCAATTTGCTAAAGGAACTAAATAACAAATTCATCAGCTGATATCCCACAAGAAACTTTAATATACATTACACTCAACATTTATTTGCAGTTATGCATTCACATTTAAAATAAATAGGAAGTTTTGTTTAGGTTCAACAATAATTTTATAATGGCAAGTGTTTCAAATCTGAATGTCATGTATAGGTACTGCATTCTAAGGAGATAAAAGTCTGACAAGGTTTCATAACCATCCTAATAGACTTTCACTTTTCAACAAGAAAATCTAATTAACTTTGTGAAGTAAACAGTACCCATACAGCCAAACAGCCAGATAACCATTTCATATTTAAAAGATTTCCTTCCATACCAATAAACAATGTCAATTTTAATTACGTAAAGACAAAAATCAACTCTATAATTTAAAAATACCAAATTAAAGTGTCTCTGAAAACAAACTTTCTTATTTGGAAAACCTTTCTAATTTGGAAAACCTTATTTTACTCTTTGTTCAGTATTTGGTAAGAACCTCATTGACTATGAATAAATTACTAGAATTATGTTAGGATATAAAGAAAGGGATGTGCCTGAATGAATACAGAACTTAAATCTTTCATTATTAGCAACAATCAGGGATGATGGAAAAAATAGGCCTCAATCACCCTAAGTGTGTTCTATAGTATGGAAGGTACTCTTTAATATAAACATGCTCTCGGTAAATGCAAAAGAGAAACAAGCCTCCTAAATAAAACTCCTATAAGGAACTGCATGAGTTCCCAACTGAAGGAAATTTTATGATGAAATACAAAATACAAACGCCACAGTTAACCAGCTAGTCACTGAATTGCAATCTATTTTTGGCCAGATTTTCATAGATTAAAAAATCAGCACTTTGCATCTCTCAGTTACACTCTGGATTAATTAAAAAAGCAAAATTCATACAGTTCAATAGTTAGCTGGAATCCATTTTAGGGAGTATTAAAACATGGAAATAGGGGAGGAAAAAGTATTTTTCAAATGTTTCCGAAAACTGGTTATGGAATGTAGTTAAAAGAATACTTTTTGTTAGTGAGAATTCAAAATAAATATAAAAAGCTGAGTTTTTAAAGCTAGTTTATTGCTTTGGTTTCTCTACGCATCTTAATATTAAAAGACAACTAATTTTCTTTTCACCATAACAGTTCAGTTATATGGTACCTGTATTCTCTAACAACGTCTTTGGTGTGTTGGGTCTGTTAATGATTTCTACAAGCTGGTGCAACACCATAGGAATATAAGGCTGCATCTCTATACCTAGATCATCCCACAAAAAGAGAAAAAAGAAAAAAAAAAAGAGAAAAAAAATGAATGTTAAAACATTAGTGTACAACATTATGCTTCCCTTATTAAATGTGACATAGCTTTATATATATGTATGCACACAAATATTTTTAATTAAATTTAAAAAAAGCAAAAACCAATTATGAAAACATTAACAAGTCTAAATCTAAAAATTTATACTTTTCTGGGAGTGGAAAACCTCTTACCCATTTGAATGGAGATTTCTCCAATTGCCCATGTGGCATTGTTGCAGACCGAAATGAACTCCGGATTTAGATTGGTTCCCAATATTGGCATAAAATCGGCTTGAAAAAAAAAAAAAAAAAGAAAACTAAGTAATAAACTTCTAAATAGTAGTCTATTAAATTTCAAAGGGAACCTACTCAGTAGAAACATAAATCTAGGCAAAAAATGTTTTACCATAAAATAAACATTATGAAATTGTTGGAAAACACTTCTTAATGGTTGGTAAAATTTATCTTAGGGAACAGAAGGAGGTAATTGTCTGGCTACTGAATTTTTATTTTGAATTAATCCAGGAAACTGAGTTTTGGCCCATTTTAGTTATCTTTAGAAATCGAGTAATCTTTTTGTGAGACTAAGAAAATTCAAATTAAAAGTGAGGAAAACACAGCCAGGCACAATGGCACATGCCTGTGATCTCAGCGGCTTGGGAGGCTAGTTCAGAGGCAGCCTCAGCAATTTAAGGAGGCCTTGTCTCTAAATAAAATACAAAAACAGCTGGTGGATGTGGCTCAATGGTTAAATGCCCCTGGGGTCGGGAAGGAGTACAGAAAACATGATAAAAAAGGAATTTTCCTAAAAAAAAAAAATAATAATAATAAAAATAAACAAAACAATCCATGACTTTGGTTTTAAAGCAACTTTCACTCTAGTGCCCAATTTGAAGTCTTTTAATATTACTTTCCACTAAAAGAAAGGAGGGCTTGCAAAGAAATATCTCATTATAGGAAAAGGAAGGAAATGTGCAAAATAAGTCTAGACAGTCTTGCTATAACAGAAAAAAACCCAGGGACCAACTTGATTCAAATTCCACTGCTAGCAGCATGACAATTTGATTATGACTTCATAATGATGTTAAAACACACACACACACACACACACACACACACACACACAAGCTAAAACACAAAAGATACCCTTGGAGGATGCTGGGAATCAAATAGTTATTTTGAAAATTGATAAATAAAGAGAAGCAATCAAGTAATTACCCTGTACCTCTTACATGATTTGTACTTCAGGGTAACAATTAATATGGCAAATGCCTCTTTTACAAATATTCTCACTATTAAATAAAGAATGAGAATATCATGATGGGGGGCAGTAACCAGAGATCAAAACCAGGGGTGCTTAACCACTAAGACATATCCTCAAGCTTTCTTTGTTCTTATTTTGAGATAGGATCTTAAATTGCTTAAGGCCTAGCTACGCTGCTGAGTTGGCTTTGAATTTGTAATCCTCTTCCTCAGTCTCCAAAATTGTTGGGATTACAGGAATGTCACCATATTTGGCCTATTATAACTACAGGCGTGGGCCAGGATGCCCAGCATAATAAATTTTTAACTCTTGATAAATTAGTGGGTTGCAATGGTTTGAATGCCTTCTCCAAAACTCAGGCCAAAATTTAATTAATTGCCCCTATGATGGTATTAAGAGATGGAAACTTGCTGGGTGTGGCAGTACATGCCTATAATTCCAGTGACTAGAGGATCAAAGGTTTAAAGCCAGACTTCGAACTTAAATGAAAACTTAAGCAACTCAGCAATAAACAAAAAATAAAAAAGGATGGGGATGTAGCTCAGTAGAAAAGTGCCCTTGTGTTAAATTCCGGTACCAAAAAGAAAGAAAGGAAAAGAAATGAGCTGGGTATATAGCTCAGTTGGTAGAGTGCTTGCCTTGCATACACAAGACCCTGGGTTCAAACCCCAGCAACACCACCAAAAAAAGGAAATGAGTTGGGGAGAGTGGGGTGGGAAGTTTAACAGGCTGTGCATGGTGATGCATAGCTGTTATACCAACTACTTGTGATGCTTAGGCATGGAGATCACAAGGTTGAGGTCAGACAGCAAAAAATCCCTATCTCAAAAAAATAAAATAAAAAAGGGCTGGAATGTAGCTCAGCAATAGAGCACTTGCCTCACGTGCACAAGGTCTTGGGTTCAATCCCTGGTACAAAAAAAAAAAAAAAAGTGTGTGTATGGGGGTTGGATCCTAAGGGCTTTGCTATTCATGAATGATTAGATCTATTCATTTAATCATGAATAGATTAATAATGTTATTGTTGGTATGGATTTCTGATAAAAGGACAAGAATCCCGGAATCTCATTAAACCTGAATCTAGATCTAAGTGCCAATGTAAACAGTAAAAACTTTTACTGTTGGGATACAATAAGAAGGCTCTCATTACATATGAGCCTCCAGAACCATAAAATAGGATTTCTCTCAATGGGCCAGATCATTCTTTGTTATAGGGGAAAGGATGTGTTACAGGATATTTAATTCATCTATTATAGGATATTTACAAATACCTTCTGCCTATATGCAATGAATACCAGTAAAACACCTCCCTAATGTTAAAAAAATTGCCTCAACATAGTGGAAAATATTCCTTCGAGACCAAAATTGCCCCACTAGAACCACTAATCTAGACAATACTCATTATGATTGACAACATTACAAAAAAGAAAACAAACTAAATGAAATCTAGATATCAAATGCCTCTTCAAGAAAGTACACAATACCACTTACCCTGGAATCTCACTGAACCTGTCTCTAGATCTGAATGCCAATGTATTATTAAATACAAAACTTAGAAGTATCTTCAATGGCACCAGAGAGATGCAATTAGTAAAATACAGAGTATGACAAACTATTTAGGACAAAACAAACAAAACAACAACAACAAAAATCCTTGGTTTAATAGCAGAAACAAATGAAAAGAATTTTTAGTACTTCTGTCTATGGATAGTGGCATAGAGGAGACAAAATTGTACATATACTGACACAGTAATAGAAAGCTTATTATACTTTATTGTTTTAAAAAATTTTAATAAAAAGTTTAAAAATTATCTTTAATTAAAAAATAATAGGTAATAAATATTTGTATGACTAGCTCCCCACAATATAAGCATTCATTATATTTTTATAGTGGTTGGGTTTAAATCTTTAGTATGGCTCTTAACATATCCTAATGTTATTACTCAAAGTCTAGAAATTATTATTATTCAAAAGCACAACCATAGCAGGTAAAAAGCCGTGTAGGTGTTTTAAATTAGGTTTAAATAACATATTATAAATAATTATCACTACAGAAAGGAAGGAAACAAACAAACAAAAAAACTCAAATCACTTGACCATAGGTTTGAGAAACTGAGATTACAATATTTAAGGAATCCCTTATTATCTTCATAAAAGGTTAGGATAAGTGCTATGCTATTAAAAACAAATATATATAATTTATTTTGTAGTACTAGGAATCAACCAGAACCCAGGCAAGAACTCTATTGCTGAGCTCTGTGCCCAACCCATCATTTGTTTTAAAAGTGATATTTATTTAAAATTTCCTAGATATCTGAAAAGGTATGCTGGTGCATTAAAGAAGAAAACCTGATACTATTTCTGGGTACCACTACCAAAAAAGAGGCTACTTATGAAGATGCCTGACTAGCACTCAGTATGAAGGCTTCATTGGTGGGCATGTCTGTTAATTCTAAATTGGTACTACTCACAATTTCTTCCAGTCACAGGATGCCTAAAGGGCTGCTGAATAGACGGTGAGCTCAAGGAAACTGGAGTTCCCACATCCTACCTGCTTTGATGAAAGCACCTTTACATTGGCCAGTAGTAAAACTATATACTTATATAAACGTTGAGATTCCACAAAAATTTTTAATAAAATTTAGTAAAAAGCAAACCTAATGTAAAAATAATTTAAAAAAACCCACATCCACGGCAGAAAATATTCATACCTATACAAGGTTTAACATGCTGAAAGCAAGCTTTAGTCAGGTCACCTAATAGGGCAAAGGAACTCTGCCGAACTTCTGGCATTTTATCCTGTAAGAGAGAAGAAGAAATTAATCCCAAGGTGACAGGATGAACCAGGTTTTGATTCATTTTAATCTTACAAATCTTACCTGCATGCATTGATACATTAGTGTTAGAATGTTACTTCTGGCTACTAGCTGTTCAATGTTGCCTCCAAGACCTTCAGCCAGCCCACTGAGTAAATCAAGAGCCACTATCATAAAATCTTTATCTGGAGCCTCATATTGATCTGGTTGAGCATTGTTTAGCTACAATTAAACACATTTTATTTTTAATCAATTTCTGAAAAAGTTTGTATACTTTATGTCCAACTTTAGATATGAAAAGAAAATACCATGGCTTGTGCAAGAGTCTTTTGTACTAGATTCACACAACGCTGATACACAGGTTCACAGTATGGAAGGAAGCCAGACTGCAGGGCCGTGGCAACTGAAGATAGGCACTAGAAAGAATAAAGTACACATGCTAAAATATTCTGGGTAAACTTCAGATTGTGATAAATGCTTAAAACAACTCAAAAGGATCCTAGTTGTTTATGAGTCTGCTCTACTACTAGTCTAGAGCAACCAGTTTATCTTTTCAAACCCCTCCTTTGGATGTCACTATTGTTGTCAGCTTGCCAGCCTATCAGGAGAGGTTAATTCAGAAGAGAATGTAAAGAAGTTTCTATAATGAATTTGTCCTTCAAGGACAGACTATATGTTCAAAATTTCCCTCAAATATAAGTGATAATTTATGCCCCTATTCCAAAGATGTGGCTAGACTTTATTGGACACATGGAGTCCTTGTTTAAAAGTAAATATACATAAACATATATTTAAACCCTCTATCCATGGATTCAATTTGTGGTAAAAAATATTAAGAGAAATAAAAAAGAAGGTGCATTTGTATTAAACATGCACAAATTGGGGGAAGGGTATTGTTATTCCCTAAACAATAGTATGCAATAACTACGATTCTTTTTGTTCTGTTAGAAATTAGCTGTTGGGGCTGGAGATGTGGCTCAAGCGGTAGGGCGCTTGCCTGGCATGCGTGCAGCCTGGGTTCGATCCTCAGCACCACATACCAACAAAGATGTTGTGTCCGCCAAGAACTAAAAAATAAATATTAAAAATTCTCTCTCTCTCCTCTCTCACTCTTAAAAAAAAAAAAAAAAAAAAAAAAGAAGAAATTAGCTGTTGTTCTTAGTTTCAGAAGATTTTCAATTCCTGTCTAGGGATAATCCATGGAGAAATTGGTGACCCTTAATATTATACGGGGAATAAAAATGAAAATGACTCAAAATGGCTCTAATAAAGTCAATTCAAGTAGGTCTGTCACGTTTCATACTGAACACCATATAAAATATCTTTAAAGAATAAAATAATAAACATACATGGAAAAAATTTCAAATTAAAAAAATACAAAGTGAAGTCTCTCCACATCAGCAAAAGTCCTAAAGCTACTTCACATGTAATGTGAACAGATAACACAAAACAACAGAAAACATATTATAAATACATTTATTATCCATAGAGTAGTTAGAGTACTGTACAATAAAAACCTTTGTCTACTTTTAAAAAATATAATGTCCATTACACTTTTTCTATTTAACAGTAATTCTTCATACGAATGTATTGTAACTTAAGTAACAAGAAGTTTTTTATTTATTCAATATTTAAAACAGAAATGGTGCTGAATATATCAACTTATTAACACTATTATCATAAAACCCATTTTGGATTAAAACATGTATTTTTGATGACACACCATGTTAAATTAGCTAAATATTACCAGCCCAGCATACCTCAAGTAAAGGAAAGAGATCTTTATCTTCATCCTTTAACATGTTCCATTTCTGGATCAGTGGAGGCATTAGCATCTGAATATATTCCTATTTACAATGATGAAAAACATGTAAAGCTCCACTATCATATGTAAATAAGTCCATTGAGTCTACTGAAAATTAAAATCCATTTAGAGCAATTGTATAAAATCATTACAGAAGGCATTTTAAGACTCATTCTCTACCCTAAATAGTTACTTTAAAATTTTTTGCCTACTTTTTCATTTAGATGACCATATCATCTTACATTCTTTTTGAAACAAAATGTACATCAATAAATACATCACTACATCAAAATGTAGTGTTTGTTAAATTACAATCAAAAGGACATTTAAGTTCTACTCTTCTGTAACAGAATGTTACAAGTAAAATGGAATGTTACACAAAAAATAGCTTTGCTTTTATATAGCACATTATAAATGAACAGATAAACTTACATGAGGAAAAAGATTCACAATTAGCAAAGAGAACATATTTAAACTGAAGAATAACCAATAAAAAAGCCAATAATCATAATAATCATATAAATAAGCGGTACAGATTCTGAAGACACCCAGAAAACACAACCTATCCTCCAATCAAACTAACACCAAAGCAATCCTACAAACCAACCATCTCAAACATCTTAAGACTTTTGATTTAGCAATCACATGTATCAAAACATTTTTCAACTCTTCACCTGGGAAATTAAGCTACACTAAAATTCTATCATCATATAAATCCTAGTCAAACAAATCTACTGTCCTCTTCTACACTATTACTACAGACAAGATCCTTTTGTACCACATAGCATTTTTAACCTATTGCCTCAATTTCTAATTGTTTCATATAGTACACCCAATATATTGCACATTCTGAAGAAAAAACTAGATGTGGTAATTAAAAGTTAGTGTTTATAGAGTGGTAGATACAAAAAACACTTGGAATTAAAGAAAAGTAGGAATCTAGAATATAAATTCTTTTCTTTTCCTCTAGTCACCCATTGGTGCATTCCTAAGAGATGCTATTGTAATTTCCTCACTATTTGAAAGGATACACTTGCTGCCTTTCTAAGATCTATATTCTTAAAGAAGCAAAAATTAACCTCATATTTCCAAGTCTTTTTATTCCCAAATTCAAGCTATCTTATTGAAAATAGCTTAGATACTTACTGGCTTGTTTAAATGATGTCCTACTGAATCTGCTAATGTTCCTATGGCGTCATAAAGAATAAGCAGGTTCTTATGTTGGTATTTACTAAATGCGAAGACCAGGGTATCAAGTATATAAGCAAGATAAGGAACAAGTTCTGTACAAGCCTCCTCTTCTAGGGTAGCAAAGGCACTAAAATTTTTAAAAAAGAATAAATATTTATTGTTGTGTAAAAGAAATAACTTACAATAGATAGGAAACAATCTTACAGAGTACCTATTTACATTTTATATTCCTTGCCTCATCACACACACCAGTTGCTTATTTTAACTCTTTTCCATTGTTTAAAATCACTTTTTCGTTTCAAAGAGGCTGTTTCCATGGGTATCTGCTTAGCTACAGTGGTAAAAACTGTAAATGTTGTTCATCTGTGTATTCACTAATTCAACAAGTTTATTTAGTGCTGAACTATTTATGTAATTACTGAGTAATGGGAATATGGTTAGGAGAAAACAAGCCTCTCTTCTCAGGGAGCTTGGATTGCTCTGGATTAGTGAAATTGGAATTAAAACAGTTAAATTCTACTTTACACCTCATCCTTCATATGTATAAGCACATCAAGGATTATTATAGTAACACAGGAAAAACTTGAGTCTCGGTGCAATTATTTCAACTTGATATCTAAATGTCTTGATAGTAAAAATGAAAACCTTAGTCATGCCAATGAAAGTCCTACTCATTAGCATTCAGAACTATTTATCCATTACCTTTCTAGCATCTGCCATATATTACAAATACACAGTTATTAGGCATTTCCTACTATACTGTAAGTTTTAAGATGGCAGAAACTATAATCCTAGCATCTAATATGTATAACAACTAGTAGCTAAAAACCAACAACAAAAAAATCAAAATGTACTGAATGAATAAATCACAGGAAACCAATCTATATCCTTCTCCAACTTTTAAAAAAAGATTTAGTGCATAGCCCCCTTGTTCAGCTTTTCCCGATCTCATTAAGAATTAGAACTCTGCTAGGTATTAGTGCTTCAGACCTAGTACGGTTCAACTCAAATTTACTTTCCTCTTTGCAACAGTTATTTTTTTTCCTGTTAAAAAAGTCAATGGGAGCTGGGATTATGGCTCAGTGATAGGGTGCTGAGTTTGGTAGTACACACCTATAATCCCAGTGACTCTGGAGGCTAAGGCAGGAGAATCTTGAGTTCAGAGCCAGCCTCAGAAACTTAGTGAGACCATGCGTGAGGCACTGGGTTCGATTCACGGCACCACGTACAAATAAATAAATAAAGGCCCATCAACAACTTAAAAAAAAAAAAAAGGCAAAAAGAGTAAAGCTATTATGAATAAGAAGGGGGAAAAAGTCAATGGTAAGCCAGGTAGGGTGTGCATGCCTATAACACAGCAACTTGTGATGCAGAGGCAGGAGGATTAAAAATTCAAGCCTAGCCTGGGCAACTTAACAAGACCCTGCCTCAAAATAAAAAATAAGGACTGAAAACATAACTCAGTGGTAAGTGCCTGGGTTTAATTTCCAGTTAAAAAAAAGAAAAAGAAAAAAGAATCAATAATAGAAGCAATTCTACTTGAAAAAGAGTGATAAGTGGCAGCCTTTTTAGAACACAAAGGTTTGTTGTAGGAACCAAATACCTGTGTTAATGAAAGCAGGAGGTCTGATTTATAAAAGAGAGACTCAAATCTAACTGACAGATAGCTAGGGGCACAGATCCACTAAGCATCAAAAGTCACAGATAAGGCTGTTTCCCTGTAGTATGCTATTTTTAAGTCCTTTTGGGTATACAGACTGAGGAGTGGGATAGCTGGATCAAACGGTGGTTCTATTCCAAGTTTTCTAAGGAATCTCCATACTGCTTTCCATATTGGTTGCACCATTTTGCAGTCCCACCAGCAATATGTATGAGTGTGCCTTTTCCCTCACATCCTCGCCAACACTTGTTGTTATTTGTATTCTTAATTGCTGCCATTCTGACTGGAGTGAGATGAAATCTTATAGTAGTTTTGATTTGTTTTTCTCTAATTGCTAGATGAACATTTTTTCAAATATTTGTTGACTTACTGTATATTATCTTCTGAGAAGTGTCTGTTCAGTTCCTTTGCCTATTTATTGATTGGGTTATATGGTTTTTTTTGGTGTGAAGATTTTTGAGTTCTTTACATATTCTAGATATTAGTGCTCACACAGCCACATCAATGTTTATAGCAGTGCAATTCACAATAGTTAAATCGTGGAAACAACCTAGATACCCTTCAGTAGATGAATGGCTGAAGAAAATGTGGTATATATACACAATGGAATATTATTCAGCATTAAAAGAGAATAAAATCACGGCCTTTGCAGGTAAATGGATGGAGCTGGATAATACAATGCTAAGTGAAATTAGCCAATCATAAAATACGAAATGCCAAATGATTTCTCTGATTTAAGGATACTGATTCATAATATGCTGGGTGGGGGGAATGGAGGATTAAATGAACTCTAGATAGGGCAAAGAGGAGGGGGGGCAAAGGGGGAAAGGGAGGAAGGGAAAGGAAGAGGTATATCGGTATACGAAAGACAGTGGAATGTGATGGTCATCATTACTCTAAATACATATATGAAGACACAAAGGATGTGACTCTACTTTGTGTACAACCAGAGGAATGAAAAATTATGCTCTATTATGTGTAATATGAGTTGTAATGCATTCTGTTGTCATGTATAACAAATTAAAATTCAAAAAAATTAAAAAGTCACAGATGATAAGTGACAAACCATAAACTTGTAGGACTTTCTGTGGAGTTACGGTAATTGACCTGTAGACTAAATATATGAATGAATCTACTCAAACTTTGCTATTCCTTTAAGAGTAGAAGTCCTGCCAGCAACACACTTATTCTCTTCAGTTGTCTGAGAGAATAAGGATGTGAGATAACTCTACTGTTATCATAGCCACTGAATGGAAAAAAGAACAAATTGAGGAAGAAAAGCAAAGACTGAATGAAATTCAGATAGAATCACATTTCGATGCATAAAAACATCAGATAACAGTTGTAAATAGAAATTTATCAGCCTAACAAAATGTGCAATTCCCAACAACACATATCAGTCCTATAAAAAATTCACTAAGAAAAAGCAGGGAGGAGCCAAGTTTGGTGGTACACACCTATAATCCCAGTGACTCTGGAGGCTAAGGCAGGAGAATCTTGAGTTCAGAGCCAGCCTCAGAAACTTAGTGAGACCCTGTCTCTAAATAAAATATAAAAAAGGATGGTGATATGGCTTAGTGGTTAAGTACCTATGTGTGTTCAATCCCCAGCATCAAAAAAAGGAAAACAACTTCTATTGCTGGAGTTTTCTGTTACGAAATATTACATTAATGGTTTAATGTCAACACTCCATCACAAGTTTGAAAATTTGTCTCTCACTTAATTACCAATTCCATAATGAAGACTATGTTATAAATTTGTCCCACCTGCAGGCAGCTTCTTGGACTCTCTTGTTGCTATCCAGGATACGCTTTAGCAATTCTGTCATTAATGGCTTCAGGTACGTGTCTGGTGGCTGGCTAACTACCCAGTGTGCATAGCGGCTAAGTGTCCAGCATGTTATGGAGCGCACAAGAGCCTTTTTATCAGAGAGGCACTGAATAAGGTGAGGAATAAGCTCAGGCAAGTATGGAATCATGCCCTGCATGCAACCTAGAAAAAACAAAATAACAAAAAACTTTCAAAAGGTGCCAAATGTGGTTTAAAATTTTTTAGTTGAATACAAAAGTGACACATGTACCCATGAAAAATATTCAGTGTATTCTCACTGCTGTAAATATATTATAATAATCTATACCAACATTACTTTAAAATAATGGAAAACAGAGTTAAATGCTCCCCTGAAGTTCTTTTTAGTAGGATTAGGACTTCATTTTACCTCTGCTAAAAAATTACAGCTTGCAGAAATGCCTGTTTTATTTCTTGTAGATGAATGTTTACAACCAAAACAAGATCTTTATACAGGATGATGATACTCCTGTTTTTCTCAGGTGTCCCAAACTTCTTAGAAAACAAAGCTATTTTTCTAGCAAAAATGCTTCAGACATCAGAGCCCTTTTGTTCCCTCTACACTAACAAAAATATCTGCAAAGTGACCTGTCTAGGATAAGAAGTAAATCCAAGACTGTTTAATCATTTAAAAATGGTTCAAAATAGAATAGAAACTTATCCCAAGATGGCTTTTGGATTCAATGATTTCTTTTAGTTTAATATGGATCACAGTTTTGTCTATGCCATACTGGCTTTACCAGAGAATAATCCAGTATGTAAATCCAGAGTGAACCCTCGTTGCTTACAGAGTAACAATTCCTTAAAGTAGCCCAGCCTTATACCACGTATTGAGGACTTTACAATCGAAAATGGACTTACCTTCAGCAATTGCTCCTAAAACCAAGATGCCTGATTCTTTAACAACCCATTCATGATGAAAAAGCAATTCTTTCAAAAGGGGCAAAATATGTGGCAATAGCTCATCACGATATACATTTGCAAGAACATCTAAGGCAGCAGCAGAACATTTTCCTAAGAAAATATTTAATTAAAAAATAATTATATTAATCTCTATTATCACTTAATTACGTATTTAAACATAAATACTATATGTATAATGTTTTAGTCATACCTTTAGAGTTAAGAATTCAATTAAATAGAGGGTAGTCACATGAAAAGAATCTATTAAAGAGAATATGCTTGTATGACAAAGAATTAGCAAAATAATTATGCAGACATTTAAGTCTGTACATGGAGGTCAGACTAGAATTCTACTGACTACATAGAAAAATTAAAATGAATACTGTTCCACTCCATTCAATACTTCCAAAATAGAATACCTACTGTTAAAATCCTGAGGAAAAATAATATATCCATTTATTAATTCCATTTAACATTTCTAGTGGTAGACCATTTAGAATCAAGTATATAATCATTTGGCTGGAAGTTAGGCCCATAAATTGGAACAAAAGTCACCACCAAATGAAGCATAAAATGTTAGAAAATATTCTTTACAAAGGATTAACTATAAAATAACTTGAATTTTATTAACCTAACAACTTAGGTAAGAACCAATGAAAATATAAAGCATAATAATTTTTCCAATGTGAAATAAGAATAATAGCAAATAACTAATTACAAACTATTAGAAATGATACAATTCTTAAAAAAAAAAATCCTGATTCTAATGCCATCCCATCAGACAAAGTTATGGGTGGAAGGGGAAATATAAGGAAATGCTTGGTTGCCATTCTATATGGAAGCACTGAAGTCTGAGAATTATTTGCTTTCCATACAATTGTAATAGATTATCCCTTAAAAAACAAAATAAAACAAAAAAAATTCTTTTCTGGCATCTTTTCTAGAGTAGGAAAGAAAGAAATGGAATCACAGAGGATGCATCTTGAAATTCACAGTTATGGTGAGAATTGCTTCTCACGAGTCCTGAGCGATTGTGACTGTCTTGGGTTACTGTGGGGTTTTGTTTCCCCCACATTTCGTTGAAGTTTGGCTTAAGTGATGAAAACATGTGTGTCACCTAATACTTGTAGCATGGCTAAATAAATATATGCTCAAAAAGCAAAAAAACGCTGTTATGTCAGTCAAGTAACACCTTAACCATCAAAAAGAATCTTAGTTACACTATATGCACGCTGGATCCATAGAATTGAACAGTACAGTGACATGCAAGAGAAGACTGATATGAGGTATAGGCTTCATAGAAAGGCAGAGCAGCAAATTACATATATCTAATTTTGTTTTTCAAAATTTGACTTCAACTTTAATGTTTTACCATATGTTAAAAAAAAAAAAAAAAGCAGCTTCTGGAAGGATATAAAGATGAGTAAAAGGATGTGAAGAGGAAGTGTCTCTCCTCCCCTGCGTCACACACAGTACTACTTTAGTAGATATAAGTATATTCTCTTGATCTTTTCTGCCCTTTCAACTTGAAAGCAGGGATATGCAAGCAGTTAATTTGTGACAGTAGTGAAGACCTTGGATTGTCTTGTTAAGTGCTGAGACTTGGGTTCTAATACTGGATGTGCTATCAGTAGTACCTACGTTAATCTTGCAATAGTTTTGTCTTTCTGCAGTTTCCTTATCTACCTTTAACTGCAAAGTTCTTGGCCTAGTGCCTGTACATTAGGCACTCTAAATAAAATGTTACAGGAAACTAGGTAACAGGGCAAGAATTACCATCATCTAATCAAATCACATACTCTGAGCTGATGATACAAACCTCTAACCATTTTCTCAAAATTTTTTGAAATTCCAACACTAACAAAAGGGGGTGATTTTATCTCCCAGGTGACTTCTGGCAATGTTTGGAGGCATCGTTGGTTGTCACAATGGTGTGTACACTGCTGGCATCTTTGGACAGAAGTTAGGGATGCTGCTAAACATTCTATAATGTACAGAATAGCCTCCACAAGAATTAATTATGTGGCCCCAAATGCCAATAGTGCTGAGATTGAGAAACGCTGAAATACAGCAGTAGTTTAAAAAAATCAGCAAGTAACCAAAAATAAAACAAAGGTGTACTGGCCCCATCCCAATTAGTGTGGGTCAGAATGCCAGCTGCACAGGCTATGTGAACTTGAAGGTAAGGTTGAAAATCAACAGATTCCCAAGTTTTGAATATTTCAAAGGAATATGATAGCATGCAAATTATCACGCGTTAAAAAAAACTTATGAAAAGCTATGGCAACATTCCTATTTTATTATTTCAAAATATTTAGTCTTTTGAGAAACAGTTTTAGTAAGAAGTCTGATAATTAAATACAAGAGCAGAGACTAAGTAAAATGCAGACCAAAAGCACAATGATACCCCCTCACATTAAAAAAAAAAAAAAAAAACCAGATGTAATAAGAGAAACGGAAACCCTCAGACATTGGTGATGAGAAAATAAAATGGTGCTGCCTCTTTTGGAAAACGTCCTGATAGTTCCTTAAAAGGTTAAACAAACAGAAACCACATGATCCATCATGAAGCTCACTCCTGGGCATATATTTAAGAGAAATGAAAATGTATGTTCGCATAAAAACTTGTACACGAATCTTCATGGAATCAATATTCACAACAGCCAAAAGGGAAATACAAATGTCTATCAGATGAAGAATAGAAAAATAATGTGGTATACAGGAATCAAGTATTGATATATGCTATGACATAGATAAACCTTGAAACCATTATGCTAAGTGGAAGAAAATGAAAATAGAAAGGACCATTCCATTTACATGAAATGTCCTAAGAGACAGATTTCATAGAGAAAGAACATAAACTGGTAATTGCCTAGGGTTAGGGGAAAATGGCGAATGACCAATAATGAGGACGAGGTCTCTTCCTTGGATGATGTAAAGTGTCCTAAAACTGAAGATGGTGATGGCTGATAGTTGTGTGAATATACTAAAATCCACTAAATTATGACTTCAATGGGGGAATTAAAGCTTATTAAAATTGTTATCCAAGTGGGCAACTGTATTTTTCCTTCTCCAACTTACTTAGATTCCAGTCAGAAATTGTATCATCATCATCAATTTCATCATCATCATCATCTTCCTCTTCAATTCCATCTTCATCATGCTGCTGAGCCACGGTCCTTGATCGATGAAAACGTGGTCTTATATCCTGCTCACTATCAGGAATTGTTTCATCTTCTTCCACATCACCCTTTTTCAAAGTGAAATTTTTCATGATATTCATTAAGCTAGTAATATGTACACAAGTAAAAACAAAAATCAGAATATCCAGGGATGGGGTCATGTGAAGGACTGTTTTCTGTAGTACAGGGGACCAAACCCCAGAGTCTCACACATGTTCAGCAAGTACTTTACTACTGAGTCACATCTGTACTCCCCAAATTTTTGAGACTGGGTCTACTAAGTTGTTTAGGTTAGCCTTGAACTTATAAACCTTGAATGGCTAATCATAAGGTGTGTGTCACAGTGCCTAGAATGCACAGGATTTTGAAGCATACCTCCCTTGTCAACAACTACTTCCCTATCCAGAAAATAGTTCCTTGTGAAAGGGAGCAAAGGCCAACATACAATACCTATTAGGCTATCAAGCCCTTTAGCTACACTATATATTGCCTTCCATGAGGTGATATAATCTAACAGAATCAAATTCAGAGCAGCATATGTAAGAATAATTTAAATATAAACTCTAAGTAATCTAAATCAAAGACAAACTAATGATAATCCTACTGTAACTAATATCAATTAAGCTAGAATTTATAACCATTTAAATTCATTGTTCTGTCTTTGGACTTTTGTAGCCTATTATATGCAACGGGCAGCCTATTTACATAGGGCCTATTCTAAATTAATGTTTTATTGGTCAAATTAAAAATCTGCCAGGTCAATATAAAAGTCATCTTCCCTATTCATCAGAAGTTTCCTTACCTTAAGCAGGATAATATCTAGATCTGAGTACTTCATGCCATTCACTAATACAGGAATCAATCTATAAGAAATTAATTCATGAAACAAAACAATTTAATAGAATAAACAAGAAGTGTTAACCTTATGTACACTAATAAAAGCAATGAGACAATCACTGGTAATATTATCTTTGAGCATCCAGGTACTATAATCACCTGAAAACTCCACAAACACTAAACCAGGTATAAATCGCCTAGAGAATAATTTGTAATATTTATAAGGAACTTTAAAATGCTCATACATATTGGTTAAAAATCACTCCCAGGAATTCCAATGTAAAGAAATAATCACTTATGACAAAGAAAGATTATTCTTCCAGGATTATTTATGACTGAAAAAAAAAGCTAATAAATACTCAATGAGAAAAATGTGCACATAGTATGCACAGATATAACAGTGCACACTATGATATAAAACAGTACAGTCATTTAAGTGTTAAAAACTAATGTTATAGAGGAAATTGCACAACACACAAAAAGCGAAGAGCAAACCTTAAAACTGATCATATTCTAAAGCACTAATTATATGTGAGAAGCAATTTTACATTATACATTATCACATCTAATTCTTCCCCAAATGCTCTAAATATATGGTATTTGGTATAAGATGATTGCAAAGAAAAATAACATTAAAAACCAACATATCAAAAATATAGTGATGACTTCTGCAATTTAATTTTCTTCCATGAGCCTGTAATACTTTGTTTTCAAAAAAGTAAACATTACTTTTAAAAGTCACTATTTTGGGTTAAAAATAGATAACAATAAAATTTTGCAGCATCTCAAGTGGTGGAAATCATCTTTAGGAAAAAAATTCCATCTTGGGATCCATGGTCAAAGTAGAAATATTATTTAAGAGAGAACTATGCCAGGCACAGTGTCGTATGCCTGTAATCTCAGCGCTTGGCAGGCTGAGGAAGAAGGACCGAAAGTTCAAAGCCAGCCTCAGCAAAAGTGAGGTGCTAAGCAACTCAATGAGAACCTGTCTTAAATACAAAATAGGGCTGGGGATGTGACTCAATGTTTAGTGCCAGAGATCAATCCCCAGGACAAAAAAAGAGAGAGAACTATGTCATAAATGGTCCAAGATTAATTATGAATTAAAATATTCTAATTTATTAATCATGGAATTTTAAAAAGGTAATCAATTCTTGAAACTCTTTATACTTTCAACAACAGTAAAATCAAGCCTAACTTCTTTAGAACCTCAATCCCTGATGGCAGAAAAATGAATTTCATAAAAATATAAACATGGAAGAATCACTGTTAAGAAATTAAATTTAATAGGGCTGGGGATGTGGCTCAAGTGGTAGTGCGCTCGCCTGGCATGCGTGCGGCCCGGGTTCGATCCTCAGCACCACATACAAGAAATTAAATTTAAGAACAAAGCATGAGGGGCTGGGGATGTGGCTCAAGCGGTAGCGCGCTCGCCTGGCATGCGTGCGGCCCAGGTTTGATCCTCAGCACCACATACAAACAAAGATGTTGTGTCCGTCAAAAACTAAAAATAAATATTAAAATTCTCAAAAAAAAAAAAAAGAACAAAGCATGATTTACAAGTAGGAACACTTACTTAGGAAGATGCCTTACGAGTACATCTTTGCATATTGGCTGCTCAGCCAAAGTTAACCAAAATTCACAGGCTTCTAAAGCCACATTTTCATCTCGGTCTTGAGTCCTCTGTAGCATGTACTGTAGAAAGAATCCTTAATATTAATCAGTTTAAATAATGCAATTAATAATTAATGTAAACTCAGGCTTGTACCATACCAAACTAAATTCAAACATATCAAACAAAATTCATTCATGATTTCCCAATGCACCTGGAGATGGAATTGAGGAGTCAACTGATGAATTCCTACTACATACATGATCCTCTTCTGGACTCAAATGCCTCACATGACAAAACAAGGCAACAACAGTTGTCACATTATGCCATATCATGTCCTACTCCTATGCTGAGCATTGCTAAATAAGGAACTGTAACATTATAAATTTGGCTCCCCAGCTGTTACCTAAGCAAGTGATAAAATTTCTTTCTGATTAAAGCCAAACTCTCACTAATCTTTTAACCAGACCCACCCGGCTCTTCACAGGAGAGTTTCATCAGAGAAAACATCATTTATCCTAATTATGTTGAAACATAATCATTTCTAGAACTAATTTTCCTAATCTTTGAGAACGGAAGTTGCTGCACACCATGGATGATAAGCCTTCTTCTAATGTTTCTTAAGAATCCTCCCTCTCAAAAAAAAAAAAAAAAAAAAAAAAAAAAAAAGGGGCTGGGGATGTGGCTCAAGTGGTAGCACACTCGCCTAGCATACATGAGGCACTGGGTTTGATTCCCAGCACCACATAAAAATAAAAATATAAAAAAAAAAAAAAAAAAAAAAAAAAGAATCCTCCCTCTCCACATAATAAGGAACTTTTAAAGTGAAAGGGAGGCTCTACATAACATATTCCTTCATGTATTTGCAAGGCTATATAATATTCATGTAAAAATACAAAATACATTCAGCAGTACTGAGTACTGCCTAAACAATAACTTGTTGTCTATCTTGTTATTGAAAAATCCCTTCCTTTCATGATGGTTAAACTGTGATTGATATACTTAAAATTTCCTAACAATTTTCTTTCAATTACATGGAGACTGAGAGTGCCTTTAAAAATCTAAATGATCTGATTAACTATATATAGATACTTACTTTTCAGACATAAATTTACTATATATATATTTTTACTTATCAGATAATAGTATAGCTGGAACCTCTATCCAAATTGGTATTTAGAAATAGTTTTATGATTTAAAATCATTGCACTGCAGTCATATCAAAATAATTAATTCTCATATTTTTATTGGTAAACTTTTTTTAATTACAAAAGAAAGCAATAATATTTTTGGGCATGTATATTTGGAACATGTCAGAACTCTGTAGAAGTGGAATTATTGAGTGAAAATATATGCACATAAGATAGATGCCAAGTGATAATGTAAAAGACTGCAGCAATTTATACTCCACAAGATATCCATATCATCAACAGCTATGGTATTATTTATTTTTACCTTGTATTAACTTATGTGTGAAAAATATTTCATTGCTATTTTAATTTTTCTGATTACCAGTGATATTTTTCTTGAAGGATAAAACTTCCTTCTCAGGATAAAAAAAAAATCTAAATGATCTGTAGAAACTAAAATGGTCAATATCATTTTCATAACTTACAGTCAATCAGATAAATTTTACCAGTAATGTATAGGAAGGAACTTTTAAATTTTCAACTTCTACAACCCAATAATATGGTACTTATCTCCCAAAGTTTTATTACTTATTTAGTCTGACCCTCATTTTATAAACTCAATGTAAATATTTCCTGGTTATTACAATTAAAAGCTCTCTAATTCTTTAAATAACTTCCTCCCATAGTATCTTAAGTCTTATGAAATAAGAATCACCATAAAGATAACTAATTTTAAGATAATCATAATTCATTTTATAATCCCCCATGTGTTATATAAATTAGAAAACCAGTTTCACATTATGTATTTTGTGTCCAATATTTTTCTTAAGGGAACAATGAAGAAAGTCTTTAAACTATCTGTGTTACCTCAACTATATTATGCATGTGAGGAAGCAGGCGATCCATTCGAACTTCAAGCAACATGACAAGAGCCCGGCACACATTTTTTCGTACCTCTGGTTCCTCATCACCAGCCAAAGCAAAGAGATTCTATTGCATGAGAAACACAATATTTTTTTCTAGTTAAAAACCTCAAACATATTAGAAATGTTTATGTATAATAAAAAGAAATCTGTAAGCTAGTGATCTTTAAAGAAAACAAGATATAATACCAAAAAAAAAAAAAAAGATTTAATTAAATGGCTTTCAGTATTAGAAAAGACAATTAAATGTATAACAACTGCCAAAGATTTTGATAACAGATGAAAAGCCATTCTCTTACAGTATAATCAGTTGTGTTTTGAGTTAATTTTTGTTTTTAAGAACAAAACAGTTTCATTAGAAGACAGGGCACCAGAAATAGAGGTTAACAACCTAACCCTACATTGCTGCTGCTCACAAAGTCAACTATTGGAAAAGAATTATAATAGCAATTACAGCAATCAATCTTAAAGCTATTTCTCACAAGTTCCTCTACGAGCTAAAAAAGAATGTATGAATGGAAAATAGATTATTTCATTTAATCTTTTTTTTTTTTTTTTTGTAATCACACAAGAGTCTTTATTGCAAGCTTGAGCCTAGACTCACAACTGTTCCCGACACATCGGTCCCAGGGAGTGAGTCCCGGTCCTTTGTTCAGTGAGGTTTTATAGGTTTTGGGGGGGATACTATACTCTATGCATCACAACATCACACAGCAAATCTTTCCATACTGCGGGAAAAATCAAACAATAACTCTTTAACATTGATTAGCACATTCAATGGCGGGAACAAGTTGGGTAGGGGTGATTGGTTAGTAAAATAGGGGGATTCCTTTGAACTGATTGGTTTAGGCCACGAGGGGTGTACGTGCTAAACTACATGGTTTCCCAACATGTTATCAATGTTGAATTTTACAGATAAGGAACTAGAAATCAACAAAGGATAGGGAGGAGAACAATGATAGACATGCAAGCATCTGTAAGGAAATATAATTTAGAAGAAATTAAATGCTTTCTGTATTTATCTTTTATCTGGAGATAAAAGTTCTTCAGGATTACACTCAGTGGGGACAAGAATAATTCCTGACAATTTAAAATAGTTCACATTACAGTTAAATACCACAAGGTCAAAACTTTGCTACCTGAAAATCCTACAGTCAGTTTTCTTCTCTACAGAAGTCACAAACCTCTGGAGGAAATGCAGACATCCAGTAATCCCTCAGTAATGGTAGGCCTAGCCAGTGAGGAATCTGAATTTGGTTTGTTTGGATTCTTAAGTTCACTCTAACTTCACTATTAACAAACTTTCATTGAAAGAAGTTCTTTCTTGCAGAGGTTGCAAATGAGGATGTAAAAAAACAATGAAGCTTTCCTTAAGTCACTCAAGAAGTTTTATCTACACACACTGAAAGTAGTAAAAAAAACAATCATTCAAAAAAAAAAAAACACCACAAAATCCAATATGTCCCAATGTTTTTTTTTTCTTCAGAAAATCAGTCTCTAAAAAAATGAATCTGAAATTGTTTTTTCCAGTTTTTATTGGTACATTATAGATGTACACAATGGTGGGATTTGTTGTTATATATATTCATATATGCACACAAATTTAACAATATAATTTGGCCAGTATTACCTCCTATTATTTCCCCTTTCCTTTCCCTCATCCCTCCCTGGAACCTGAAACTTTATGACAAAAAAGACCAAGGAGAAATGCAATGATTAAATGTGACACTAGGTGAAGTACTGTTAAAGTAGCACTTTTTAAACTTTAATTTTTCCAAGTCCTGCTCCTATTTCTGACATCCAATTCAGTAGGTTTCTTTTAATCATAGATATTTTGTAGGGCCAGAGAAGAAAGCTCTTCCCAGAAGGTGTTACTTATATATTATACATGTACCCTTCGTTAAATTTTACTAAAACCATTTAATTCATTTTTTACCTCTTAGAGAATAATAACTGGGCTAGAGGGTGACAGTGTCATGTGTTCAATTAATCACCATGTACCCATTATTTTCATTACTACTATCACTGAATGAATACCCAGGTTTGCCAAGGTATATGTACTGGTAACAAATAGACTTCTCATTAACATTCTGTCAAACTTAGCAGACATAACATCAGCCCCTGAAGAAAACATTCATAATTAAAGAAAATGATTAGTCTATTAATCCATTTAGCAAATTATTACTGAAGGTCCACTATGTGCCAGTTATTTCCTTATAGGTCTATTATCATGTAGGATTAGCAAAGATACTTTACTATGGTACTTATCAGTAATGTAAAACATTATAAAATGCCAGCAGATTTTTAAAAAATATATTTATTTATTTTTAAGTTTTAGGTGGACACAGTATCTTTATTTTACATTTATGTGGTGCTGAGGATCAAACCCAGTGCTCGTGCATGCTAGGTGAGCACTCTACCACTAAGCCACAACCCAAGCCCAAGGAGATGTTCTTGACCCACTCACTGAGGATTTTTATCTCCAGAAGAGAGTTTCTTTTATTCTAAATTATATTTCCTTATAAGATACTGGTATATCTATAACTTTCTTTTATTAAGCTGTGAAAGAATGCTACTATGATTTCAAGAGAAACCTCTATTACCTCTAAATATAACAGCTAGCACAAGAAGCTTGTTTTGTGGTGAGCCCTGTTATATTTTATTTATAGCAACTAGCTTTATAATAAACACAATAAGGGAAGTCAATGTCAGTCCCTTTATAGATGATAAAATAGAAAAACATTAAATAAATAAAATACCCAAGGTCACATAACTACAAAGCTGAGGATAGAACCTAGGCAGACTTGTCCAAAACTTTAAAAAAATTAAAAAAAAAATATGTTATTTTGGGGGTACCAGGGATTGAACTCAGGGGCACTCAACCACTGAGCCACATCCCCAGCCCCATTTTGTATTTGATTTAGAGACAGGTCTCACCGAGTTGTAGCACCTTGCTTTTGCTGAGGCTGGCTTTGAACTCTCATCCTCTTGCCTCAGCCTCCCCAGCTGCTGGGATTACAGGTGCACAACACTACGCCTAGTTTATTTTATTTATTTTTATCTGATGCTGAGGATCAAACGCAGTGTCTCACACATGCTAGGCAAGCACTCTACCACTGAGATACAACTGCAGCCCCTTATCTAAGATTTTCTAACACTACCCAGTACATTGTATTATCTCCACTCAAAAGTGTACTAAAAACACCTTGCAGGCATACTAGGGGGCTCAGAAAGAGCCAGGGATGATGGTATATACCTGTAATCCCAACTACTTGGGAGACAAAGGCAGAAAGATTAATTGAGCCCAAGGACTTGAAGGCAACACAGTGAGACACAATATCAAAAACCTCAAACCAAACCAAAACAACAACAAACCCCAAAATCAAGTCAGATGTGGTAGCACACACCTGTAATCCCAGTGACTCTGGAAGCTAAAGCAGGAGGATCAAATTTGAGGCCAGCCTCAGCAATTTAGCAAGATCCTATCTCAAAGAATAAAAGGAACTGGGGATGCAACTTAGTGGTAAAGCACCCTGGGTTCAATTCCCTGTATCAAAAATAACTACAAAAAAATCCTCAGAAGGAGCCAATCCATTTAAAAATTAAGCAAAGAAAAAAATACCCCTATGATTCCTTTCCTCCTAGGATTTCAACAGCATGATCATGATTATCAGCAGCATGATCTCTAAAGGATTTTTAAGAACAGGTGAAAAGAAATGGACCATTTTATTAAATTTCATTCAATGAAAATAGAAGAGAATATGCCTAAGGAACCTTAATATCTTCAACTGTTCTCAAGCAGCAGACGTTTTGAAAAGTAAATGTACTGTTTCTGGTTCATGGCCAAAATACTATGCTTTTATCAAAAAATGTCTTTAGAGCTGTTTGCTAACAGTTCATTTTTTTCCCTTGACACCTCTAATTTTACAAAAAAAACATCAGAAATCCCTGCTTACCTATGGGGACACAACCTGAGAAATGCATCTTTGGGCAACTCCATCATTGCACGCATCACAGTCCATTCATACAAACCTAAATAGTATAGCCTACTACATACTGAGGTTTTAGGACAACATCATATGCTGCCCACTGTTCAATGGAAGGTAATTACTATGTCCTTTTAGTCCGTACCTCCAGATTCTTTATTGGGCACCTTTATCCAACCTTACCAGTTTTTCATGTTTCAAATACTGGGATAACTTCCATATACAATCTGAACAATATATTGATAGGAAAACTTTTAAAGTATCAAGATAAACAGACATTTACACCTTATAATAAATGTTTGTATTACAAGCAGAAAAATTTTTATTTTCAGCTCATAAAAATTAGAAAGTCTATACTGTATTCAATTTTAATACTACCAGAAATAATGTCAAATACTATTCACAATTATAAGTTATTTAAAAAAAAATACGTGCTGCTAGCATTATTTAACATTCTTGAAAACAAATGGGGCGGTGACAAATCTTACCTCAATAAAAGAATCAATGTGCAACATCAGAGCTTGAGTCCTACTAATGATAAACTGATTGACACATGCAACAGCATGAGACCTAGAAACAAAGTTTGAAGTTTAACATATGCTCAGTGTGGTTTTTCTGTCTACAAGACTGGCAAGATATTAAACATTCTTTCATAAAAATATTTTGGTACATGCATACCATATAGACAACCACTAAAATGAAAGAGTCAAATCTCTGTATCAATAAAGATTGTAAACAATATTAAGTGGAAGAAAATAAAAGTTACAAAGCAATATTAGCGTTTCTAAACAAATGAAAAAAGTCTGTAAGGACATTCAAATTTTTAATAGTGGATAGCATTAAAAAGTAGAGGATTAGGTGAAGGGAACAATTTATTTTATATGCTAAAGATTAATGTATGCATTCCTTTTGAAACAAAAATGTAGAACCGAGTAAGGCATACCCAATTCAATCCTTCAGCATCATCATTAAAAATACCCTTAATCCAATCACTTTTCCCTGCCTTTACTTCTTACCTAGTGCGCACCTTGATCTCTCCTCAGGGTTATTACATAGGTCCTAGTTGGTTTCCTAAATCCTAATGTGTCAAGCCCTATTATAACCTGCCTGACACACATATTAAAAAAAAAAAAAAAAAAAAGAAAGAAAAAAAAAACCCCACTTCTTCAGATTGCTACAATAAAACCTAATCTATTTTTCCTGCAAAAGGCTAATGTAATATTCTAAGCTTCATGGACCACATATAATTTTTACTATGCCTTCATTTTGTCCTCAAATATAGTCTTTTAAAACCATTCTTGGCGTATAGGCTATGGGCTGAAATTTCACTCCATGGGTAAGAACTAGCTAGTTAACCTTTACAATAAGGCTCCTTCTCCCCAGCCTCTATCTCTGGTTTCTATGGTGCTACAGTGAAGTTTTTTCTTTTACTATTCTAAAAGGCTTAATCCTAATTCCAGGGCCCTTTCACTTGCTGTCTCTGAAATGTTCTTCCCTTTGATCTTCCAAAGAATCTTTATTTTGTTCAGTCTCTGCACAAATGTTACCATTACAGGGAACCTCCTAGATAAAATATTTCTGTGAATCACTGTTTACCTCTGCTCTCATTTTTTTCCATTATATATATCACTACCTGAAATTATATTACTTATTGTCTGTCCTGTAGGCCCACTTTTTAAAATATAAAGCCTACAAGGACCTTTCTTTGTCTTAATTGCTGTGCCAAAAATCATTGGATTTTGACTCAGCAGTAATGGCAAGAACATCAAACATTTAAGGTATTAGGTTATAAGGAGATCTGAATCATTAAGTGTGTGGCACAAGGTAAACAGTTATGATTTAAAGTCTCATCTATAAAATATCATATTCATCCATTTATTATGGATTAAATTCAACAAGCAAATGTATGTTAAGTCATTGGCACAGTAAGTAAATGGGAAAAAATAATAAGAAAAGTGACTTTTTAAAGGGTTTTTAAACTGAACTTAAAAGTGTTTGTGTGCGTGCACATATTGGCAAAATTATTCTTCAAAGGCAACTATTACTACTGTTTCCAAAATAGTTTTTAGAAAATTAATAGCAGGATGTACGTTTTTTAAAAGTATTTTTTAAGTTGTAGATGGACACAATATCTTTTTTATGTGGTGCTGAGGATCGAACCCAGGGCCTCACACATGCGAGGCAAGCATTCTACCATTGAGCTATAATCCCAGCCCAGGATTTACATTTGCAAGTTCACAGTCGGACAAATAAACTCCTTTTACCTCATGATCATTTGTTGAAATAGCTTGCTTAATACACATGTTAGTTGTGAACATTGCCAATAAAGGAAAAAATTAGAAAATTTAACTTAGGAAAATTACCACTTATAATACTATTGAAGAAAATCAAGAGCCTAGGAATACATTTAATAAAATGTGAAAGACTGCTAAAAATATGAAAACTTTTATTGTAGACGTCTATTTTCCCCAAATTGATCTATAAATGCAACACAATTCCAATATATATTTCAAGTTTTTGTAAAATCTGTTAGTTCTAGGGTTTACATGGAAAAGGATCCTTACTATCCTGGTTGTAAACTCTTAAAACAAAAACTTCTTCATATTGATAATCTGATGATTAAGGAACAATAAAAAGAAAAAAAATGTTCCTGGCATGTATTCATATATTAGTCAATGTCTTAATGAGATCTGTCTGTTAACATGTAAATGGCATTATTTCCTAAAGAATAAAAATTTTCCCAATATAATCCTTTTCCTATAGACCATAGTATTTTTATATTGGAAAAAAAATCTCTTAGAAGCAGCTGAAGCATTTAATAAGCTCAGAGTAAATTCTGCAAAGTGGAGAATGTTTCAAATATTTTCATCTTGTAGTTTCTGCATATTTTAGATCAAATACTGTTTGGCCTATCTTCCAACATCAATTTTTGTTAGACATAACTCTTCAAATAAGTTGCTTATGATTATTTCCACTGCCCAATGCATGTTTTAAATCTGTAAACTTAGCACGGTGGTGCATGCTTATAATCCTAGCGGCTGGAGAGGCTGAAGCAGAAGGACTGTGAATTGAGCAACTCAGTAAGACTCTCTCTAAATTAAAAAAAAAAAAAAAAAAAAAAGGGCTGGGGATGTGGCTCAGTGGTTAAGTACCCCAGAGTTCAATCCCTGGTACCCCCTGAAAAACAAAAAAAACTTGTAGGCTTTATTATTTTCATTCAATTCCAGGAGAGAATTTAAATTTACCTTATTATAAATAGTAGTATAGTACTATTGAACAGTTAGTCCAAATTAAGATATTCCAGAGCATGACTTAAAAAACTGAAAACTTATCTTGATGTAGTTTGAAGTCCCTTTGTTTAATCTGTTTACTTCTGAATACCAAAACATTCCAATATCTCTTTTTTTAAATAACTGCAATTGCTAAAAGCTCAAAAGCCCATTGCCCTAAAATAAGCTAGAATTGTTTGAGGCTATGTACATAAAATAGCAACAGAATACAATCGAGAAGCCATAAATTGACCATATACACATGGAATTTTGCATGATAAATGAGATTTTTAAATCAATAAGAAAAAATTATTTTTATGAATATACTTACAAAAATATTGTTATTTAAATAGAAAAGACAGAACACATTCCTATCTCATGAGCCAGGTGGCACAAACCTATATACTTCCAACTACATAGGAGGAGGCAGGAGGATCACTTGAGCCCAGCCTGAGCAATACTGAAAGAACCTGTCTCAAAAAAAGTATCCCCATAACATGCCTACAGATACCAGATATATTTATGTATTAAACATCAAAAAGCCTCACTTGAAAATTCCTGTGTCAAACGGAACAACAGAAAAAGGGAATGCATAGAGCCAATACATTAAGATATCCATCATTCCTTATTGACAGGAAAGTACACTAGCAATACAATGAGATATTTTATATATATTTGATTTGCAATATTTAAAGCATGACAATACCAAATGCGGACCACGTGTAGCCACAGAATCTTTTAAATCTTATTAACAGAGTATGAATTGGTACAACTTGTTCTGAAGTTTGATATTGGCAGCACTATTAATAGAAGCAAAAACCCAGATGTCACCCAAAGGCAGCCAGGGGAAAAGTGTACACCAAATTGTTTAATTGTCACGCAAGGCAAAATTACACAGTATTCAAAACAAATGGGCTACAGTGACATTATATGAATGCATCTTAGCAACATAATACTAAATAAAGTCAACAGAGATTACAATTAGTACAATGCCATTTTTATGATCCCATAAACAAACTGATACTCTATTTGTGTATAAATGTGATAAAATTATTTAGAAAGAAATGCAAGGGAAGGAGAGTTAAGATTTAAATGTAAAACTATACTCCATTTCCTCATTTTGTTTCCAAGTTCCCAACAATAATATGAGGGGACAACACTTTTAAAAGTACACAGTAAACACAAGTTAAACTTTTTAAGTTGTTAAATAATATGAATTATTGGAAACATTTATATAAAGATGAATATTAGTGCAGAGAAATTACAGAGCAGATATCCATATCCACCCAAATATACATCAAAAAGAAAAATTTTAACTAGATAAAACAGAATCTCAAGTATGTAATCATGAGTATTCACTAAACAGAAGTATTTTGTACTGCTGATCAAATGACCATCTACAAAATAAAACACTGAAATAATAATTATTAATATTTAATATCTAGCAATAGTGTATCAATTACCAGGAATATTTTATTGGATTTTTCTTAATTGCTGAGAATTACTCACAAAAAAGTTAATATTCCTAGAAGTGAAATATATAAATCACTCACTGCTTAAAATGTCAATGGAGGAGAATTTCTAGGGGACACAAACTTCTATTTAGTTAATTATGCCACAAAAATAACAGTTTGAAAATATACTCTTTTCAATATGTATTTTGATGCCATCACAATTATACATCTACTAACTAATTTCCAATCTGAGCATGACACAAGTACTACTTATGAAGAAGAGTATTTGAAATTACTAAGAAAAAGTATGAAAGATTGAGAAATAAACAGAATTTAAGATACATATTCTTATATACCCCTTGGTAACATTGCTGATACCACAATCCTTTGAATACAGTTTGGAATTTTGAAGCCCAACTAACAGTTACAATCTATGGAATACGGTCATGCTCTTGGACTCCTGAATAAGTGCCTCTAGGCAATGATTTTCATTTAAATAATAATATGACATTTGATTATTTTATATAAAACCATGAAGCACCAACAAATGTAGCAAAAACCAAAGTAACCAATAGTTAAAGAAGGAGCAATGTTTTTCATAGAAAAAAGTTAGGGGGAAAAAAAAAATCACAACTGGATCTCACACACACACACACACACACACACACACACACACACACACACACAAAGAAGCCAACTGGTACAGCAGCTGCGGGAACACTTGAAGAAGTTATGGAACCTCATGCACTTCTAACAATTAAAACAAAGACATCATATTTATAGCTTGTTAGGAACTGATGAACAAACTTAATAGGTTAGTTTACATATTCTAATATAAGTTTGGCAACTGTATGTGAGGCACTGTTGTAGAAATTAGGGATACAGAGATGATCAAGGTAGACCAGGTTAATTTCAGGATTAGCCAAGAAAACCTACTATATGATTCCAGAGACGATCAAGGCAGACCAGGTTAATTTCAGGATTAGCCAAGAAAACCTACTATATGATTTCAGGGTGTAATAAAATATTCTGCTACCTTTGAACTTAAAATGCTCACTACCCCCCATAATTTAGATGTAAAACTCTTCAACTAAAAGTATGTATTTTCATTAAAATTACATCAGTTTAGTTATCAGAGGATGAAGAAAAGCAGAGAATAGGCCAGTCACTGAACCTGCAAACAGTGGTAGAAGGGGAAAGACGACAACATTTGTTGAAAGGCTCGAAGAGCTCACAGTATTATATCAAATAATGTTGCCTGACTTTAAGTAACAAGAATATGTAGATGTTATTCTGAGGGAATTTCTATTTGAAATGAAGGCATTTGAACTTGGCAAGAATGATAAAAAAATCCCAAAGCCCCTCAACTAAATCTGTCTTATAAGAACTTGTAAGACGGTGGCTGGTAAATACTGGGAATGTAATTAACTATGTGAATGTAATTAACTATATTTAATGAAAATTTCATCATTAAGAGTCAACATTTTATGGGATTTGTTATTAAAGTAGTAAATTTCAACTTATTGAAGTCTACCTTTGTGGAATATCCAGTATTCTCTGTTTTTTTTTTCCCCTCAGTTCTGGGGACTGAATCCAGGCAACAACCCCAGCCCCTTTTGATTTTGAGACAGGGTATTGCCAAGTAGCTGAAGCTGGTTTTGATTACGTGATCCTTCTGCCTCAGTCCCCTAAGTCTCTGGGATTACAGATGTGCACCATTATATCTGGCCCATTATCTTTTGCTAATCACAAAAATACAAAGTAGGGCAGAAGTAAGGCTTATATCAGAGTTTATAAATTAATATTGGTCATATAAATACCTTATTTTGGGGCTACTGTGTTTGAAGAACTGTAAAAATTTGGGAATCATGATGTTGAGAGGGCGATCTAAAACATCACTATCTAAAATCTCAGCAGAATCTTCACATATCTTCTGAAGGGCACCAAATGCTCCCTGTAAAAGATACATACTTTAAATTATTGGAATTCATTCAAAACAAAGGCATTTAAAAGCAAAAAGAGGAATATTGCTTAATTTTATGCATCAATGTTCTCAGCCCACATAAAATGCTGCCTTCTAAAATCTCTATATTATTCAATTTTGAAATAAATTATACCATTGAAATCTACATTTTCATAGAGGTATATATGTAACCAGTAACTTCCCTTTAGGAAGAACATAAAAAAGTCAATACTACTTAAAATTTACTTATAGATAAATCATTTTTTGATTAAATGGTGACACAATCATTTAAGGAACAGACAATTCACATCAGCAACTATTTCCCTATAATCATTTTATTCCAAAGTGGATAATCCAAAATTCTTAATTTTACCATAGCAACTTTGTGTTTATTCTCCATAGTACAGTTAACTAAAAATTGCCTTTTTTAGTCTTTAAGGCAATTACCAAACATCCTTTTAGAGTTTATAATGCATCAAAAAGAAACTTGGGAATATAAGTTTACAATTTAATTAAAAAATATAAAATTTCAGCCTTAGATTTAACACATTAAATATAACCTTGTTACTTACTAAGGCAACAACAAAAACAAAACAAAAAAAGCCAAGTTTCAACTAAGAACAAACAATTTAGCAATCATTTCATACCTACAACTAAAAAGTCCACATCTTTAGTTCAGACAGATGACAAAAATATTTACCTAAAATACAATTTTTATGTAGCTGCTACACAATTCACAACCAGGACAAATTTTTTATTCTTGGAAAATGCTTAAAATTTTCATCTGTTTACCATCACAAAGTAATATTTAAATAGAATCAACTGTTATATGGTGACTAAATATTATTTACTTTTTCTGTAATTTTCTAAGTGTATTTTTAAGGAATATGTGTATGTGCGCGCACGTCTCTGTGAATTGAAAAAAAAAAATGGGGGAGGGGAGGATACCGAGGCATCCCAATACTTTGCCATCACTCCCTTCCCCCTACCTTTTCTTTCCTATTTCCTCTTCCCTAAGACAAGGTTAGGCAACATACTAAATCTCATAAAATTATCTGATTCTTTATTGTTAGGTTATTCTTATGCTTCTCTGCTTTTAAACCTTGCTACTGTTTGAAAAGGAAGGAGTTACTGCATTAGAAATTGTAAACACTTAAAATGGTTTCACTTAAAATAGACTTCTGCTCAAAGTGGAAGCCTGCTATTGAAACAGATACTTTAGAATTCCTTTCTTACCAAATGAAAAGGTTGCCATTGACTTAATCAATGCCCCCCCCCCCAAAACGCCCAAGATCAGAATTACAGTATGATTAAAACTAAACCAAATGGGACATACTGCAAATTCATCATTTATTAAACATAAAAATGGTTCTGAGAAACTAAGAAAGTACTTATGGTCTCAGAATTTGGTAAGTTTCGGTCTATCTTTAGATATGAACATAGCACTTCAACTGACTAAGTCTGGTAATAACTTTATTACATATATATAACTCCCAAGAATAATTTTACAATAGAAAAACAAGATATTTTCTTATAGGAAACACAGTAAATTATAAGAAGCAAATATTCTTACCTCACAAGTGTTGTAATCTTCAGAATCCAATAGGCTACAGAGTTTTGGTAAGAGGTCAGGCCAGTTCTGCAATTCTCCCTTGGAAGCGATGGTTGTAATCAATATACCTTGAAAGAAAATACATATTTTTAAGAAAGCTGAGTGCATTGTGTTAAATAGCACCATGCCAGTAACACATTTTTAAATGTCCCATATTTCCAAACCATGTAAATAGCATTCATCAATCCCCACATCACCAAAAGCTACCTATAGAAAAAAAAAAAACCACAGCATAAATCAGATATTTCTAATCTTGTTTCCCAGCAATTCACCCTCTAAGTTGTTGCTTTTAAAAATATTTACTAAGTATCTCTATGAAAGACTTGCTTCTCTTCAATAATGCCAAGATAGCGCCACTAATTAATGAACTCCAATTTCACAAAAATTATATATAAAAGAATAGAAAGAAAATAGACCAAAATATTATTACTAGCACTTATTACTAGGTGATAGTTCATAAAGTTCAAATAAAAAATATCTGAAGAAGCTAAGAATAGCTCCCTGACAATATGGAATCCAAGTTAAGGACCATAGTAGGGAAAAGGAAAGTAGTGGATCATCGATTGAGAATAATTCTGCATGTTAATGCAATCTGCAACATTCCCCCTCATGTAGATAGGTTATATACTCCTGCAACAGTTCCCACTTACTGGATCAAAGATGAATCGCCAGAAAGGCGATCTTCGATCTTGGAGGTTGGGTGGCACATGCTGACTGATCATGTCGTTTTGACTGACTGGAGTATTTCAACTGTGTTGTGCAGCTGCGTTGTGATAGTGGATTATGCAAACACACAAAAATGTAACACAAAAGTTTTGTGTTAACATTTTTATCTGCCTTAGTAAATATATCATTAGTAATATGTAATATGCTCAGTGATTATGGGTCTTTTAGTACCACTAAAAGTATAAACTCTGACAGTAGGCAAATTTTAAGTACTTTAAGCTGCAAAAACTAGTTTGTTAAAATGAAAAAAAGAAAAAGTACTCCTTTCCCAGACTTATCTTAAAAATTTAATGAAATACATAGAAAATGCCTGGCTTCTAGTAAATAATTATTACTGAATAGCAAATCTCACTGTGTGGATAAACTTTAATTTTCCACCTTTAGCTTTCAGATGGTTGTTTCAACAACATAACAACTAAAAAATAAAGCTTAAATAAAGCTGTTGGCAAATGTTCACTGTTCAAGGAAAAAATTTAAATAGTAAGGATTAATGTATTAATTACATTAAAAAAATTTTTTTTAGTTGTAGATGGACATAATACCTTTGTTTATTTATTTTTACGTGGTTCTAGAACCCAGTGCTTCACACATGCTAGGCAAGCGCTCTACCACTGAGCCACAATCCTGGCCCCTGATTAGAGTTTTAAGACATAAAGCTCAAATGAGCTCTCCACTAAGATTCAAAACTAACAAGACCCAATCCTTCTTGCAAACTTTCTTTCCTGAAGTTACAACATAAAAGAACTGAGAAAAGGATCTGGATCTGCCTTAATAGAAACTAAGCATGTCTAAAAGACTGAAAATAATAATTAATAGAAATCAGACATAATCTACAATTTGGTACTAATGGACTGACATTTATTACTCCTGCTAGTAAAGCACTAAAGGATGTTGACTGAAAAATTCCAAGATCTGCCCCTTAATCACATCCACTCTTGAAAAATCTAATGAAAAGTCTGTCTTTAGAATAAGGGAGAAAAATCGGCCATACTTATTAAGATCTTAAATGTTTAAATAACACTTTGACCCCAAAATGCCACTTTACAAATTAATCCTGTAGAAACTTTCCAAAAGAGTATAAGCATACATAAAAGGAAATTCCTTGAAATAATAAAAATTATAAATCATGTATTTTTTAGACAACTTTATATTCATGCAATGAATTACTTCAGTTAGTAAACTGTGATCCCTTACAAATATATTTCCTTAATAAGATTCTCGATATGTATTATAAAGATTAAAAAAAAAAATTTAAAGTCGGGAATGGTGGTGCACACCTGTAATCCTAATTACTCAGAAGGCTTGGCTAAGCCATGGAGTTGAAGGCCAGCCTGGACAAGATAGCAAAATCTTGTCTCAAAGAAAAAAAATTAAAAGCCAAGGAGGCAAATTTATTGCTTTATAATCAGAAATCTTTTACTTAAAATATTTACTAAATTCTTAATATGGTACAATCATTTTATTAGGTGTTAAGGAAAACATAACTCAAAACCCTACATGGTCCTTATCCTTATGGAGTTCAGTCACATTTGCACATTTGGCACTATCTGTGGGCACTTTTGGTTGGCGCAACAGAGGGTGTGGCTGTCACTGGTATCCAATGGGTACAAATGAGAGACGCTAATTACCATCCTATAATGCACAGAATAGCCCACCACAAAGAATTATCTAGTCTAAAATGTCAAGTGCCGAGATTGTAAAACCCTGGTCTAGACAAACAGAATTCTACTTAAATCAATAATGTATCATGCTTATGTTATTATACCCATCTCAAGAATTTTCTATTAAGGTTGATAAGTGAAGTTCTCAATTTTCTTAGAGATACCTTTCAAAAACCTACAAAAAATATTTTTACTTATTTTCTTAAGAGAATTAAGATTAACTAATTTAAAAGATAAAATTTCCAGATTTATTGGTGGGAAAGCACCAATAATTTATAATAATAACAAGCTCATCGATTTTCCTAAAGGAGAAAAGAAAAACAAAAACAAAAACCTGGCTTTACTTTATCAAAAATAAAAAAGAACTGATGATTCCAAGGTGATGCTTTGGATGAGACAAAAACCAAACACCAAACAGAACAATCTTTAGAATCTTAATGCTGTGCACTCCTCCTCTAATAATTACTCCTCTAGGAAATTCTGTATATCAATTTCACCACCACCTTTTCTAACCTGCATTAAAACGGGCCACGGGAAAGAAGAAAAGTCATTTATTTTTAATTTAACAACATAAAACAGATAATTTAATTGGCTAAGCCATTTATTTCAAGTGATAAGCTTTGTTTTATCCAATTAATATTACAGACATTTTTGAAAATAGAAAACCTCAATATACAAATTGAGCATCCTTTAATCTGAAAATTCATACTTAAAACTTTTTGAATGCTGACAAAAATTCAGATTTTGAGCTGGCTGCAGTGGTGTATGACTGTAATCCCAGTGACTCAGGAGGTTGAGGCAAGAGGATTGATTATAAATTTGAGGCCAGTCTCTGCAACTTAGTTAGACCATGTCTTAAAAATATAAATAAATAAATAGCCAGCTAGCTAGCTAGAAAAAAGTAGCTTAGTTGTAAAGCACCCCGGGTTCAATCCTCAGTACCAAAACAAAAACAAAACAAAAAATGATTCAGATTTTGTAGCAGTTCAAATTTTAGATAACAGATGTTCAACTAATAAAGTATATGCAAATATTCCAAAATCCAAAAATGTTTGAAATCTGAAAACACTTCTAATTCTAAGCATTTTGGATAAGGGATGTTCAACCTGTACATAATATTGAAAAACAAAATAATTAAATGTATCCACTACCCATCTTCAACAATAGTCATTAATATACACTCAATCACTGTTTCATCTATACCTCTATCCACACCTTCCACCTTCACAATCCAAACTGTTTCTTATCAAATTCCATTAAGTGTCTTTTGGGATATATTGCAATTATGTCTGAAGTTTATTCACTCATTTTTAGTGAAGCAGAGTAAAACAAATTACTAAATTAAAACTCTACCTCATTGGTTTCTATATTGAAAACTGAGATGTGGTCTCTCACAATTAGGATATTTATATACATAACATAAATCAGAACCAAAACACCAAAGATCTTTCATATTCTACAAATACCAAGAAATAAAAATTACATCTATGTATGTCAATTTCATTTGTTTCAAAATAAGATGTCAGAAGACACTTTCAAGTATTTAATTCTGGGCTAGGGATGTAGTTCAATGGTAGTGTGTGTGTTTAATATGCACAATACTGTAGGCTTGATTCCCAGTATAAGAAAAAACCATTTCTAATATAAACCCAGTTGCAAACATACTCGAAAACTCTTATGGAAGGTTAAAAAAAAAAAAAAATTCCAGCATTCCCTGGAATATCAATTTTCCTCTCCCCAATACTATTACTTCCAACCGTTCAAATTTAAGGCACAAAGCACTGTAGTTTGGACAAAATGATAAGTTTATAATGAAATACAATTTAGGAAAAACTATTTTGTATTTAATTTCTATATCTTGCCCTCCCTCTCCTTTCCTCTCAGAATTGCCTTCTAAGGAAATCTACTTCTTTTAAAATCGCATTTGACCACATCTATGAAGATTTCTCTCCCTGATTTTATATAGAAAAGGCTAGCAGACTATCATTCTTTACTTCTCTACCAAGAAGTAAAGCCTTGAGAAAGATATAGGGGGATATGTTAAAGTTACCTAGGAAGTCCTTTTCCTCAAACTACAATTATCTTCTACCGATCAAATTTGAAGCCAATGTTAACAATGGCACTCTTTTTAATACGAGACTGTCCGGAGGGGAAATCAAAGAATCTCTGCTTTTTATTTAGATTTAGCTAGATACTTAAATATTCTTTATTCACCTTTTATTTAATTTTTTTTGGTGGTGTTGGGAATTGAAACCATGGCCTTATGCATGCAAAGCAATCATTCTCCCAAATGAATCTCTGCTTTTTAAGAGACAAACAATACATTTCAAACCTGAAAGACCATAATATACAAAACTAAATAAACTCAGTGAGTTTAACTGACTTCTATTTGACCAACATGCTAGATTAACGGCAATTTACTAGGTCCTTGTAAAATACAGCTGCTTAAACCCATGGCACACTGAACACTGCCTATTAGTAGGCTGCTCTGGAGTACTTCCTATTTCTACTGCTACCCATTGATGTGTGTTCTTGCTAATAGCCAGTTTTGTGTTCCCAAACTGGTTTACAGCAGTTATTGTAATTAAACATTTAATACATGAACCAATAGAAGGTATGCTTTAAGAATACACTCAGAAAAGACTAAAAATTGCCAATGAATTATGTACAGACGAGACAAATATTAGAAAGTGGAAAAAAATAGTAAACATGTAGAATTCTATACTTAGATTGTTTTTATAGGAGGGTTTTCTTGGCATGAAAAAGCATTACACAACATAGAAAATAAGAAACTCCAACTTGCAGAGTCAAAGAAAAGGCCTAAATATCACTTGTTGATGCTCTACTTGAACTAACATTGAGTAAGCAACTACCAATGACTTTGGTCTCAGTGGTAAAAGAGCTTTTAATGTAACAGTTAACATTATTTCAAAAGCACTTAAATGGTAATAAAAACATCTCCATCATAATTTAACATGAAATGAACAAAGAAAATTCCGATGAAAATGATTTGTTACCTCTGAAAATTATCTAATTGGGATTAGTCAACTTTTTGTAATGTAGCTTACCTACAGTGGCTCTGATCAGAGGAGAGGCGTCACCAATATTATTTAAACATTCACTTTTAATAAAGTCTGTCACACCATTTGGGAAGTTCTGAAAATGTGCTTTCACGTTATTCTTCAAAATGAGGCCACTCAATGATCTTGTGGGTTCATCTGTAATAAAAAATAGCATTGAGTTTTAAAGTAGTTTTCATCTCAAAACATGCCAGGAACAACTTCAAAATCATTTCTTATTTAATGGTTGATTGCAACATTCCAATTTATTTTGCTATAACCAGTTTTTAAAAAAATCAATTATAAAAAAATAGCTCTATAATATAGTTTAAGATTTCTTGACCCTGGCACTACTGACATTTAAAGGATAATTCTTTGTTGTGGGGCACTACTCTGTACATTGTTAAGACAATTAGATGCATCACTGGCCATACAAAAGTATTTCTAGGTAATGTCAGATGTCTCCTAGGGAGGCCAAATTGCTCCTTTTTGAGAACCACTAATATGGTTTAAGAGTTAGTTTATATATGGCCACTGTACTAAAGCTTTGTTATCTGATATAATCATCATCATAGATCTCAAAGTATTAAGTCACTAAAAATATCCAATTAAAAATTAAACAGACATCAAATATAATACATGGGGTTACTTTCACATAATAATTGCCATAATTTATGTTTTTCACTTGCCTGTGAACCTTATTTCTAAATGCTTATTATGTACTAAACACTGCTAAATGCTTTTCAAGTATTCTGCATTTAATTCTTAAAACTGTGAGACAAATATTATTAACCCCTCTGTATAAGGAAAAAAACAGGCCTGGCCAAAGTTACACAAGGCCAACTTCCTCAACATGTGAGGAAACCAAATTATCAACCTCAGTAGTTTGGCTCCAGAGCATACACTCTGAATCACTCTACAGTATTACCTTCTTCTGAAAGGGCTGAAAGAGCAGGTGTAAAAGCCAGCATGTTGAACAGATTGCTATTAATACTACTGCTTCAGCCATCTTCATATGTTAAGTAAATACCTTATGTTAAGTAAATACTTATTATGCTCCCCAACTGACTGCCATTGAAATCTTCAAGTATAAAGCACATATAGAGGCAAAGAGAGTAAAGTTTCTCTGCATATAAACCGTATTTGGGTCATCACAGCAATATAATCTAAGAGCTCTATTTCATCTAAAAATTTCTTTCCATTCACAACTCATTTCAGCAAATATCTTAAAAGGAAAACACTTCTAAACTCTTTAAGTTTAAAACAGCTGTGAAATAAATAGAACAGATATTTAACTTCCTCAAGCGATAAGCTTCTTATTACTATATTAGCAAAATAATTTAGCCATGTAATTAAATGGCATGCATATTTGTTTACAAGAGGTACACATCACTTTTATAAGTCACAAGTTGAAGAGTTAATAACACAAAGTGAAACAATTTAACATTAAAAGTATATAGCTTCTGTCCAAATGTTTAAAAAAGCCAACTTCTTTTAAAATTAAGATTGTACTTCACAGTCCCTCAATTTGCTCATCTGTAAAGTGAGTTCATCTCAGATCTCCAGATCTAGAATTCCTTCTCCATGATTCAGCAATAAATTTACTAAATAAGCATTTTCATTTAAAGATATTACTTATATATTCCTTCTGTAATGTGAATGGACACAATGCTAACATTATTACTAATTCTTTTTAAAGGAAAATTAGATACGTTAAACCTATGTTCTAATCTTCTGGGGGAAAAAAATTGACAGGCCCATACCAAGTGTTACACTACTGCGGGGAACAATCTTTATATTGAGAAAAAATGGGGTTGAATGTTGTTCAGCAGTAGAGTACTTGCCTGGTATGTATGAGGTCCCAGGTTCGACCCCTGATACAGCCAAAATAAATAAACAATGTATCATAAACATACCATCAAACTAGAACATTTACTGCTAATTAAGATATGTTGAGAGAATTCCTAGTTTTTCAAAAGCTAGATTTAGAGTTTTAAATTCCCTACTATGTTTTTCAATCACAAAACCCACAAAATTAACCAGCAAATCATCTGAAAATGATTCAAAAGAAATCACTGTAATGAATATGAATTATCAAAATCTAAATACAACCTGCTAGAGTTTGGAGCTGAAATCTCGTCTAACAGGCATTTTATAGCTGAAAGAAGCAAGTGGAGGTTAAATGGTGTCAGAGTCTAAATAAAACTTGTTATTTCACAACTCCAAGTGCAGTGTTTTTACTATGGCTTCTAAAACACTAATCATTCAATAGGGACAGTATTTTCATTAAAGGCCAGTCAGTTATCAATACTGAGTATCTTCTATGGTCTAACAATATTCCAGGAAGGGAATACTCAGTACTCAAACTGCCTGACAGAGGTGCTCAATAAATATTCATGAAATAAAGTTCACAGGACTATATTACCTGTATTAGAAATAAGCAAATGACTGTCACATTAAAAAAAAAAAAAATCAAAGTTGTTGGTCTTTAAACTGTTAAGAATTTAAAACTGTAAATTAATGAAAAAGTTTCATGTATATTATTAAAAAGTTTTTTAAAAGTTACAAATTTATTTATAAAGAGAAGGATATCATTTTTATAAAATGTTTCCCTATGGGACTGAGGATTAAGTCAGGACCTCATGCATGCTAGTCCAGTGTTTTACCATTGAGCTGCATCCCCAACCCTTTTCAAAACTTTATTTTTAAGACAGGGTCTCAATAAGTTGCTCAGGCTGGCTTTGAATTTGAGATTCTCTTGCTTTAGCCTCTTAGGTAACTGGGATTATAGGCATTCACCATTGTACCTGGTTGTTTGTTTTTTGATTAAATAACTTAAAAAATAAAATATAGTTATTTTAAAAAGAGTGTAGACATACACAACTAAAGAGATCATCAATAATTACCTGATAAATAATTTACTTTGGCTACATAACTTTAATTTTTTCTTATAATGAACACGAATTCAGTTAATTAAATCTCGACTTCAATCTGTATACTGAAACAAATCAATCTTTATTATATTTCTGTATATGGAATGAAGCAAAACACCCAAGGTAGACTTGTAACATATTCTTCATTTGCAAAGAATGAATTTATTATATAAATACCCACGAACAACTGAATGTTTATTAAACATTTTAAAGCTTAAAGGGTAGTAACTCTAAGACTCTACATATCACATGTATATTAAGCATGTGGTTAATACAAAATGAAATTATTTGAAATAAACAATTCCCAGAATGTCTTCACAGTGTCTTGGAGACACTTTCAAGTAGTTATCAACACAAACCCTACTTACCTTCAGATTTTAATTTTGTAAGAACAAAAATCAGGTAGTTGTTAAAATCTGGATATTGATTGAGTTGTTCCAGTTTCTAGAACAAATAGTAGTTAAGGAAACTTCTTTGTGTAATCCAAGGAAGAAATTAAGCATTTTAAAATCTAATAATTAAGAGTATTTTCTGTGATATTTTTTGTTTTCCACTTTTTACTGAGATTAAGGTATCTTGTTAAATCTAATTATTGATAGTGTAGTTCAAAAGCACACTAGTGTTGGTAAAATCCTTAGGTGCTTTTACACCTAAAATTAGATCAATTATATTCAACACAACATATGTTCCTGCTTCAGCATGCTCAATATGGCAAAACTATTTTTCAAAATAAAATTCTTAAAGATTTAACAATTTTAAAACATTAAGGCCAAAGGATGTGGATATAGCTCAGTTGACTGTTTGCCTAGCATGCATGAAGCCCTGGGTTTAATCCCCAACATCAGAGAATGAAGGGGGGGGGGCCCTACCGAAGAAGTTATTTCAGTATAAAATACAAAAAAAAGAAAAACATTTCATAAAAATGAGAACAAGTTTTTTTTAAAGGTGAAGAGCATTTAGGGAAATTAACTTAATAAAACAGGCTTTTAATGGAAGGGGGGATATTTAAGAAAAAAATGCCATTTATGCCTAAACCTATACACCAAACCTAAACCCTATAAAAAGTCAGCAATATAGAATAGTTCTATAACCCCTTTCCCCAAAGATCTAACATGTCTGGTGACACAAATTTGCAGGTATTTTACCAAGGCTGGCAGATATGTGGCATAATGCTCTAAATTTTTTTCTTCAAGCCCTGACTCTCAACCCTTAATACATTGGTCAACTATTTTACTACACAGAAAGATGAAAATATTTTTTACTGAATGGACTTAAATCTGATTAAATTCCTGATACAAATGTGAGGTATATCACATTTGCGTTTACTCTCAAAATGGATAAAAGACTGAATATAAATTCTAATCAAACACAGTCTCCAGTAAAATTCTGAGGTATAATTACTTTCTCCAAGAAAAACCTAGACAACGATTACTTGTTTTGGTGAATGGTCAAGATTAACAGTGTACTGATATAATAAATTTTCTATATTTCCCGATAAGGCTTACTTTCTTACAACTTGAAGCTATACTTATTTATGCTACTGTAACAGTCTTTCAAAAAGGGCTCAAGCCTATACAAAACAATAATTAAATACATTATATCCTTAGGAGACACAAAAGAACAGAGTTCATTATTAGCACTGTGAAAATATAAAGCAGAGCATATTATTTTTAATTAAAATACTGTTTTCCTTTCTCAAGAACAACAATTTACTTTGCTCTTACTCAGGATATATAGGTGTTTTTTTTTTTTTCCATGTACACAATAAACTATAAAATGACTACTAGAACCGACCAAGCACAGTACTGGGATGTATAAAAGGTACTTAATGAACATAGTAAAACAAGAAATTACAATGCAATTCTGACTAACTTAAGAATCTTAATAATTGTGGCAAACAATACCTACAATTAATTAAATGTCAACTTCTATCAGTCACAGAGCTTTGACAACATAAGACCGAGCCATAACAGAGTTCTGATAAAAGTTCCAATATATCCCGAACTACTGTTCTTTCTTTAGTACCAGCAGTATCAAAACAGAAAAGTGTAAAAAAAAAAAAAAAAAAAATTCAAGCAGATCTAAATTATTATCCCCTCCATTTTTAAAAGGACAGTGTTACATTAATCAAGAAGCTGAGTATACTTAATTCATTTATTGGAGGCTTTAGGTTACAGCAATGCAGTACTTCTTTGAAACTGTGATAAATAAAACCTTAACTTTAGTGTCTTCAATTTAAACAAACTCAAATATGAAAGAGCTTACCAAATTCCAGATTAAGTAATTTGCTGCTTAATGACAATAAAAATAACAGACGTAAGATTTTTAAAGAATTAACTTCTTTGGGCTTAACAGGCCACGGGTAAAAAGGTTACTCATGATCTGGTTAAGTGAATTTGTTTCTTTTACTGGACCCAGTAAGGGCTTCTGCGCAGTTTATGGCACCTCAGAAGTTATCATACACAGCGGTTGTTTTGCCGCTTCTTTTCCACCTTTGCTGATTCTAAAACTGTAGCAACAGGACCGCTACAACAGCACACTCCATAACCAATTAGGTAATTGCACCGACAGGTTGGGCCAAAGCTTTAAAAATAAAATCTCAATGAGAGGTAGGGAGCTCGCAACAGGTGTTAACACAAGCAGCCCGGAATGAGACCCCAGCAGAGACCCCTTTCTCCCACCTGCAGCTCTTCATACCCTTCAGGGAAAGGGCCCTGGAGAAAACCCTAAGCCCAACCCCGTAGCAGTTCAAACCCCGCGCCAGCTCCACCCATCCCTAGCCGGCCAGCGGTCGTGCAGCTCCGCTCTCGCAAGCTCCCTCCACCGGGCCTCGCGCGCTGGCGCTGCCGCCCCCACCCCGCGGGGCGCATTGTGTGGGCCCGGGCCGCTCCCGCCGCGCCGCTCCCCACCCCCTCCGCAGGTCTGCGGAGGGCGGGGACGTGGCGGCCCGGCCGCGCACATGTCGCGATCTCGGGCGGCGGCCCGGAAGCCGGCCGCTCGGAGGCGAGCCCCACGCGGCGGCGCCCCGGTAGGGCGCGAGGGCCGCGTGCGCGAGGCGCAGGGCAGGGGCCGCGGCTGCCGGCCTCCCCGCGCAGGCGGGCGGGGAGCGGGCCGGGGGGAGGGGCGGCGAACCCCCGGGCGCGAGGAGACGGGCAAGCCGCGCGGGCGGCGGGCAGGCCTTGGGAAGGATACTTGTTGCACGGTCCTCTGGATGGTGGTGTCTGGGGACTGGGACTCCTTCAGCAGCTGCAGGATTTGCTGAAGCCCTTGCTGGTCAGGTTTCCACTCATACTCCATCTTGGTTTGCTGCAAATAAAGCCAGACACAGGAAGAGACGGAGCAAATGTTACTCCCCGTGCACAGGCCGGAGGGCTGCCCGCGCAGAGCAACCTCCTTTCCCCACCACGACCACCCCATATCGCCCTAGACGCCTCGGACCTGTCTGGGATGCCCCAAAGGAAGTCTTGGACAGTGAAGCCCGGCAGAACTGCTCTTAGCAGCTCGGCCGCCAACGTCTGCTGCTGCCGCTGCTGCCGCCGCGGCCGCCGAGCGCAAGGAGCCGACCAGACTGAGTCACCGCGAATTTGCAATCTGGCCCCAAGATCCGCTCACGGGAGCCCCCTGGGTCCTAGTGCCACGCAGATTTCTCCAACTCAACTCATTCTGTTCAGAGTACTACTGATTTAAAGGTAATCAAAAGTCAAGTCCTTATTAAAACGTCTTCAAAACACCTGAAGAAATCCGTCTTGGGTCATTATGTTAAGTAAACATGGTGGAAAAAAGACGAATGATTGAAATGGGTGGGCGGGCAGTTAATTCCCCTGACAGGTCAACCATAACTAGTGAGAATAAAAACGTTACTCTTTCTGATATTAAATATTTAAACTAATGATGCCACATTAATAACCACAACATACACTTCGAGAACATTATATGCAACCTTTGTAGAATTTGGCTAAAATAAAATTTCATTCTTTCATAAACTTCAACTTTTGAACTCAGTAGGTGAAATTTCATCAGGAACTAACTATATTCCCCAACTAAGGAATTAGGGCTGAAGAAAAAAAGCAAGTGTAATTTTATAATTGGATGGTGTTTAATTCTATTACAGTATCTTCACATAAATTACTATTGTTATTCAGTAAAGACTGCGAGTAAAGTCTGGTGTCTTAAGCTACTACAAGTTTGCAAGTGCTAGTCAACTGAAACTATTATATCAATGACACACTTTTATTAAAGTGAAACGATTAAACAAAAACGACTAACTTAAGTATCAAGCATGATTTATTTTACAAAGCCAAATTGAACTTGATAAAGGAGATTTTTTTTTGAGAGAGAGAGAGAGAGAAAGAGAGAATTTTTAATATTTATTTTTTAGTTCTCGGCGGACACAACATCTTTGTTTGTATGTGGTGCTGAGGGTCGAACTCCGGCTGCACGCATGCCAGGTGAGCGAGCTACTGCTTGAGCCACATCCCCAGCCCAAAGGAGATATTTTTAATATGACTTTTACATGATAGTTTGACAGGTGAAATTAGTAAAAGTCCTAGCAAAGGTTAAAAGAAAAAATTCTTGCTATAGCTCTCTAGTTAGCTTTTCTTTCTTTCTTTCATGTTCTTTCCTCTCTTCTTCACCTTTATCTTCTGCTTAATATCCTGTAATCTGACTTTGCTTACCACCTTCTATTGACTTCCTAAATAACCCAGAAAACTCTTCTTTGAGGGGGTAGCAGGGATTGAAACCAGGGGTGCTTTACCACTGAGCTACGTCCTCAGTCCTAAATTGTTAAAAACAAAAATTAAAAACCAAAAAAACTACGATCATCATCTAGACATATTTATTGATATTGCTGTACTTTTATCTCAGCCTCCATTCTGTTTATATGTACACTCTATTTTATAAAAATGGGGCTGTTTCTAGCTTGACTTTATTACATAGTTAATAAAATATTTTAATAAAACATAACATTGTATTGCTGTTATAATTTTTATAAATGTTTAATTGATAATATAGACACAAGTTTGTACAAATATCTAGATGGATTGTTACAAAGTGAATACACCTGTGTGACCAACACCTTGCGCTTAATATGGAGATCATTAACTAGTGCCAATCTCTCTCGTGCCCATTCTATCACTACACATTTCTCCCCTTCCATCTTTTAACTTAAAAAACTTTAAAAAAGTAACAAAAGCCACATTATTATAAACCAAACAACATGATCAAACAAGGAAAGTTAATTCAATACTACTGGCAAAGCTTACTTCTCTGTAAGACATCTTTAACAGTTTGATATGAATCCTTCTACACCTGTCTCTATTCTCAAACAGTATACTTTTATTCTTAATTTTTTTTATAGTTCATACCACACTAACCCAACAACATTTTCACATATAATATAGTGTGGTTGTTATTCCACCTCAACACACATGGATTTCACTCACTTTTTAATAGATGCACTTTGGTCTTTATAATGAATAGAACATAATTTGTCCAACTACTTCCTGACCGACTTCCAGAGTGCCTCTACTTTTTTTGCCAATATGAAAAACACAGTAAAAAAATTCTTGTATCATTGTTCCTACACAGTAGTGGCAACCCTGTGGCATTATTAAGTCAACCTAACAGTTATTACCAGATCACTTTCCAAAAAGTTATGCAATTCATACTTACCAACAATATGAGTATTTCATATCACCTAGGTTGTTCTTTGAATTTTTTGAATAACAATTTAATTTCTTGTATATAAGTAGTAGTGGGGAACCTAAGAGTCTGGGCCTTAGTCTTAGTTTTGAGTTTGAACTGCTACCATGCAGAAAACCTACCTGTTGAGGTGACATCTGAAAGTCCACTTTCACGTTCTGCTGTACTTTTGAACAGAAACCCAGGGACCAACAGAGGTCAAGTTTGAAAAGCATCTTAATCATATCCATCCTAATGATTGCTGCACCATAATATCAGGTCATACCATGTTTCCCTCTTTATCCCTGCACTAAAATAAATAGGATTATTTTTCTTTTTCGAAAAGTTTAGCATTAAGAATATCTAATTTGATCAGACTATGTTGATAGGATGGTGTTTTCCTATATCTGATTCAAATTATCTGTAACAAAGGCTCTCAAAAATACTTGACTGATAATATTTGACTTGAAGAGAGACCTCAGGACACTTTGAACTTCTGTATCTAATCTTATAAAAAAAAAAAATGTGATAAGGCCGGATTTGGTGGAGCACACCTGAAATCCCAGCAGCTCAGGAGGCTGAGACAGGAGGATCTTGAGTTCAAAGCCGGCCTCAGCAATAGCGAAGTGCTAAACAACTAGATGAGATGTAAAATAGGGCTGGGGATGTGGCTCAGTGGTTGAGTGCCCCTGAGTTCAATCCCCAGTACAAAAAACCAAAACAAAACAAAACAAAAACCAACCTGTGTTAAAATATACATACACAAAATTCACTGTTTTCCATGTACAGTTTAGTGGCATTAAGTATATTCCCATTGTTGTACAACCATCACCACTAGCCATCTCCTGAACTTACATTTTAATAGCCACTAAAATTAGTAAGAATCTTATTTCTGTAGCCAGAGCTATTGTAAGGTTAATTAGATAACATCTGAAGTACTTCAAATTAACTAACACACCAGTATTATTATATGAGGTAGAAATCATTTATTTATATAATAAACAATATATTAAATATCAAGATTTAAATCTGATTTTTAATCAATTTTAAATCATTACTACACAAGGTATTTATTTTGCATACTGAATGTCCCCCAAAATAGGAACATAAATAAATAACAAGGAAGTAGTCCTTCAAATTTTTCTCCTTTAGAATATACAAATCATGCTGATTGGCTGGGACACTCAATGGTGAGTAAAAAAGGCATTAAGCAAAAAGACAGTTCTTTGAAGAATAAGTGGATAGAAGATAGTACCAGAATAAAAAGCAGCTTTTAAGATATAAGTGACTGGATACCACTGTGGATCTTCTGAAGACCAAATTATATACTAGGTCCCATACTGCTAATTTACAATTTACATTAAAATTTTAAATTTGCTGCAATTGAAAATGATGTGATAAAGAATGAAGACTACTGCTGGGGTTGTGGCTCAGTGATAGAGCACTTGCCTAGCATGTGTGAGACACTGGGTTCAATTCTCAGCACCACATATAAATAAATGAATAAAATAAAGGTCCATCAACAACTTAAAAAAAAATGAAGACTAGTTGAAGACAGTAAAAATACCTAGCTTCTTCCCTGCCGGAGGGGATGTAATATATAGTTTAAATAGCAAGACAGGAGGTATGGGCTCAACTGACCCAAGTTTGAATCCTAGTTTTTCAATTCACCTGTGCAAGTTAATCTCTCTAAGCCTCAGTTTCTCAACTATAAAATGGGACTATGTTTACTCTGTATTAGGGTTATAAGCACCTAGAACAGAGTATGAGTTGAAGAAGGTAGTTTTAATAACTAAGCCAATGGTTTTCTATTATCTTCAAGATAAAATCTAATTCATGGAAGAAGGCTCTTGGGGAAATGGTCCATCACCTTTAAGGGCAGTGTTTATTTCTTAGTTTCCAACTCAAGTCCCCAAATTTATGCTCTAACAATTCTTCCTGCACCTCTCATTCTGCTCAGTTTTTGAATAGGGATTTCATGTCTGGAATACCCTCTTCAAATTCAACCATTTTGCAAACTCCTTTCTACTCTATAAAGCTACTTCCATCCACTGTATTTCCAAATAGTTCTTGAGAGTCTGCTTTGGCATTATAATTGATACTGAATACTATTTCTCTTCAGTGACATGTTTCTAGGATCTTAAAGGTATTTTTATTACAGAATTATAGTTTACAGCCATTTCCATTCTAGAAACTGTCCAACTGTATTATAATTATTTCCAGGTCTGTCTGTGTTCCTTAGAGCAGGTCAGTGTCTTTTTGTCCTCTTTGCTTAACACAGTATGATTAAATAAAAATTTGTTGAATACTATTGTTTTGCTATTAATTCAGCTAAATAAATATTAAGTTGAGCAACTACCTTGTGCTTGGTGAGCACTGGCGATTCAAAGGCGAGTAAAATACAGTTCCTGTCCCCACCAAATTCTCTTTTAGTGAGAGAGATACATGTACCATCTATGAATGAATTATGACAGAGTGCAATAGGAAAAGTGAAAAGCAAATGTATTCTTCCAGGAAAGGGAAGTGCTTTTCCCCCACTGGGTTCACAGCTTTTCTTTCCTTCTCATTTCAATTAAAAGCAAACAAATATTTGCCAAGCAGTCAGATGTTTCTGCCTATATGTTAAATCACTATAAATGTGATAAATGTTGCCACCAGTGACACAACTTCCCAAAATTATGAACAATTCATGGTAGAGTTCCAAACAAAACAAAGTATAATCATCGTTCAATAATACAGTATTTTTTATCCTGGTAAAATTCGATATGTATTATAACCCTGCCAAAAGTATATAAGTGAAAACTGAGTTAGGGGCTTGGTTCTGAAAACTCTTAAAAATACTGTTTTCTACTTTCATGACCATCTAGTAAGCTACTCACAAGTCATGCAGGACTCAGGATAATTCATATATATATATATATATATATATATATATATATATAATAAAATTCTCATATATATAATTCACATATACTATATATTATATATATAAAATTATTAGTTACAATTAGATACAATGTCTTTATTTTATTTATTTATTTTTATGTAGTGCTGAGGATCCAACCCAGTGCCTCACATGTGCTGGGTGAGACCTGTATTGCTGAGTCACAATCCCGACCCCCTCAGTCCTACTCAGTAAATGACAAGAGCATCTCAGTCATAAGGACATTCCCAGAGAACAACTTTGCATCAGTGAAGAATGGCTATGGCAGGTGGGGCTTCAAGGATATTATGCTAACCTAGTTAGGAAGTCAGGAAAGAACTTCCTTACAAGAATTCCAAAAAGTAAATACAAAAGGAAGGCAGACGCTAATAAGACTTCATAGATCTTGTTAGTAAAGATCCTACAGCTAATAGGAAGTTTGTGAAAGGGGTATAAATTGATAGAAGACATGATTAAAGGGCTGGGGCTGTAGCTTAGTGGCAGAGCACTTGCCTTGTACATGTGAGGCTCCGGGTTCGATCCTCAGCACCACATAAAAATAAACACATAAAATTAAGGCATGCTGTATAACTACAAAAATATTTTAAAAGACTTGATTAAAAATGAGGAAAGAGAGGTTCATCTTCTGCTCTATAGCTAAGTTTTGTAATAAAAATGATTTTGAAAAGGACTTAAACTCAGCATACTATAGTGACATAGACACATCAATGTTTGTAAGCAACTCAATTCACAATAGCCAAACTATGGAACCCACCTAGGTGCCCTTCAACAGATGAATGGATAAAGAAAATGTGGTACATATTCACACTAAAATATTACTTAGCCATAAAGAAGTATAAAATTATGGCATTTGCTGGTAAATGGATGGAACTGAAGACTATCATGCTAAGTGAAATAAGCCAATACCAAAAAACAAAAGACTGAATGTTCTCTCTGATATGCAGATGATAACACAATAAGGGAGAAAGGAGCGGAAGAACAGAAATTCAATGGATTAGACTAAAGGGAAAGAAGGGAAAGAGGGGATGGGAATGGAAAGACAGTAGAATGAATCAGACATAACTCTCTTATGTTCATATATGAATACACGACCAGCGCAACTCCACATCATGTACAACAATAGAATGGTAAGTTATATTCCATGTATATATGTCAAAATACATTCTACATTCATGTATAAGTAAAAAGAAAAAAATAAAAAATCTAAACAAAATGATTTTGAAACTGTATCAGGCTGCATATGGCCAGGAAGACCCTCAGAAGACTTAACTGCCCAACCTGCATCTCAAATGCATCCTGGTGCAGACCTGTAATCCCAGCTATTTCAGGGGCTAAGACAAGTGGATGTCAAGTTTGAGGCCAACGTGGGCAATTTAATAAGACCCTATTCTCAAAAGGGTAGGGATGTAGTTCAATGATAAAGCACCCCTGAGGGGTTCAATATCTAGTACTAGGGGGAAAAAAGGACCTCTAGTTTGTTAGGGGAATGATAGTCATGTATCAGAGAGCCAAAATTCTGGTCCTTAAATATTAAAGACTAAAATTCTATTTTTTTGGTCAATAATGGTGACAGCTATTGCTTTTTGATTATCAGCCAGTACTCTAAGCAGTTACACATGTTAACTAAGTTAATCTCAACTCTATGACATACTTTTTTAAATATTTATTTTTTAGTTGTATTTGGACACAATATCTTTATTTTATTTATTTTTATATGGTATTGAGGATCGAACCCAGAGCCTCGCATACGCTAGGTGAGCGCTCTACCACTGAGCCACCACCCCAGCGCAACTCTATGACATATTAATACTAATCACACGCTATGGAGTTATAGTTTGGATCTGAAATGTCCTCCCAAAAGTTCATGTATTGAAGGCTTGGTCCCCAAATCAGAATGTCCAGAGGCAGGGCTTTGGGATAATGATGACTGGATCATGAGGAATCTAATTTGATCAGTGGATTAATCCATTTGATTGATTAATAACCTGATGGACTACTGGGAAGTAGTAGAAGCTATAGGTGGATAGGGCATGGTTAGAGGAAATAGGTCACTGGTGGTGTGTCCCTGGGGATTATACTTGTCTTAAGCCCCACCCCCACCTGCTTTCTAGCTGCCATAAACTGAGCAGCTTTCCTCTGCCACTCCACCATGAAGTTCTGTCTTATCTCAGGCTCAAAGCAATGGACCAGCCAACCATGGACTAAAGCCTCTGAAACCGAAACAAATGAGCCCAAATAACTCTTTCCTCATCTAAATTGTTCCTGTCAGGTATTTTGATCACAGTGACAAAGATGACTAATACAGGTGGATATGATAAATATACTGAGGCTCAGAGACCATGATTTAAACACAACTAATCTGGCTCAAGAGTCCACTCTCTAGGCCCCTGCTACAGTGGATTTCCAATAGAAATATCCATCTCTATAAACTGGGGAAATAATCATTTAAAAAACTGCATAATAAAGACTATATACTTGGGGCTGGGATTGTGGCTCAGCGGTAGAGTGCTCGCCTAGCATGGGTGGAACCCAGGTTCGATCCTCAGCACTACATAAAAATAAAGGCATTGTGTTGTGTCCATCTACACCTAAAAAATAAATTTTTTTAAAAAAAGAATATATACTTGATACTTCAGTGAAGAGATAAGAAAAGAGTAAAAATCATATTTCAGTATTATAAAAATCTTAAAAGATCTTAGAAAACAGTGTAGGTATAGTATGAAAATATAAAAATGAGATATTTCAGTAGCATTGAGTAAATGAGTTAAAAGAGTCTAAATCTAAACTTCCCAACATCCCTTAAGTACGTGTCAAGTATTATTTTCATTTAAAAAGCAGATAAATTAAGAAATTTGTTGAATCACTTGCTGACCATGCAGACTTCCACAGTAAATGTCTCCTATACTTGTTTTTTACAAAAAGATGCTATCATGAGCAAGGAAGGAAAAATAAAACAAAACAAAATACCAGAGCTATCCAGTGGTCTAAAAAGAGCATGGTATTTAAAGAAAACAATTATTTAATAAAACTTGCACCAAAATTCAGATACAAAGGGAAAATCTATAAGCAGCTGGTTAATAACTTTTAAAAACTGAAATTTTTTAAACAACAAAGAATCAAATAGACTGTTAAATATATTAATCAGTGGAACCAGAAAGTCCTTTAAGGAATTTTATACGGTAGTCAGAGGTTTTAGATCAAGAAAGAAGTGGGGGAGGAATCAAAACTACTAAGCTCAAGCTAGTTGAGGAAATGAACTCAATCAGTTAGAAGGGCAGGACAACATGTGCTCCGTGGTGTTGGACATTTTGTTGTTGTTGTTTGTTTTTTGGTACTGGGGGACTGACTGAACCCAGGGGTGCTTTACCACTGAGCTACATTCTGAGCCCTATTTTTTTTTTTTTTGTTTATTGAGACAGGATCTAAGTTGCTTTGATTCTCACTAAATTACTGAGACTGGCCTTGAACTTGATCCTTCTGCCCCATCTTCCTCAGTAGCTGGGATCACAGATATGGGCCACATGCCTTGTAACACATGGGTTTTAAATCATCCTTGATTTATTGATTAGGGATGATCTAATTCATCACTTGGAAGAATTATGCCAAGAAGTTAAAAAAGTTTGATTTTCTGGCATTATAAACTTATTGCCATCTAAGAACTGGACAATTAATATAAAAAAAAGAAAATGGAAAATAGGTTCTTGAAAAATTAAATAAATGTATTCTTAGAGTACAGGGAGACCTTTAAGATAACTAGAAGGATACACAAATACTAAAAAACTTACTAACAAACATTAAAAAAAAATGTTTGGTAACAAAAGATGTGGGTGATAAAATGTCAAAATTCAATCCAATCTGTAAGCAGGCACTTCTTATACTTCAGCTCATTTAATATTCACAACAGTACTATGAGGTTGGTATCAAATCCATTTTATATATCTGAGGTTTCTAAGAAGTTAAGCAGCCTATTCAGCTTGTATGTGGCAGAGTACATTCAATACCAGATTTGTAATTCCAAAGTCTAGATTGTGCCTGGCAATATCAGCAACCGGGCTATCATTAATGAGTTGCTTTTGTGTGTTACTTATCATGTTAAGTTCTTTAATTGCATGATCTCATTTAATTTTGAGTATGTACTATTATTATTTCTATTTTTGCAGAAGAGGAACAGGCTTAAGTGAACTTAAGCAATGTGTCCAAGGTCACACAGACAGTAATAAGCAAAGCCAGTACTCAACCCCAAATGCATCTGACTTCAGAAACTGGTGCACTGAACCACACTGCCGTATTATTTTCAGTCTGTCACCCCCATGAACATGTGTCTACCCCTTAAAAGAACTCAACAGTATGTCAACCATGAATGTTGTTGGGCACTCTTCTCTTTACCTTTCCATTCCATGCATCATCAAGAAATGAACAACTTTCTTGATCGGTAAACACTAACTCCCTGGTTCAACAACTAATTTAACCTTCACAGTTGGTCACACTCTCCATGGTTCTCAACATTGACTGCACATTATTATCACTGAGAACTTACAGCTAGATGAGGACTACTTATTAACTCAATATACCTGCCCCTGACAAGTTTCATTGTTTCTTCCTCTAATGAGTAGCAGTGTGCTAGTTGTACTAGAAAACAGGACAAGAGGAACAGAATGCAGACTCCTTTGATTAATATTAAAATATAACTGACCACTAAAAAAAAGTCTTTGATGAAAACCAAAACATAAGAACATATTGTTTAAAGTTACTTAATAATTTGTACTACTTAGTAAAGAAGTTAGTAAGTACAATATTCATTGACTCTGCAATTTAACAATGACAGTTTGGGTGAGGAATTGCACTTACGTTCTATGATAAAAAAGGAAACTTAGGCAAAGTCAAGTTGGGGGGAAGAACATAAGCATTTATTTCCAATAAATTAAAAGTAAAACAAACTAGAAAACTGTGGTCTTTGGCAAAATATGATTTAAATTTGTAGAGCAAGTCAACTTATGCTGAGAATGATAACCACATCTTCCTTCAAATGGATATTAAGTCATTCATAAAACTAAAGGCAAGCTCTCCTAAAATAAGAAGTCCATGTGTTAAAACCAATATCACAAAATAAGTAAATTAGATTCCTGATTGTTTTAGCATCATAGTATTCATAAATGGACTTTACTAGTAACTGTCCACTGCTACATTCAACTGGCAAATTATTTATTTAAATAGTTCCATGGACTATTGCCATTGTCTGTCTCAACTCTACTCAAATAGTTATTTCTATGACACAGATTTTTTTAATATTTATATTTTATTGTAGTTGGACACAATATCTTTATTTTATTTATTTATTTTTATGTGGTGCTGAGGATTGAATCCAGGACCTTGCATGTGCTACGTAAGCACTCTACCACTGAGCCACAACCCCAGCCCTCTGTGACAGATTTAAGGGGGAGGAAAAAAAAGTCTTCTCTAAGTATTGATTGTAAATTCCATTTCAGAATATTGTCTGATCATTGTCAAATGGTTTCAAGTACTTAATTATTTTCAAAGTACCTCATGTTTTATCTTAGTTAATTTTCAAAATTTCCTGTGAGATGAAGAAATAGTATCAGTGATAAAACTTGCTAAAAGTCACTCAGCAAGTAAATGTTAAGAATTGAGCTGGAATGAATATCTTCCTATTTGGGGTTCAATGTTTCTTCTACTCCAAATTGCTTCTTTAATTCATAGTCCATTAAATATGTACATATGATCAATTAAAAGAGTGACTTGTCTTAAAGTAACATTGCTCTCCACTGTTTATTACTTGCTGCTTTATATGTGGGCAAGTATAAAAGATGGAGACAAATCTGTAGTACTCTTGAAAGACTATGATCTCTCTCAATAAAGTACTGGCTTTGAATGATTAAAAATCTAAGAGCACCAGGCAAGTCACTGATTATAACTGCACTTAACTGAATTTAAGGAACTGGTAAAAGTTGCTGTGATGCAAGTGGCCAAATATTTTTCTGTGAAACACATCAGAAATTACAAATTAAGTCAATAAAAGATTTGATTCAATATTTTAGAATCTACTGTCCTTATTTATGAAGTGAGAGGATACCTGTATAGTTGATAGAACACCAATCTGATAATTTTTTAAAAAAATTAGCAGGAGGCATGAGTAGGAAAGATGGTGGAATGACGGACATCATTACCCTAAGAACATGTATGAAAACACAAATGGTGTGACTCTACTTTGTGTACAACCAGAGGCATGAAAAATTGTGCTCTATTTGTGTAATATGAATTGAACTGCATTCTGCTCTCATATATAACAAATTAGAATTTTTTTAAAAAAGAGAGAGAAAAAATTAGCACATGGGGGTCTAGGATTATGGCTCAGTGGTAAGTGCTTGCCTCACACATGTTCGATCCTCAGCACCACATAAAATAAATAAATAAAATAAAGGTATAAAAAATTAGCACATGGGGGTAACTATTACAGATCATTTTAGTAACAAGTATGCTGTTTCACTGCAGTTAGTTAGATTGCTCCTAACATTCTGAATGAGAGGGTTCTGGGATTTCTCATTCATATCCAAAACTATCCTTGATTAAGTATAATGTGTTGATTCAACATTTCACGATTCAAGTGAAAACAGAAAAAAAGAACACAGCACTATGTTCACTGGCAAGGGCTGAAAGAGAAAAGAGAGCAGTTTAAGCAGTAAAACAGAAAGGTTTGAAAAATGGTAAAATGTTAGTAGTCTGATTAGCATTAATGTTTATCTAATTTTTCATTTCTTCATTGAAATCTCACTCACACATAACAGGAGCATATATTAGTCAGGTTCCAATTATGGGAAGTCAGACACAGCAGAAAAAACTAATGAAGGAAATCAATTTTTATAATTTTATTTCCTGAGCTGAATACTATTCTATACTACTTGTTGCTGGCAAACAGGAAGATAAGAGTAGAGGAAGCATGGAATCTAGAGTCATATATACAGGGTTCAATCCCCGTTCTCCCAATTTGTCTTTTTTAGTAAACCTTTGTGAGCCACAATTTAGTCATCTGTGAAATGGGTCTAAATGAAAATAAGAAGATTAAATGAGAATATACTGCCTTCACACTACGTTCCTGACTAGAACTGTCGCTAAAACTCAGATTTACCGAAGGCAGTTTGTACCATCAGATAACACAAAATGAAGATTACTTACATTATTTTTAAAAAAAATTTTTTTGGTACCAGGGATTGAACCCAGGGTTGCTTAACCACTGAGCCACATACCCACCCCTTTTTCATATTTTATGAGTGACAGGGTTTCGCTGAGTTGCTGAGGTTGGGTTTGAACTAGTGATCCTTCTGTCCCAGCCTCCTGAGTTGCTGGAATTACAGGTATGTGCTTCCATGCCCGGCTTACTTATTCTACTTTTGACGATCAAAGAATACGCAACAAAAATGGGCTATTTAACTTGTTTAAATGAGATGATACTATGATCCGAACAATTTGTATTTTCCTAAAATTCATGTTAAAACTTAATCTCTAGGTAGGGCCTTTACCAGGTGATTAAATCATGAAGGCAAAGTCCTCGTTGATGGGATTAATTAGTTCCCTTATAAAAAGGTTTCAGAGGGCCCATTTGGCCCTTTCACTCGCCTTCTGCCAAGTGACACTATTTATGAAGCAGAGTCTTTACCAGAAGACATACAACCTGCTGGTGACTTGTTCTTGGGTTTCCCAGACTCCAGAATTGTGAGAAAAAAGTTATTTATAAATTATCCAGTCTAAAGTATTTTGTTATAGCAACAGAAATGGACTAAGAGAGGTGATATTCTAAATAAATAGAGAAATCAAAAGAGAAATTTTGGGAAAATAAGAGAAACAAAGAAAAATTGAAATCAAGTGGCGAATATTAAACCAGATATGAATTTAATCAATCTGAAAGAAATATATAAAAGGAAAAACTAAGTAGCTGATCAATGGTGGTGCTCATAGCATGCAAAAGAGGTAAAAAAAACCACAAGAAAATTCTTTAAAGACAATACAAAAATGGAAAAAAAATTTGCAGAAAATAATGTCATGATAGATGGTACCACATAACCTTAAGTTTAGTTCAAAATACAAGAACATACATTCTATAAGTGTTTAATCATTTTTTTCTTTTCCTTGGGACAAAGAAACAATAAGACTCAACCAAGATTAATGAGACATTAAAAATTAGTAAATATAAAAATTAAAATGAATGTGATAAGAGAATCTCAGCTTACACGGGACACAAGGATAATGCTAATCTACCATACATACAAGTAGAGATACTAAGTTAATAGCCAGGTGAATATCATGTTCTTATCACCATTCATTCCCCTCAATCCACAAAATTGTAATTTATCAATATAAACTTTAACTGTAATTAGAGAATGGCAATAATAGCATCTAATCATCAGAATGAAAAGAACATTGGGAAACATCTAATCCTTTTATTTTTTAAAAAAGGGAAAATTAAGACCCACAAATCAACAATATTACAATTAGAAGGAAGAATGATTTCTAATTTTAAAAACCAAATATCTAGTTCTATATTATGAAGTTTCTCCCCACCCCTTCGAATTTTTAATAGTACATTAATTTTCTGAAGGGAATTAGATGGCTTGTACAGCCCATGTTTCAGGGAAGAATCTAATGGCAAAGTTTATACTTTGTGACCACAATTCCTAAATAATCGATTAAACCAGATTAAGCACTCAACCCTTCATATGATGAATCCTGGCACACACACACACAAAAAAAAATGAGGTAAATCAACTGAAGTTCCTTTCCTGGAAACATGAACAGAAAGTACTAAGATAATTTACCATTTACCAGTTTTGAAAACAAAAGCTAAAATGTCATAATGTGGCAGGTAGGTAATTACCATGTTCTATAAGCAAGACAAAATAATGCAGGTGCAGAAATTGTAAGCAAGCAGGAGAAATCCAGCACTGAGAGAAGGAAGGAAGGGCTGAGCAAGACTGTATGATCCACCACAGTGAGTACTGCTTCCTGATGATTTTCTATTTCTAATCTACGAATGACTTAAGATAAATCTCTCCCTTTCATTTAGGCCAACCTGAATGAGTTTCTCTTTCTTGGAGAAGTAAACTGAGGGGATAGAGAAAACCATGAATAAAGTTAGAGCCAATTCAGGTGTGCACCTTCTTTACAGACAACAGAATTCCTTTCTCACCAACTTTCTATCCCTTCTCTATCCTTTTCCAAGGTTTTGGATGAATGGCAATCACTGCCACTAATGTCACTAAGGAAAATTGCCTTAATATTTATTTTGTGAAACCTATATGCCAGCGGGAAGTATAGGACAGGAGCAGTTTACCCTCACTACAATGTTAGCTTTCAGGTAATACTTGCTTCTTAAGACACACCACATCTCAAAAGACCTATAACATCTCTTGTGCATTTCCAGGAGGCAGCATTGTTTACAAATGTGATAAATATGCTTTATTTGGATAAATACAAAAGGGAGATCCAAGCATATTACAGCAATACAAAGTTAGATGCTCTAATAAGGTAGCAATACATGAATAACTTAACCTGGAAAACTAATTTAGAACCGATAGATAGCACAATGAAGAAAAATTCACAAGAGAAAGGGAAAATGCTGAACCCTACAAGTAATCAATATATGTGATAATGAAGTAATGTTTTCAGTCAAATTAGCAAAGACAATATTACAATGATAATATCCTCTGCTGCTGAGGATATGATGAATCAGTAACAAATTACCAATGGCAGTGTAAAACTAATACAACCCTTTGGAAATTAACTTGGCAATCTATGTGGAGCCATATACATTTTTGTACACTTTCCCCCCATGATTACACTTGCAAGACTGTAGTCTAAGAATCCCAAATACTGAAAAGTAAGAATTAATTTCAAATATTTTTATCCCAGGATTATTTCTAACAGCAATAAATTCACCAGTAAAAAACACAATATTTAACTTATGGGCTATCATTAATCATAAAAAGATGATTAATTTCTACAATAACATGAAAAGTACATATGCTCAATAAGTGATAAAAGGTAAAAAAAATGCATACAGAGTATAATTATAAATAAGTAAAATTTGTATAAGAAAAAGACCATATTATTAAGTGGAAAAGACTGGAAGGAAATAAAAAGTTAGCAGTATTTTAAGGTACTGGCATTATAGGTGGGTAATGACAATATAGTCTTCTAACAGTACTATTATCAGATGTTATATACAGAACAGGGCAAAAGACCCATGGAATGTCACTATTTCATGGTACAATGCTTTCTATTCAAAATGATGACTGAGTCATCAAGAAGCTTAAATTACACCTCCAGGAAAAAAAAAAAAAAGACATTTTAAGAAGGCAGGAAGGTATGACATATAGTTTAGAAAGTCTTTTTGTGAAAATGCTTAAAGGTTATGGTTAGGGTGAGGTATCTAGAAAATTCATGTACTTGGAGCAACTTTTTTCCAAATTATGTCCCTGGAATGAGTAGACAAAATTATTTTTAAAATCTTTAATTATTTTTAAAATCTACTTTTGCAAACCACAGAATTATAACAGAAAAGCTATATTATAATTTAAGAGTCCTACTCTCAGTGTTCTGAATACTAGAGAACAGAGCTTTATTTTTACTTAGATAGGTAATCACTTATAGGTGGATTATTTGTCATTACTGTTTTAATATCGTATGGAAATAAATTTTAATAATGTTATAAAAATAAATTAATGTTGACTAATTTAAATATAAATAGTGTGGCTTGGGAGACTGAGGGAGGAGGATCATGAGTTCAAGGTCAGCCTCAGCAATTTAGCAATTTAGCAGGACCCTAAGCAATTCAGCGAAACCCTGTCTCTAAATAAAAATATAAAAGGGATGGAGATGTGGCTCAGTTGTTAAGTGCCCCTGGATTCAATCCCTGGTTAAAAAAAAAATAAAAGTAAATAGTTAACAAATATATACAGAAACAGTAATACTACTACAAAATTAAAACAAGAACAAATGACAAAATTTCACTGAATTTGAATTTCAAAAGAAATAACAAGCATCTTTCATCAATTTCCTAATTTTCAAAATACTGATGCATAACTCTGGAAATAACATGTAGAAAAAAAATAGCCCAAACAACATGTTGGACCAAGAAGAATTAAGAAAAGAAAACACAAAGATATAAAAGTGAAAAGCAAATAAAAATGAATTTAAGCTTAGAAAAGAAAGCCTATAATTCTTCTAAAATGGTTTTTGAGACTTCTGCAATAATAAGTTCAACAGATTTTCTCAATAGTTATAACCATAAATATTTTAAGAAAAAACTATATTCTATAAGCATTATAATAAAATCTCTATTGCACAAATAAATTATAAGTAAATAGTCATGCCTACAAATAAACTTATCACTTAGCATACACTGAACTGAAAAAAGTTAATATTCTAGTACTCTTTTTCTTAATAACCAACCACTGTGTAATATACCATTTTAATCCTATTTTAGGAACATATTTCATAAATAATTTAAGACCTTAAGAAAACAGCAAATAAAACTGTTCATTTAAGATTAAAATATTGTTAGAATTATTAATAGGTTCTTCTTAACGTATTTTTCTAAGGAAGCAAATAGAACAAATGTAAAGAGATGGAAAGAAAATGTACATTTATACTTAAAATGAATGGTGTAGTTTTGTGTGCCTATTTAAGTCTTTTTAGGTATATACCACACTCATGACTATACACTTCTAAGTGCTAGACATAAGGAGTCTAATGAACTATCTTAAAAGCACAAACTATTTACACTGATTCTTAGAAACATGAATTAATTTCTTACAAAATTAGCTTCTCCTAAATCTTCCTGGAGTACGGTTAAGGACAAACACAGTAAGTCTTTACTCAATTTACAAAGTAATTTCACATAGCAACTAATCCATATTATTTACAATTAACAAACACTTAATGCCAGCCAACTCTTGATTCTCATCCCCCCAACCTCTCTTTTAAAAGACAGTGGGTCTCACTATTTCAATATGTGGCTCAAAGCTGGCTCCAAAATCCTGAGCTCAAGCAACCTTCCTGCCTCAGCCTTTCAAGTAGCTAGGACATAAACATACACACTCAACTGCATCCAGTTTTGATTATGGAATCTTGATATTAAATAGAAACTAAACATTTATTAGGTGCTTATATATGCAGTATTTTATAGCTGGAAATTACAAATGTAATTTGTAAAAAGTTTGGAATGAGAGTGATGACTAGGAAATTCCTAGGATTTAAATTATTAAATCCAATAATTCAATGTGGCTATGCACTTGATGAATTCAAATAAAAAACATCTGGAGGTTGGCGTTGTAACTCAGTGGTAGAGCACTTGCCTAGCATATATGAGGCACTGGGTTTGATTCTCAACTCCACGTATGAATAAATAAAACTAAAGTTCTATCAACAACAACAAAAATTTGAGATGTTCAGAAGTTTGTATTACCTAGAATCAAAAAATGATTTTGTCTGAAATAATAATTTTCCCCTGGCTGCTGAGGATCGTAACCTTAACTAGAATGGAGTTTGAATATGTATATTGTTTTATAAATAAAAATTGCCAGCTGTGTATCTAGAACAGCAAGTATAAATACCAAAACAAAAGCCCTAGAAGGTAAAGTTAAAACAAAGCTTGAATTTTTATTACTTTTTATGCCTCATCAGTTTATTTCACTATTGGTTCTTCTTCTTCTCCATCAAATTCTTACCCTAAATATTAAAGTACCATACCACTTCTCTGATTCAGAGCTTACTATCTATACTAAAATACGATTGCAGAAAATTCCTCACCTTTACAGTGCCTCAACTGTTTCAACCTTTATTTATTTGAGTGAGGGGTTGGACAAACAGAAAGATGGTATGTGGGGAGGCAATGAAGACACTTGAACTCACAACCACAGCCTATTTGGAGCTAAGAGCGAGCCCAGTGTAATTTCAGGAGGAATCAAAATACTCATTACAGTTCTGGGACTCAACTCTCCATTCTCTGTACTAAGAAAAGCTTAGTTGGGCAATCTCATACAAATCACTTGTACTCATTTGGTTTATTTCCTCACCTATAAAACAACTAAAGACCATGTTCCTTTCAGCTTCCAGAAATAATACATTCAATTGACTGTAAATAATAAATATGCTTCTACTCCATACAAAAAAGCCAGCCCTATTTCTTTTCTTTTATACTTGCCACTGAAATTCTCTACGTACCTCCTATCCTGCAGGGAGACTTGTACTCAGTTCAATTGTTCAAATGTAGTTCTGGGACAACTAAGTTACCTGAGTAAGAGTTACATGTCACTTGATTCTCTGGCAAATACATGTGCTCCTATGCAAGGGCACAGTACTGGGACTGCCTTAAATAATTTCTTATAGAAGTCACATTCAATAGTAAGAATAACCTTTGGTTGCAAATGTTATAGAAAAAAGTTGATGATAACTTGGATTTCTATGCAATGAAAGTCCTTTTTCATTATGTCCTCAAAACTGGGTGATAGAAAATTATATAAAACAAAAAATCCAATTGAGCATTCTAATTCCTGTTCTGGAGCACCTATAGTTTTAATGGTTCACTCTTCAATGCTCTTTTCCTAAATTATCTTAATATTTTCTAATAAAAGCTTGACAATCAGCATTTTATAAGTGGAAACAAACAGATCAGAACCCTTTCGAACAAGTCCATATACTGTTAACTCAATCTTATCAAAGAATTAATCTAAATATTTAATTTTACCTTTCTAAGCAATCTGTACCAATAACTCTGAAAACATCATTTATACCAAAGTCTGAAAAAGTTATATAAAACTTGAAATATTATTACTTTTCTTGTTCTTCCTTCTGTTCTTATCAGGATAACATATTAAACAGATCTACCATTATGAAGTACTGCACTACAAGAAATATAAAAATTTTCCTTTTGATATAAGGATCATTGCCTGTGGTCTACATTTTTGCCTTATCTGTCCACTTCAAATAAGGGAATTTTAGATTTTTCCAGGCACTACATGGCAGATACTATAGTGCAGTTAAGAATGCAATACTGGAGTCCCTCTGCTTTGCTTTGAGTTCTGGCTATGTCACTTATTAGTCATGGAAAAATAATTAAACTGTGATCTATGAAATGAGATAATTAATAGTACTTATTCTCATGGGATTTTTTCTCAAATGGCAAAGTTCTAGCTTAAAAAATAAAAAGAAAATACCTCTTTGTGTCTAAACAGACATGACAACTAAATGTAAAACCCTGCACTGGATTGTGTACTGGCAGAAAACAAAATGGTATAAAAGATGTTACTGGGACAACAAGCAAAATTGCAATATGGGCCATAAAAAAATTGATATCGTATGGTTTCCTAAGAGAATATGTTGCTCTTATAATACATACATTAAAGTGTTCAGGGCTAAAAGGCAAAGATGTAAGCAGCTTACTTTGGTAATCATTCAAAAAAATTAACAGCATGGCAGGAGTAGACAGTAAACAAATGTAACAAAATGTTAAAAATTGGTGAATCCAGGTGAATTGTTCACGGGAATTCTCTAAATTATTTCCATAGCTTCTCTTTAAAATTTAAATCATTTTATAACAATATCTTTAAAACCCTACTTTAACCTTGTTCACTCTCACACCTACTCTATTTCTCTACTCTCCTCTACTCAGAGAAACATTTTAAAATTGTGCATAGTCACTGTGATACCTTTCTTTATTTTTTTTCTCCTTTTTGTGGTATTTGGGGTTAAACCCAGGGGTGCTTTACCATTGAACTATACCCCCAGCCCAATTATTTTTTTATTTTGAGACAGGGTCTCACTAAGTTGCCCAGGCCAGTTGTAGAATATGTGATCCTCCTGTCTAAGTCTTCTGAGTAGTTTACTATACCCACCTTGTCTCCCCTTCTTTACTTCACTCCTGGGAGGTGGATTTCCTTGTTGCCAAACCCAGTGATTTCTTCTTGGCCTCGTTTTATGTTCTTCACAATGCTGAACACAGGCAACCACTTTTTCACGTCTTAGCTGATGACACCATGTTTTCCTTATTTCCCTTTATTTCACTAGCTGGTCTTTGTTATAGTCTTCTTTACTGGCTCCCCTTATTTCTAAGTACCCTGGGCCCCCTTTCTTTTCTCTACTTATATCATCTCATCCAGCCTGTGCCATTAAACAGCATCCCGAATTTCACACTGAAGTATCTAGTATCTTACAAGACATACCCATTTGTTTGTTTAATGGGCATATGGGCATCTCATACTTTGCTGGCTGAAATAGTACTTTTTTTTTTTTAAATCCCAGGAGCACTTTACCACTGAGCTCCATTTCCAATCCTTTTTAATTATTTTAAGACAGGGTCCCACCAAATTGCTGAGGCTACCTTGAACTTGAAATCCTCCTGCCTCAGTCTCCAAAGCTGATGGGATTACAGGCATGAATCACCATACAAAGCTGAAACTGAACTCATTTCCCTTTCTCTATCCCACCCAAATCTGTTCCTACTCCAGTGGCCTATTATCACTAAATGCTACCAGCTTTCATCTAGTTGTTCAAGCCTTACTAAGTGGTCATCCTTGAATTCCCTTATACCCCTCATCCAAACCGTCTACCAGTAGTATCAAAATATGCTTTTAGGGGCTGGGGATGTGGCTCAAGCGGTAGCGCGATCGCCTGGCATGTGTGCGGCCCAGGTCCGATCCTCAGCACCACATACCAACAAAGATGTTGTGTCCACCGAGAACTAAAAAATAAATATTAAAAATTCTCTCTCTCTCTCTCCTCTCTCTCACTCTTTCTTAAAAAAAAAAAAATATGCTTTTAAAATACACCTGGAACCTGACCATTCACCTCCTCCACCTGGGAGTTCCAGAGGCCATGCTGAGATCATAATCTGCTAAAATAGATTTCCTGTCTTCTATTATTCCTTTATAGCAAAATGATCTAGTTAAACCTGTAATTTATTATGTCTTCCCATCAAAATCTTCCTATGGCTTCCCATCACACTTAAAATAAAACATTATATATCCTTTGATAGCCTACAAAGCTATGTCTAATCTGGGCCAATACCTATCTAGATTCATACTCTACAGTCTCTGGGTTCCCCTTGTTTTTCATTCTCCAGTCAAACCAGTTTTCTTGCAGTTTCCTGATCATGCTAAGCTTGTCTGAACTAAGAGCCTTTACTTTTGCATGCTCTTTTCCCAAAAAAATCTATAAATGAAAAATTAATGTGACTACTTTTCATTATTAAAGAAATAAGAAAAGTAAACAATATGGATGATAATCAAGCTCCTTTCAACTACCTCTTGTAGTCCTGTCCCCTCTGACCCAGCCCAAGGTATTCTGGTATTCATTTGATATATATACTTGGAGAGCTCTTTCTGTTCTCCCTACGGCTTGGTTTTCCAAGCTATTATATATGGGTCTATTTCATTACTAATTACAGTAATTTAATGATGAATACTCAACTTATTTAAAATTTTGTACCACAAAAGTTCCTTTTAAAAAATATTTACTGAAAGCTTACTATATTATAGACACTGCTATAGTTGCTGTGGATACAGCAATTAGTCAAATAAGGAATTTTGCCTTATTAGAGTTTGCATTCTTGAGGAGGAGAAAGACAACAAGAAGAATAAAATAAAAACTTTTTCTGAAAAGAGCCGATAATAAATATTCAAGCTTTGCAGGCTACATATGTTTTGTATATTCTTTGCCTTGTTTACAGACCTTAAAAATGTAAAAACCATTCTTTGCTCGGAGGCTGTACAAAAATAGGCCAGGGGGTCCAGCTTGTTGGTCCCTAATATAGGACATTAGAATTCGGTAGGTGCTGTGTAAAAATTAACAATGCATCCAGGATGGATTAGGGCGGGTCCGGGAGGAAACAGTAGTATTAAACAGAGGGTTTAAAAAAGGGTAAAATCTGAGTAAAGATTCAGAGGTGAGGTTACCAAGCCAAGCAGATATAGTTAAGTACATTCCAGATAGTAAAGATATAGAAATGAGGCCAATGAGCAAGGAGGGAAAGGAGTAGTAGGAAATGAGGTAAAGAGATAAGGAGAAAGGGTAGCAAGTTGGGCAGATCATATAGAGCTTTACTGGCCACTTTAAGGATTAGATTTTCTGAGTGAAGGAGAGAATATCCACTCAAGCTGCTATAATAAAAAATCATTATTCCACCATTCTGGAGTCTGGGAAATCCACAATCATATTTAGAATCTGGTCTGCTTTCTGGCACACAGAAGGCTCCTTGCTGTGTCCTTCAAGGGATCTCAGGCAATTCTTATAAAGGGCACTATCCCTATTCATGAGGATTCCACTGCTGTGAACTAATCACCCCCAAAGGCCCTTTTTCTGAATATTACCTATCACCTTGGATGTTAGGACTTCAACTTATAAGTACAGAAGGATGAATACTTTAAGACCAGAGTAGGAGCTACTACTTGGCTTTGAATAGAAAAGTAAAAGAGAACAACTGTCTTAGTTCGTAAAAGGCTTAACTCTGCTACTGAATTGAGAAAATACTGCCAGGAGGGCCTAGAATAAAGTGGACAGATCAGGTAATAACATATTACCATAATCCAACAGGTGATAATGATAACGATTTGGACTAGGGTGATGGTAACTGTGGAGAAGCATGGTAGGATATTGAATATATTTTGATAACAGAAAACAGTTTTTCCTAAAACTTTTTCCTAAAATGGATTTTAAGAGTGAAAGAAAAAGTAAAATCAAGAGTAACACCTTTTTGGTCTGAATTAATTAGAGGACAGAATTGCCATTTACAGCAAAAAGGAAGTCTGTGGTTAGGTTTTGGAGAATAAATTTATGAGTTTAGTTTTGGATATGCTGAGTTTGTTGTCTATCATTTTAACATTTAGGTAGAGATGTTGAATAAGCTGTTGTACATATGAGACTGAAATCAGGGAGAGAGACAAAAGATCTAAATTTTGGGCATCACTGATATTTAGAAGTTATTTAAAACCATGGGACTGAATGAGATTACTAATGGAAGAAGTGCAAATAGGAACAAACAACAAAACAAAAAAGGACTGAAACTTACATATCTCTAACATTAAGAGGTCGGTGAAGAGCAAAGCAAGGGAGAATTACAAGGAGCCAACTTTGAAGTAGGAGATAACCAAGAGTGTGTGGCATCCTGGAAAAAATGCAGAAAGTGTTTTAAGACTAAAGGGAGCAAAGAGCTGTGTCAAATGTGGCTTAGAGGTTAAGTACAATGAAGTGAATCAGATATTTGGCACTTAGCAATATGGAGGCTACTGAAAAACCTAATGAGACAGCTCTGCAAGAGTGGTGCAGGCAAAGGCTTGACTGGAGAAGGATTAGTAAAGTGCTGGAGAAGAAACCAATAAATTGGGGAAATGAGTAGTGAACCTGTGGGTTCCACATCCATTGATTCAACTAAAAGCAGATTGGAAATATTAGGAAAAAAAAACCAGTGTTTATATGAAACACAATACAGACTTTTCTCCTTATCTTTACTTCATAAAGACTATAACAACCATTTACATAGCATTAGGTATTGCAAGTAATCTAGAGATGATTAAAAAAAATCTAATAGGTTCTATGCAAATACTATGCCATTTTATGTTAAGGGATTTGCCAAATATGGATTTGCTACCCTGTGAGGCAGGTGTCCTGGAACCAATCTCCCACACATACTGAGGAATGAGTGTTATAACATGTCTGTTGCTAGTAGAAATGATTCAATAAGAGAAGAAAATGGGTGATGTAAGAGAGGCTAAAGCAATGTCCTCAAAACATTGCAGATGACAACAGGAGGTGTTAGTCTAAGGTAACAGGCAGGAAGACAACACATATTACCACATATACTAGCAGGTTTGTGGGGTGGTGAATCTATGAAATTTTTTGAAAAAATATTGTTTTAGTTGTAGTTGGACACAATGTCTTTATTTTATTTATTGTTACATGGTTCTGAGGATCGAACTCAGCACCTCACACGTTCTAGGCGAGTGCTCTACTGCTAAGCCACAACCCCAGCCCTGAGTCTGTGAAATTCTAATTAATTTTTTTTACAAAGTAGAAACCAAAGTCATTAGCTTAAAGTGAGGATGGGAAGAGAGTTATAGGACATCTGAGGAAAAGAAAACATAAAAATAGTCACTTAGAAACGTGGGAGAGTGAACAGACTGGGAAAATACAGGACTACCAGGCAGCATGAAGGACCCACTTGAGGTTTGTGGTCATGTGTGATTGTGTGCTTTTTTCTGGCCACACTCAACTACACAAGCAAGCACACTCAAAAAGCTTGGTTTTTCTGGGGCTGGAGTTTTGGTTCAGTCGTAGAGTGCTCACCTAGCATGTATGAGGCATTGGGTTCAATCCTCAGCACCAAATAAAAATAAAACAAAGATACTGTGTCCACCTAAAACTAAAAATTAAATATTAAAAAAAAGCTTGGTTTTAACTACAACCCTGGTCTTGCCAAACAAGCAAAGAGTAAGGAATGGGATCCAAAGAAATTAACCATGGAATTTAAGCTGAGTAAATTCCCCATGAAAGGAAGTAGAAATATCAAGAAGGTAAGTGAGAGCAATAGTAACAGGATCAATGGACTGGAGATTCCATTCAGAGCAGAAGATGGTTAGGGTTGAGGCACTATGAATGAACCTCAAAACTAGGAAACACTGGTCACAGAGTAGAACAACATGAAATGGTAACTTTGGAAGCATGACAATTGTTGACAATACAAAGAGGATATCTTTGTGGAAATGACTGGATGAGATAGGGTAGATGGGAAGAGCACTGAAAGAGATGTCTAGGGAAAGAGGCCAGGTATTGGAAAGATCTGTTTATATATATATATATATATATATATATAAATATATATATATATATATATATAAATATATATATATTATATATCCATTTTATTCATTACGCACGAACACACACACATATTCTAGATCAATATAAAATTCTGGTGGCACTTGGGCCTTTATGATATAACCCAAAGTCTAGGATTTTTAGGGAGAAAGGAGAGAGAACAGTCTGAAAGCAGCAAGGAGATTTGTGGTAGACACCTTTCCCATTTCCAGGAACAGTGGTAAGGAAAGCTATGTAAACAAACAAACACACAAACAAACAAAACCAGGCACAACTACACAGTAGAAGAGTAAGATTTGAATCAGAAAAAGAAAATGAAGGGAATATTTAAGAAATGGTTGAGACTGGATTTTGCAGATGATGGACAGTAAATTCCAAAGGGACTGAAGAGTTGGAGAAGTTTTTTGTTTTGTTTTAAAAGACAGAGACAGAGAAGACAGACTTAGGGGAAAAGAATGTGGGGCTGGGTACTGGGGGTGAACCCAGGTCCTCAGGTATGCTAGGCAAGTGCTCTACCACTGAGCTAAATCCCCAGCCTTCTTTTAAAATTTTTATTTCCAGACAAAAGTCTCACTAAATTGTCCTGGCTGGTCTTGAACTTGTGATCCTCCTGCCTCAACCTCTCAAGTTGCTGGGATTGTAGTCATGTGCCATCACACCCAATAAGAATAGGCTCTGATAAATGGAGTACAGGAAATGAAAAGTGATCTGAAAGTACAGAGGCTCCGTGGTTACTGACAAAGACATCCTAATACACAACAGCTTTTGATATACCATGTGTTTCTCTAAGACATGGAAACTGCTAGGTCAAACATGATTTTACTTTACAATTAAAATAGTTGTAATGATTTATCCAAATTATCCAATTTAGAGTTTCCCTACAAAGTGTCAACATACTAGCAAAACATTTTAGTATGATAGGAGGAAAAATACTGCTTTATTTTGTATTTTCCTACTGGTAGAGCATTATTTCATGTTTACTGACTAGCTCTACTTTCTTTTCTGTGAACTTGCTCATTTAAAAAACTGAATTGTTTTTCTCTTATTGATATGTAATGCTTTAAAACTATTTTATTCTTTTCTTAATGGTTCATACAAACAATGAAATTTCCTGATTTCAAATCTTTCAAATGGTTCATGTTAGGGCAACACAAGGCTCAGGAGGTTGTCTCCTCCTCAAATCCCTCTGTGCTGTGTTTTAAAGAGAGAAAAATTAAATTTTTATTATTAGTAGTAGTAGTAATAGTATTGTAGACAGGATATCTCACTATGTTGCCCAGGCTGCCTCAAACTCTGTACTGTATTTTAGAAGTTGTCTAAGGCCCTCCAGTCAAATCTGGCGACATCCATTAGTTTTCTCACCTTCTGTCTGTGTTGTACTACAATGGCAGAGTTGTTATGGCCCATGAAGTAGAAAATACTTATTATCTAGCCCTTTACAGAGAAAGTTTGTGGATCCTGCTCTATACTTTTCAGGTCCCTGAAATGCCTAGTTGGCCTGCCACTCCTCCACTCTCTTCAAGAAGTCTACTGTAGCCCTCCTTGGGGCTGTACAAATTTACATCACAAAACCTGTGCCTGCACTCAACTGTTTACATCTCTCTCCCCACTGGTACAAAAATCTATGGAGGACAAAAGATAATCCTGGCACTAATAAATGGCAAAGTCTTTTGTAGTTTGTCATCTTTCCCTCTTTTCCTATGTTCCAGCTAAAATAAACAACTTACATTTTCAGTTTATCGAGTATTTTTCAAAAACACAAATGATCAATGGTTCCAAAATTTTATGTTCATTTCTTTAATATTTGGTGGATACCATCTATTCATAATCATTTATTTAGTATATATTCATGATTTACTAAAATAGCTCTCTTCTCTAATGCCTTCCTCAGTAAAGACAAAAGCAACGGGATGTTGACTTTCCAGATGAACAATTTCATCTATGGTAGGATTTATGCATCTAGGATAAAGATAATTATTATTATATATAATAATATAATATTATATTATATATATAATAATTATAATTACTAAAGTCTTCAGAGTTCATTATAAAATGCACTCAAATCTGTATGTTTTAGTCGGGTGTGGTGGTGCCCGCCTGTAATCCCAGCAGCTCTGGAGGCTGAAACAGGAGGATCAAGAGTTCAAAGCCAGCCTCAGCAATTTAGCAAGGTTTTAAGCAACTCAGTGAGACCCTGTCTCTTAATAAAATACAAAAAAGGGCTGGGAATGTGGATCAGTGGTTAAGCACCCCAGAGTTCAATCCCTGGTATCAAAAAACAAAACAAAACAAAACAAAACAAAAAACCCAACAAATCTGTATATATTTCTATCTTTGCTTAATTTTTCAGTATAAAATTAGTTCCCTTTATTCTCCTTACCTGGAACATCTCCATTAATTTTTTTTGCTTATTTCTCCATTAAGAATTTCATCAACTTTACCAGGGATTTTACCAAGTGCATTTTTCAATTAATTATTTAGTGGGTCTTTAACTTCTCTGAGTCACCAAATTTAAACAAATTTTGATAATTTCTTTTTTCATATTTGTACTGATATCATTACAAAGAATGTTGCATCCTAAAATACTTACTGCATTGATTTTAGAATCCTGCTTATATATTCATTAACAATTTTATCTCATTCAGGTAAGGATTTCTTTTTATCCTTTCCTAAAATGAACATAGAAAGTAAAGCTCTATCTGGTTTAACTTTATGATTCTTCATTATTTCCAGCTCAATTAACTATCTCAATAATGTGATTTATAATTTATAGTTACTTATATAAGATTCTGAATATGTATAGTATATAGGCAATACAAAGTAAGCATGCACTTTCAATCAGGCAGATCTAGATTCAGATTCAGGATTGAACACTGAGAGGGCAAAGTACTTATCTAATCTTCCTTCTCCAATAAGTAAAATGGAAGTAACTTCCATTTATAGCAGAGGAGTATAAAAATAATGGTTGTAAAAGTAACAATGTATGCTAAAATGCCTAAGACATTACAAGAAAAAAAATGCTAATTCACTCTTTCTTTTTACCCCAGTTCAATAGGGTCAATAAATCTGTGTTGCTCCAATTTACTTTAAGACCATTTTTATATTTCTTTAAATAAAAGCAATTTGGCAATATTGACCATAAACTTTGGATGATCACATACTTTGCCCTAATATTTTCACTTTAGAGAAACAATACAAAACACATAAATTGTTTTATGAACAAACATGCTCATCGTACTCTTTTATAATCGAAAAAAAAAAAGCTCTTTAATTATGAGTCACACAAACATTACGTGCCCATAAGAAAAGCTGACAAAATAAGTCAATAGCATAATAAAATGCTTATGATGCCAGGTTAAAAAAAATACAAAATTATTCATAATAGCAAAATCTTAACTGTATTAAAAAAATCAAATAAATTCAGAAAATATATTGGAGGAAAATGCAACCAAAGGGATTAATAGCAATTATTGCAAAGTCCTGTTCCTGTTATTGGCAAGTTTTATTATGATTATTTTCCAATAGTTTTCTGAAATTCTTATTTTATGATTATTTCCTAGTTTTCTACAGTAATTAACAATGATAATGACATTGATGAGAACAGCAGCTATTATTTATGGAACAATCACAATGCCAGGTGCAGTTCTAAGAGCTTATTGTATTAACTCATTTAATCCTCATAATCATTAGATGAAGTAACTTGCCCAAGGTCACACAGATAATTACAGAGGGGACCAAAATCTGCATCTAAGTAGTATGGCTCTAAAATTTCTTTTCTAACCTCTACACTATAATAAGAAGTTTTGCTTTGTTTCAAAGATTTAACCATTAAAAAGGATAACATATCAAGATAGGTATTACAGTGGTAAGCACCTATAATCCCAGCAACTCTGGAGGCCAAGGCAGGAGGACGGCAAGTTCAAGGCCAGCCTCAGCAACTTAAAGAGACCCTTGTGTCAAAAAAACAGAAAGGGCTGGGATTTACCTCAGAGGTTGAGTGAGTTTGGGTTCAATCCCCAGTACTGCTAAAACAAAAGGCATATAACAATCCAAACCTATTATCTTCAGTTGCCAGTTTTCTTTTAGTACTGAGTTCAAATATTTGCTCTGCTATTGAATGCCTCTTCAGAATAAGATGTGGCCACCATTCCTGTATGGGTTTATCTATTCCAGATAATTCCAAGACAAATCTGCAGCCCTTATTTCCTATTTCAATATCTTACTTGACAATTGAGATTTCTGAATACTAACATTATTACTTATTACACCAACTGACAGTACTTCAAAGAATCCTACCTAGTATACAAGTCTTGGAGTAACTCAAAGTTGGCTTTAGAACTTCTCTTAGAAGAACCCCCACCTATTTAACTATAAATCATAGTTACTGCTTTTGCAAACATCTGTCTTCCATTGTATTCATTCTCTCTGCAACCCAGTAAACCCCTCATCTACCAATACCCTCCCAGAAATCTACCATAGTACTGGCTAAATAAGACCAAGAAAGCGCCTCAACACCTGGGGAATTCTACTCTTCCTTTTTGAACATGACATTGTTCCCCATTGTTTTTGAAATATCATCAGGTAATTAATAAAGTGAGTCTCTCTCGATTTCTCACTCTTTTGATGGTAAACCAAACTATTTAAGGGTGGAAAAAAGATCTTTCCTCAACTAATAGGTATTTAAAAATCAATTGCAGGAATATTCATAATTTTTATACCCTGGCCAATAAAAATAACTTCCCCTTACTGCTCTCTCCTCTCCAGTTCATATCTGATAAATTTATTTCATTACTTATGTCACATGGCTTGGTTTATAACCTGATATCTTTTCTTTAAAAAAAAAAAAAGGTTTGGGGGCTGGAGTTATAGCTCAGCCGTAGAGAGCTTGCCTCGAACATCTGAGGCACTGGGTTTGATTCTCAGCATCACATAATAGATAAATAAATAAATAAATAGTGTCCTTCTTAAAAAAAAGTTTGTAGAATCCAACATGATTAACAAACACAAGAAATTTTTCTAAATAGAAGAGGCATACATTTCAGTTCATTTGGCTTTTAGAAAAACTGAATTCATGTTATAGCTTTAACATTATATAATTAGGAAAAACTACAGTCATAAGACAATGAATATAATAACAAGTGATGATACTGGAAAATTTTATAATCAGAATATTTTTACCAAAATCTTATTCTGCTCACCTTATATAATGACAAATGGCTTTGGGAACTGGAGGTAAGAGTATAAAAATTTTTTTCCTATATATTTTGGTGGGGAAATTTAATAATTTCCGGAAAGAATAGAGATAAGAACCACATCAAGGCTAATCCAAGCTGGAGGATCATTTTAGGAAAAAGAAAATGGAGGATTAATAGTTGAATAGGTTTTAGTTAAATTACACGAAGTAAAAACTCTGTCAAACTCAATGCATTTGCCAAGAAACAAACCTGCACCTTCAATTTCTTTTTTGCAGTTGCAAGTTTCAGCTTGGTGCAGTCATTCTAGAAGAACAATTGGGATATAGGGTCGGGGAAAAGTGGAAAACAGAATCCTTTCTCAAAAAACTGAATTCCGTGTTCCACCGAATACGCTTCCTTATTACTGCAATATGAAAATATGGATATAATACGGAAACTTGAGCTCCAGCAAGTACTTTTATTGTCTTAAAAATGAGCACAATTAGACAGCCATTTTACAATCGTAAAAAATCCAAATACCTGCTACACCAAACATCTTGCACTTTTATCTTTTCTTGGGGGAGTGGGAGTTAGCTTCTTAATACAACTAACAGAATTAATTAGCAGATAGCTTCCAACTTCAAGTTTCTACATTTATATCCGTTGCTGAACCAAATCGATCAGTGATTAGGATAACAGATTTAAATTATAAGCAATATTGCAAAATCCAGTTGATTTTAAAATAGGTAAACAGCACGAGATAATTTTTAAAGGAAAAAAAAAAAAAACAGCCACTCCAAAACCAGTCTGCGGCGGCCAGTCTGCTCCTCAGCAGCTGTTCCCGGTTGCGTGTACACATAGGAGTGGAATAAGTGCAAAACCCACAAAATCACGCAAAACACGTAGTTACAAACAGCAAAATCATGTTTACATGCGGTGAAGCCAAGAGGCCCCGAGGGGAAAAAAGAGCGGGGAGGAAGGGATCTGCCCTCTGAAACCAAGGTGTGCACGGACCTGGGACCCCAGGGCCCAAGGAGCCGGGGCGGGACAAAGACCGGCCCACGTCGAGCAGCGCCCGGCAGTGGCGAGAAGCAGCCGTCCCAGGGCAGCACACTACCGCGCCCAAGGGCTCGCAAACGCCGCGGCTTAACAGGCGGGGGCAAAAGCTCCTCCGGGCAGCGGACCCTCGCCTCCCGCAGCCTATAACGGGCCCTGGGACACCTGAGGAGCGTCGCCTCCCGCCCTTACCCCGACCCCAGGGCGCCCCGGCCGGCAGCTGTTGGGCTTAGAATCGCGCCGCCGCCGCTGCGGGGCTCCAAACGGCCAGGCAGGCATCGGGAGGGCGGGCGAACCTGGCACTTCTCCCCACCGCGCATGAGGCAGCTTTGGAATACCCTGTCTCCGCTCCTGCCCGGGCCGCGCACCCTCACGCCACCTACCCGGTCCCACACCATCCCAGAGGCCTCCGGCGCTCGGGCCTTCTGCCGAAGCGGCGCTGCCTCCCGTCCGGGGCCCGAAATGGCTGCGGAACAAAGAGAATCTGGGCTCGGGCGAGCGCCGGTCCGATTGGCCGGGGGGCGGGGCCCGCCGCGGGAACATTCGGCGGCGGTCGCCTTGGCAACCGCGGCGGGGCTGGGAAAACTGCGGCCTCGGCCTGCGGACTTGTGGGCCTGCGTGCCTGCGTCCAGCGTCCAGCGTCCAGCGGCGCGCGACAGCGGTTTCTAAGAGGGTTCTGCAGCCTGGGATCTGGGCCCTGTGCTGGGCTCACAGATGCTCGCGCCCCCTGCGGCCGACGCGCAGGCCGGAGCCTTGGCTCTTGAATACAGCCACCGAGACGCTGCCCCGCACCGTGCTAAGGGAAAAATGGCTTGCAAACGTGATGCCTGGGCCTTTGCGGTGCCTTCCTAGGAGGATGACCCTACCCCAACGAACTTCTGTGCCCCAGCATAACCCCCAAGTGACAGCCGTGCCCTCGGAGCCTATTCAACACCGAACATGCCGCGTATCCCACAATAATACAATTCCAACTTCGCTGGTAAAAAGCAGAAATTGCATTGGGAGATAAGGTGTGGGTGAAATTGCATTGGGAGAAATTGCATTGGGAGATAAGGTGTAGGCTTTTGAGATATGCTGTAGCTAGCACAAAATTACTATATAGTTCCAGCTAAATAATTTATAAAATTGTTTTACGTCTCCAGGTGTGTATCTCACATAAGACTAGTATCTCGTTCATAGAAATCACAAGCCTTTCTCCCCTTAACCAGCCATCATAAATTAAAATGTCTTCTGTTTTCTGAACAGAAAATAATTCAAAATGGGAGAGGTAGACATTTTTATACCCAATTGTATCATGGTAATGAATAGACATATGTCGGTTCCCTTCCCCCAGATCATTCTTACATATAAATTTACTGTATATGAATATTTTAAAATTTACATAGGAGGTGGTCTTTGTTTCCTAAGGAGATGATGATGCCAGTGATAATATTCCTCATGATCAATGTGTGTAAAAATGCCAGCAGTTTTAACTATCTTACTTGAAAGTGCTGTATATGTTCTGAGGATGTTTAGCAATTGTTACCTTCCAGGTACAGTCCAGATAAAACTGCAGTACGTAGTACTAGAAAAATAGCTGATTTGTTAACAAGCCTGCTAATAATTTTCATTTGGATTGTCCACCATTTTACTGGAATAACTAGTTTATTTAACTTAAATTTTGAGACTGAAGAACCATTTTTAACATTGAGAAGTTGAACATAGCAAGATAAAATATTATAAATAACTAAAACACTTATGACTTTAACATTTTCTAATGTTAATTTAATAGCAATTGGATTCAGTAGTGTGCATGGGAAGAGACCCCCCTCCAAATAGGTTATTAAGAAAAGCAATTTAATGTGACCATTTTAATATGGTAGTGTAGCATGTCAGCAGGGACATTTACCCAGATAAGTTTATTTATCCAAATAACAGTCCTTTTTTCACACTGTAAAATTTGCACTGTGGAGTAGGGATCTGTATAAATCAGGGAACATAAAGTGTCTGCTTTCTATTTTGCTAAAGACTAAAAAAAAAAAAACCAAACAGAGTATTTTTAAAAATCAGAAGGAATAGCAAATAATGACATGTAAAGAACTACTAACGATTAGTAAGGAATTCACCTGATTAAATTAATACTTTGGAAATAACTGAAATGAGTTAGAGGGGAGTGAAGTATTATTTGGCATGTGCAAGATTTATTAGTTAAAATCTTTTGAGAGAAAAAATTTCGATTATCAGATATAAAATCGAGACTAGGCAAACTAGATATTCTTTTATAAAGCTTAATTGAAAACGTTAAAATAGTTTTGTTTTGAATAGAAATGTTTACACATATAGTCTTTTTGTTTCTATCTTCTACTACAATTAAAAATACATGCTTTTAACAATAATTCTTACCATTGATAAGGGTGTATTATTTTGTTTTTCTTTTCCTACTTTTTTTTGTTTTCTCTTTGCACCATTTGCACATATAATAGCAGCTATCTAGTAGTGTTTTCTCTTCATACCCAAATACAGTATTACAATGCTCATGTAATAAAACTTTGAAGAATTGTTGATATTTTTAAATGACATACACTAAAATTAAAAATAGTAAACTTTGTTTTGAACTGTTAAAACTTTTTAATAGTTATTTTACATTTTAATTTCTATGTTAGTCTCCTCCTTAGGTGAAAAAATTTACCAAGATAAAAATTTTATCAAGGAATGTTAGCAGTTGCAAAATAGCTTTCAAGGGAGGAAGCCTACCTATAATCTTTCATCTAGGAAGAAAAAGATGCTTAACTTGTCAGATGTACAATTGTCAAAACAAGTGGGAGGCAGAGGACCTATATGCAGATGTTGGCTTTACTACTTGTGAACAATTTCTGTCTAATCCCTTTGAGCTTCACTTTCTTTTGTGTTAAACAGGATTAAATAAGAAACAATATTTAAAGGGCTCATTAGCAGAATACCAGGCAGATAGAGGGCAATAAATGAAAATATTACTTACTGTATATGAATGGAAGTTTGAAAAGGAATGATTATTTTAAAAAACCCAATAGTCTAATATATCCAACAGATAGTCCAAAAATTTTAAAATAAATATATTTAATAGGCAATTGTTAGTGAGTATGTAGAAACTCTAGAATATAGTGAAATATTCTTTTAGATACAGGCAAATTTCTAAAATAGAATACTTCTGAGAAATATTGTTTCCACCTATGCTTTATGGAAAGATGAGATTCTCATTATATTATTTAGCACTAGACAGTCTAAAGAATTGTCTTTCTGCTGCAATGTCTTCAGGATGGCTTTAAGGAATAATATTTTGTAAAGTAATTATTCAGAAGAATTTAACTCAAATGTTGAAAGAGGATTTTTTATGGTTAATATTCAGAGATATGTAAATAATCTATTGGTATTTCTCATTTAAAGCAAACCCACATATAAATTTTTAATTTATAGAATGAAAAATTAGGGAGTTATTATTAACTGGGAAAGGATTAATTCCAAAGTTCCTTTAACTATTAATGCCTCCTAGTGTTTAAAATATGATTTGATTTATAAAAAGATCTACTTAGACTTGCACTTCTGGAAAAATAGAATAGCATGCTTTTCTCTATTCCTCCCACTGAGTACAGCTTAAAGTCCAGAACATTATATATAGGGAAAACACAAGAAGACTCCAAACAGTGGAGAGATAACAGACTAACTAGGGAAGTCAGGATCCAAGGAACGTCATAATGATAATTCTCTGAGTTTGCTTTTTTTCTCATATATCCCAGACTCGAAGCTGAAGAACTTACCAACCTGGAAATACCAATGGCATGGACATAAAAAGCCCCATCAAAACGATGTTCTCTGTAGCTGAAGGGTCAGAAAGGGAACAGCACAGCAGAGAGAAAACTTTTAGATAATAACTGCTTACACCAGCCAAAAATCACAGAAAAAAAATCATAACCCTACCCAATTCATCTCAGCAAAGGCTTAATGGAGAGCCCAGTCTCTAACAAGGTGACCCAACCCCTCTTTGCCTAGATGATATCAGTGAGTATCAAATAGAGATCCAGGATTTCATCATCATGGGGCAGTAATGAGGAACCTCCCATCTTGGGTATCATTGGGTATCAGAGGGAAAGTTGGACTTCTCTGACAATAATAAGGTGGTGCCTGCTTTTCCTCACCCCTCTTACCCTGATAGCACTGGTAAGAAAAAAAAAGTTAAAAGGGAATATTTTTTAAAAGATCCCAAATCTTATAACACCCCAAGTGTGCAGGTTTCAATTGAAAAGTATGCATCAAGAACCAGGAAGATCTCAAATTGCATTTTAAAAAATGACAAACCCCAAATATAGAAATGTTAGAATTATCTGACAAAGATTTTAAAATAGATATTTTTAAAAAATACTTCACTGAGTAACTACAAAAAAACATTTGAAATGGGGTAGGAAAGGTAGTATAATCAATCAGACATTATTACCTTATGTACATATATGACTACACCTCTGGTGGGATTCTACATCATGTATAACCAGAAGAATGAGAAATTATATTCCATTTATGTATGATGTATCATAGATCATTCTACTGTCATGTGTAACTAATTAGAACAAATTTTTAAAAACACTTGAAACAAAAAGAAAGTCTCAGCAAAGAAATAGAAGATATAAAGAAAAATCAAATGGAAAATTTAGAACTAAAAAATACAATAATTATAATAAATATGTGGATAGGTTTACAACAGAATAAAGGGAACAAAGAATCAGAGAACCTGGGAATATAAGTTACCCAGTCTAAAAAAAGAGAAAATAGAGTGGAAAAAATGGTCAACAAGATTTCATGGAACTGAGTGACTATAACAAATAATCTAATATTCATGTCAATAGACTTTCGGAAGGAGAAAAGCAAGAGGGGATAAAAAAGCAAGGGTGGGGATAAAAACTATTGGAAGAAATATGGCTGAAAACTTATGAAATTTGGCAAAAGATATAAACTATACATTCAAGGAGTTGGTGAATCTTCAATGAAGGTTTCAAAACAGTTTAATGAGAGCAAGTTACTCTTTTCAACAAATAATGCTGTGACAGCTGAGTATCCACATGCAAAAGTAAATGTAAGAGTTGAAAGTATAAAATTATGTAAAGAAAACATAGAAGTCAATTTTGTGACATTAAGAGTTCTTAGATATGCCACTGCGGGCCGGTGGAGGGGAGGGGGTGTGAAAAGAAAAACAAGGACAGTTGACAACATCAAAATTTAAAATTTTTGTGCTTCAAAGACCACCATTAAAAAAGAAAATGATCCCAAAGGCTTATGAGGCAGAGGCAGGAGGATTGTGAGTTCAAAGCCAGCCTCAGCAAAAGCAAGGCTTTAAGCAACTCAGACCCTGTCTCTAATAAAATACAAAATAGGGCTGGGGATGTAGCTCAGTGGTTGAGTGCCCCTGAGTTCAATCCCTGATACCCGCCCCCTCAAAAAAAAAAAAAATGAAAATGAAAATATTTACAAGTCACATAATGGATAAAAGACTTCTATCTAGGATACAGAATGTTTATCTCAATAACAAAAAGACAAACTAATAAAAAATGGATAAAGGGTCTATACAGATATTTATCCAAATGTCTATATGAATGACTAATAAAGATATGAAAAGAAGCTCAATATCATTAGCTGTTAGGAATATGCAAATCAAAACAAGGAGATACCACTTTACACCCATTAGAAAAGCAATAATAAGGGCAGTGAACAAGTATTGGGAAGTTTGTGGAGAAATTGGAGCCCTCATACATTGCTGGTAGGGATATGAAATACTACTGCTGCTTTGGAAAACAATGTGGCAGTTCCTCAAGTTATTAAATATAGAGTTTCTGTATCTCCCAGAAATTCTACTCCTAATGGATATGAAAACATACCTACACAAAACTTGTGCACAATATTCATAGTGGCATTATTTGTAATTATTTGAATGCCCCAAATCTAGAACAACTGAAATGTCCATCAATCGATTCATGATTAAACATATAATATAGCTATACAATGGAATATTAATTGACACTAAAAAGGAGTGAAGTGCCAATATGTATTGCAGTATGAATGAAACTTGAAAACATGCTAAGTGAAAGAAGCCAGTTACATAACCCACACATCATATAATTATATGAAATGTCAAGAATAGCCAAATATATAGAGGCAGAAAGTATATTAGTGGTTCCAGGAATTGGGAAAAGAGAAATAAAGAATGGTTACTAATAGGTATAGGGTTTCTTTTTGAGGTGATGAAAGTGTTGTAAAATTAGATGGTGAAGGTTGCACAACACTCTGAATACTAGAAGTCACTGAACTCCAAACTTTAAGAGGGTGAATTTTATGGTATATAAATTATATCTCAATAAAGCTGTTGTTCTAAAAAAGAGAGAAGTGAAACCTAAATAGGAAAGAGTCAAAGACATTCTTGCCAAGACACACTATAGTTCAACCTTTGAAAACAAATAAAAAAATCTTGAAAGCAGAGAAGAAGAAACCACACCTTCACTATAAGGGGGAAAACAATCTAAACAACAGTGTATTTCACGTGAGAAACCTTGGCAACAACAAAGAAGTGATACAACATTTTTAAAGTGCTCAGAAGAAAAAGCTCTCAACCCAAATCAGCAAAATATCCTTTATGAATGAAGGAGAAATAACATTCTCAAATGAAGGGAAACATATTTTATCACTAGCAGACTTTTTCTAAAAAGAATAGCTACAGGAAGTTCTCTAAAACAGAAAGAAAATTACAAAAGAAGGAATATAGGAAACTTGGGAACCAAGAAAAAAAGAGATTAAACAACAAAAAAGGGTAAATTCAATAGTACAATACAAATGATCATAACTTATCCAACATAAAAGAAATTATTTGAATAGCCATATAGCTACTAAGGAAATTAAATTCACAATTTTAAAACTTCCTTAAAAGAAATCTCCAGGTGCTTTCACTGGAGAATTCTATCAAGCATTTAAAGAATTAATGCCTGTGACAATGTTTTTCAGAAAGATAGGAGGGAACTATTCCCAATTTATGTAGTTACCCCAACCCTGATACCAAAACCAGACAAAAACAGTACAAAAAAAGAACTTCAGGCCAATATTTCTCATGAAAATGGATTTAAAAATTTACAGGACTCGGCAATATAAAAGAATAATTAAGTTTCTAGGCTGACTCAATATTCAAAACTTAGTTGACATTGTTAGCCATTAAATGAATGCAAACTAAACCACAATGACATATCACTATACACCTATCTGAATGGCTGAAATTAAATTCATAATTGTCAACAATAAAATTTGGTAAGGACATGGAGAAATCAAATCATTCATACATTGCTGTTGGGGAAAAAACAAAAACTATAACTCTCCTTTGATACCAGCAGTTGTACCCTTGAGAACTTTTCCCAGAAAAATGAAAACTTATTTTCACATAAAATCTGTATGTGAATCATGCGTGTGTGTGTGTGTGTGTGTGTATTTATTTGTAGATGAACGCAGTATCTTTCTTTATTTATGTATTTTATGTGGTGCTGAGGATCGAACCCAGTGCTTCACATGTGTTTGGCAAGTGCTCTACCAATGAGCTACATCCCCAGTCTGTACATGAATTTTTAAAGCAGCTTTTTTATAATAATTGGAAATAATTCAGACATTTTCAATGAGTAAATAGTTAAAAGTGTGGCAATCCACCAAGGAAGACTATTCAGCAATAAAAAGGAATAAACTGTTGATACAAACAATCACTTGGATTAATCTTCAGAGAATTATGACTGGGAAAAACCCTGATCCTTGGATCCTTAGTTAATAAAGGCCATTCCTTTCTTTTGATTTTCCCCTTCGCCTTCTGTCTCTAGTGTCTTCAACTTCTTCCCACCACTTTTGCATCTTCTGTAGAATGACCTTGGAAGTTGCAACAGAAAAGTCAGACAAAGCCAAAACTTTTCCAGAAACAAATTCAACATAATTTTAATATTGGTAATTGTTGTGTGGTCCTAAGATAAGAACAAATGGAGAATTCCATCAACTTCAAAAGACTTTTAGGGTAGGAGGCAGAATTTCATCCCCATATCTTAAAGGGACAAATAAAAATAATACTGAGTGATCCACTGGAGAAAAAAAAGCAGACTTCAGTGGATAGATCAGGGCTTCTTACTAAATTGAATTTGGAATCATAATGAGCAACTTGTGAAGTTATGAAATATCTGTTACTATGAATAGGTCCAGTATGTTTCATTAGTATTACTGAGAAGAATCAATAAAATTTCTAGTCATTCATGATCCTAACTGTATCTTAGAAGACAAAAAATTCCACCAGAAGATTTCCAGAACGGATAAATAAGTTGAGCAAATTAGCAGGATACAAAATCAACACTCATAAATCAATTACTTTTATATACTCCAAAGTCATTCAGCTAAGAAAGAAGTCAGGAAAACTCTCCTCTTTACAATAATCTAAAACAATACCACCACCAACAACAACCACAACAAAACCAAACCAGCCAACCAACCTTGGAATTAATTTAACCAAGGAGGTGAAAGGTCTCTATTAGGAAAACTATAGAACACTGAAGAAAGGAATTTAAGAGAACTTTAGGAGCCACTTCGATGTTTATGGCAGCAAAATTCACAAAGCTAAATTATAGAATCAACCCAGATGAATGGATTAAGAAAATGTATATATACACAATGGAGTTTTTCTCAGCCAAAAAGAACAATGAAATAATGGAGTAAGTGAATAGAAATGGGAAAAATCATGCTACCTGAAATAAGCTGAACTCAGATATCCCATGTTCTTGGATAAACAGAATTAACATTGACAAAAGGACCATACTACCAAGAGCAATATACACATTCAATATAATCCCTATCAAAGTACATTCTTCATGGAACTAGAGAAAAAAAAAAAAAACAGTCCTGAAGTTCTTTGGGAAGAATAAAAGACCCAGAGTAGCCAAAGCAATTTTGAACAAGAGAAGTGATGCAAGAGGCCTCACAATACCTGATTTCAAACTACAGAGCTATAATAGCAAAACCAGCATTATTTTGGCATCAAAAGAGGCACAAAGACTAATGGAATAAAAAACACAGAGACCAACTCAAATTTTTACAGCCATATGATACTTGTCACAGGTACCAAAAATTTATGTTAGAGAAGAGAGCCTTTTTAGTAAATGGTGAGGGGAACATTGATGTTCATATGTAAAAGAATGAATTTAGATCTGTATCTTTCACTCTGCACAAAAGTCATATCAAAAGGATCAAAGAGTTAGGCCAAAAATCTTGCAACTGCTAGAAGAAAACATTGGATCAACACTCCATCATACAGGTACAGGCACCGACTTCCTCAACAAGATCCCTAAAACTCAAGAAATAAAACCAAGAATCAATAAGTGGGATGCCATCAACTTAAAGAGCTTCAGCACAGCAAAGGAAATGATTAAGAAAGTGCAGCCAATATGGAAAGCAGTATGAAGAGTCCTTGGAAAACTTGGAAAGGAACCACCATTTGACCCAGCTGTCCCATTCCTTGATCTATACCTAAAGGACTTAAAAATAGCATACCTCAGGGACACAGCCACATCACTGTTTACAGCAGCACAATTCACAATAGCTAAATTGTGGGACCAACCTAGATGTTCTTCAGTAGATGAATGAATAAAGAAACTGTGGTATATATACACAATGAAATAAAAAAGAATGAAATTATAGCATCTGCAGGTAAATGGATGGAGTTGGAGAATATAATGCTAAGTGAAGTAAGCCAATCCCAAAAAACCAAATGCTGAATGTTTTCTCTGCTATAAGGATGCTGATTCATAATGGGGTTATGGGGGGTATGGGAGGATTAGACAAATTCTTAGATAGGGCAAAGGGGTGGGAGGGGAAGGGAGGGAGTATGAGGGTAGGAAAGACGATGAAATGAGATGGACATCATTACCCTAAGTACACATATGACAACACGAATGGTATCACTCTACTTTGTGTACAACCAGAGACATGAAAAATTGTGCTCTGTATATGTAATTTGAATTGCAATGCATTCTGCTGTCATATATAACAAATTAGAATAAATTTAAAAATAAAAAAGCCATAAAAGAAAAAAGAAAGCAAAGAGAGAGCCTATAAAATGGGAGGAAATCTTTGCCATCTACTCCTCTGATAGGGGATTAATATCCAGAATATATAAAGAACTCAAAAACCTCAATGCCAAAAATATATATAGCTCAAACAATAAATGGGCCAAAGAACTAAACAGAAACTTCTTATAAGAAGAAATACAAATGGCCAACAAATATATTAAAAAGTGTTTAGCATATTCAGCAATTAGGGAAATGTAAATCAACTTAAGATTTTATCTTACTCCAGTCAGAATAACAATGATCAAAAACATGAATAACAGTAAATGCAGGTGAGGATGTGGGGGAAAAGGCACACTCTTACATTGTTGGTGGGACTGCAAATTGGTAAAACCACTCTAGAAAGCAGTGTGGATATTCCTCAAAAAAACTAGGAATGGAACTACCATATGACCCAACTGTCCCACTCCTTGGTATTTATCCCAAAGATCTAAAATCAGCATACTATTGTGATACAGCCCCTTCAATGTTTATGGCAGCACAATTCACAAAGCCAAATTATAGAATCAACCCAGATGCCCATCAATAAATGAATGGATGAAGAAAATGTATATATATATACAATGGAGTTTTCTCAGCCATAAAGAAGGATGAAATAATGAATAGAAATGGGAAAAAAAACATGCTAAATGAAATAAGCCAGACTCAGAAAATTAAGGATCAAATATTTTCTTTCATATGTGGAAGTCAGAGGAAAATAAGGAAAGAAGGCAGTTGGGGAGGGGATGGTATATCATAAAGGAACAGATAAGAGTAGTAGGAGGAGGAGAACAAGAGAGTGAGGAAGGAAGAGAAAGGGGAAGAAAAATGAATTTAACAAAATCTTATTATATTCATATAAAGTTATCAAAAGGAATTTCACTTTTATATATACATAAAAGAAAAGAAGTTTAGAAGAGTAGAAGAGGGAGAATAGGGGCATGGAGGAGGGAAGAAAAAGGTGGGTAGGAATGGGGATTGGAATTCCTTGCACTTATGATTTTGTCAAATGAACCCAAATACTATGTATAATGATATTTCTCTAATAAAAAATGTCTATTCATTTGCAATCTCAAATAAGCTAAGAAATAAGTGTGCTAGTTAGGATTAGATTCAGCTGCAAGTGACTTCTGTAACGAGATATGAATGTATCTCTCAGGTAAGCATATGTGGTTCACAACTGGCCTGGAAGTTTCATAATTATCAGAGATCTAGGCTCTTCCATCTTGCTGCTTTTCCATGCTTAATATGAAACTTCATTCTCATGGTTCAGTATGGATTCCCAAGTTTCAGCTTAGCTATTTATAACTACATTGCTGCCATTAGAAAGGAGAAAAAGAGATGTATGCCCCCTCTTTTAAGAAACTTGCATACAGCACTTTCATTTGTCATTAGCTAGGACATTGTCACATGTCCTTCCCTAGCTTAGCATCTAGGCCTAACTCTACTCCCAGAGAAAAAATACAAGACCTGCCTCCTAGAAACTGGGTTACATTATGCTTCTGTTCAAAACTTTCTGAACAGCTTCCAATAACTCTTAGAATAAAACCCTTATCAGAGTTATTAAACTACATGATCTGGCCCTTGCCTGCTTTCTGACCTCAACTCGTATTGTTCTCTACTTGCTGACTGGGCTCCATCTGCACTATTCCTCAAACACACTTAGCTCATTTCCACCTTAGGCTCTCTACGCTTGCTGTTTTCTTTGCTAGATTGTTCTCCTCTAGGATATAACCCATTTGGCTTTCTTATCTTTTCAGATCTCAAATATTTGAGTATCTTACTTCTTCAGATCTCAAATACCCTGCTAAATTCTTTGACCACCCTACCAAATCCTCTTCTTACCTTCCTTAATTTTATTTATTACATTTGTCAGTGTCTAAAATCATTGTTTGATTTTTTTATTAAAATGTTGACTCCATTAATTTGAGAACATTCTTACATCTTTGTCTCTTAGAATTGTATTTCTGGTGGTAAGAAAAATTCGAAGCATACATAATTATTGAGTGGATGAATGAATGGATGGATAGATGGATGGATGATTAGCTCAGTGAAAATGGCCATTAAGAATAACTTGCTTGTCTTTGGACTTTGGTTTTTGTTTTGTTGTCATTGTTTTGCACTGGAGATTGAACCCAGGTATGCTTTACCATCATGAATCAGTCTTTTTCATTTTTTAAAATTTTGAGACAGGGTCTTGCTAAGTTTCCCAGGCTGGCCTCAAACTTGCAATCTTTCTGCCTCAGCATCCTGAGTCACTGGGGTAACAGGCACATACCACCATGTCCAGCACTCTCTGGGTTTTAAGTTCATGTTCACTAAGCAATCTTCTGATTAAAATTTAGCTTCCATAATAAATGTGATTACTGGGGAAAATTTTTTCCAGTTGTATTTGGTCATTGACTACTGATATTCTATTTTTTTAAATTTTTTTTTCAGTTATCACTGGACCTTTATTTTATTTATTTATATACGGTGCATCACATATGCTAGGCAAGCGCTCTACCACTGAGCCACAACCCCAGCCTGACATTCTATTTTTTATGCATGTTTCTTCCCATATTTAATTAATGGGAGTTTACATGTAATCTTGCCAGGCAGCCCCTGACTTTGCTGGGTGCTTTTTTTAAAAAAACAGCAGCAAGGAACCCCAACGTTGGGCCATGGTAACCCCAATCTAGGAGAATAACTCTGCTCTCGCTCTGGAACATTTCCACATTTATTCTTAATTTCAACCTATAAAGATTTTGAGGAACATATCTGTCAAGTGGCAAACCTTTCTAATTTACCATTTAATCCCCTTCCTTCCATATCATCACAATACAACTGTAATTTTCTTTTTCTTTATCTTAAAAAAGTAGTGAACATGGAGGTTAAAGGCAAAGCTTTAAGACTAGCATATTTGGGTTCAAATCCTAGCTTCGCTATCTTGGAGATGTCAATTGACCTTTAGAAGCCTTCGTCTCCTCATTTGTATGATGAGAACAATGGTGGTATCCACCTAGGATTAGAGGAAAGTATGCTTGTAAAGCGCTTGTTATAAACAAATACCTGTTATTATTATTATTATTATTTGGAATAAATAACAGCTTGTCCTAGGTGAGTTTAAAATGATGTCAATTGTACCATTACTTTTAACAGCGTAACCAAAATGGAGGAATGCAAACTTTTTTTTCCTTTAGTGATGTCTTGGTCTTAGTAAGTGTTGTAAGTATATTGAATTGCATGCTACTAAAAATAAAAGATGAATTTGGCATATTGTTTAATCCCAACAAAACAGAAATAATGGAAAATAATGGCAAACCTTAGAATATCTAAAGGGATCTCAAATCTAGATCTTTGTGGAAGGCATGGGAGGAAAGGACTGGCTTAATGTCTCTTATCTCTTAGTCTATTGCTCAGATATTTAAAAAACAGAGTTGTCTTCTATTGACTGCATCCCTTCCCCTCACAAAATTTATTTTTCTTCTGTTTTTGATTTTGCTATTCATTTTGGAGGCTTTCCTTAAGTGTCTGCTGAGGCTTGGTTCAATATTCAGATATCCTAAAGATTAAGGCCTGACAAGCTATTGAAAACTGTTGTGATGGAGATATTTGTGAACATCTTTGTAGAGCAATGGTACAGCTATTGTATTGGGGAATCCTATGGGTCTTCAAAGGAGGCTTCTCTGATGTCTTGATTGGGAGGAATATATTTGACTCCTGATGTTCTGGGACCTGGAATAGGATTGGGCTGGAGGTGGGAGGTTCATTATGCCTAACTTATTAGTTCCTTGTATTCAGGCTGGTGCCTCATTCCTGTACTCTGTGTGTCTAAAGTCCTCAAATCTGGGGCCTGTCTGGTCAATTACCATAGAGGATAAACTTCTGCTCTCCTTAAGGGTAAGATAAGTGGTTAGATGGCTTCATAGGATAGGGCTCCAATGTTCTTTTCCACTGGTTTCTCTGTTGTCAGATCCACTCTGCATTTCTCTGCCTTATTCAGTACTTTCAATTCCTGAGCCCTTCCTGGATCTATGGAAAGAATCAGCTTAATTCAGTTTATTATTAGGCTCTTTGATTTCAGGTTTCTCTGCTCTTCTAAGCCAGAATATGCTTTCTATTTCCACCAACTTAGCATTCCTTGTCTATGGTAGTCTCTCTCTCTCTAGTTCTCTTTATAATTGTAGACTTATACCTTTAATTTTTTTTTCATTTTCAAGTAATTTTGGAAGAAAGAAGAGAGAAAAATACATCCAACAAGTTAAACCAGAATTTATTTCCTTCCTTCCTTCCTTCTTTCAAATTTGTTTTACTTTGTTAATGGGGATTAAACCCAGGGACACTCTACCACTGAGCCACATCTCCAGCTTTTTTTTTTTTTTTTTTTTGAGACAGAATCTTACTTAAGTTGCGGAGGCTGGCTTTGAACTTGAGACCCCCTGCCACAGTCTCCCAAATCACTGGGATTACAAACATGCCTGGCTAAACCAGAATTTTCCACAGTACTTATTAAAGCCATTAAATGATATTTTAAACATGGTTTCATTTTTAATTTTAGGTAAGAAAAAAGTATTACAATGTATACAATTTTGAGTTAGCTTAATGTGTAGAATAAAATATTTTAAAATTAAATTTATATTTAGTTTCGTTGATAACTTAGAAGTATTTTGATGTTATCATAATACATGTGGAATTACATGTCATTTATCTGAGAAAACACCTTATAGTTTTTCATGAAAATTCTGCACAAAATTAATTTATAAATGAAGCAGCAGCTTTCATAAAATGGAGATATTATATCCAGAAAAGTTTTCATTTTAAAATGCAGATTGTTATGGCAAAATTTACAGATTAAAAACATCAAGATATCTGGGATACTGCTACATGGATGTTCATAGCAGCACAATTCACAATAGATAGAATGTGGAACCAACCTAGATGCCCTTCAATAGATGAATGGATAAAAAAATGTGGCATTTATACACAATGGAGTATTACTCAGCACTAAAAAATGACAAAATCATGGCATTTGCAGGGAACTGGATGGCATTAGAGCAGATTATGCTAAGTGAAGCTATCCAATCCCTAAAAAACAAATGCCAAATGTCTTCTTTGATATAAGGAGAACAACTAAGAACAGAGCAGGGAGGAAGAGCATGAGAAAAGATTAACATTAAACAGGGACGAGAGGTGGGAGGGAAAGGGAGAGAGAAGGGAAATTGCATGGAAATGGAAGGAGACCCTCTTCTGTATATGTTATACAGAATTACATATAAGAGGAAGTGAGGGAAATGGGGAAAAAAACAACAGAGAGAAATGAATTACAGTAGATGGGGTAGAGAGAGAAGAGGGGAGGGGAGGGGGTGGGAGGATAGTAGAGGATAGGAAAGGCAGCAGAATACAACAGTCACTATTATAGCACTATGTAAAAACATGGATGTGTAATAACCGATGTGATTCTTCAATCTGTATATGGGGTAAAAATGGGAGTTCATAACCTACTTGAATCAAATGTATGAAATATGATATGTCAAGAGCTTTGTAATGTTTTGAACAACCAATAATTTTAAAAAAAGATATCTATAGTCATACCATTTAAAATAAATCAACCCTGGAGATGGAAATGAAACAAAAGCAATAGGAGAGTGTATTTATAATTTTTAATTTCTATAACAGAAACTCTGAGGTCTTAATATCCATGAAACCTTGGGACCATTCTTCTATAAATATGTGTATTTTGAACTTTTAAAGCAATAAAAGATTCACTTATGAAGTTTTCCCTTTGAAGGTCTGAAGTTACATGTATGTTAGCCTGGCTCTTTTTTTCCTTACTCTGCCTTTTTAGTTCAATTTTCAACCATGTTTCTCAGCTTTACTTTTGTTTTGTCCTTAGTGTTCACTGTTGTTCTTCATTTAGGAGTCAATAGATTGGCAGTTTGTCAAAAGACCAATTAGTGATCCTGTAGACTATGCTTTTCCTAGCATGCCTGTGAGGGAAGATTTGAAGAATTCTAAAACGAGGGCTGTCTTCCCTAGTAGACCTGATGTGGAAGTAATAATTTGGATTTTTTGGCCTATACTGGTAATGATTGTACAGTCAGAGAAATCAATTTTAAGGCATTAAAAACTCTGTTTTGCATTTCACAGGGCTTGCGTTGCCTATGGGGGGAAAGAATATCCCTTGGTCCCTTAGGACTAAACAGAAGGAAAGTTTTCTAATCCTGAAATCTGATTTTTTTCTAATATTGGCTATCAGAAGTATGTTTTGCTTTAGTGTGAGTTACCATTACATTATTGTTTTTATTTATTATAAAGGTGGACATTTAGCATCCGGAGTAATTTTCAATAAAAAGTAATTTTGAAATAGAAATAATTTTTTTCTGAGGGCATGTATTCACATAAATTACAAAGAAAACTCATTAGGAAATTTTATTATGAATAACATATATGTAGACAAGATACTGCAAAAAAAATATAAGGAAAATACACCAATAGTCATGGATAAGCTATTAATTTATAACCTTAAAACCTTTCCCAGAATTGGGGTTGTAGCTCAGCAGTAGACAGCACTTGCCTAGCACGTGTAAGGCACTGGGTTCTGTCCTCAGCACCACATAAAAATAAGTGAATAAAATAAAGATATATATATATATATATATATATATATATATGTACCTTTCCCATTTCCCCATTCCCTTTTCTTCATGCTGGTTCATCAGTTTTTGCTCAAATAATTTGTGTTCTTTCTCAGGAGTGTGTTCTGCTATATGGAGTGCATAATAACACAGTTACAAATGGATATTATACTGGAATTTGGGTTGCTGAGGATGCAGGATGCCATCAATCATATTACTATGTTGAGGATTTTTCATGATTCTAGTTGTATATCTTGTTTTGGTTCAAAAGACAATTTCCTACAAACTATCACACATTTATTTATTTATTTTTTCTCTCACTCTGAGATCTGAGTAGATGCAATTAAAGCCTATTTTACAAGTGCAACAAAAATCTATACATAGTTAATAGATCTGTGTCTGTTGAGTTTTCCTTTGGGAAAACAGAGTACTCTTTGCAACAGGATATGAAGGGGAGAAAGGTTCAGAAGTGAGTCAATCCAGTTGAACATATCTCTAAGCCATTCAGGTCAACTTTAGCTGGACAAAGTCTATCTTACACGCGTTAAGCTAATGGGAAACTTCAAACTGAAAGAAAGGAGTAATGTGAATAGGAAACTCAAGGAAGTCATACAGAAGTCACACAGAACAACAAGGCTAGTTGGGGAGATTATCTAAAGATGAACCATTTCATTTTATTCAGATAGAAGTTGTATTACTTTTGATATATTTGAAGTGGGGAAGAGAGAAGACAACAAAATCCAACTCAGACCAGCTTAGACAAAAAGAGGAATATATAAAAACGTTCACTGGCATATTCTCAAGCACAAACTGAATAACCTACTTTACAGACAGAGATCTAGCTAGCCTAGGAACCAGCAATGTCAGATACTCTGCTTGCCTCTTGTTTCTGCAGATCATCTTTACATGGGAACATGGTATGCCTTGTATATATAAAGTCTACATCTCATGGCTTTACGCATTAGGGACCAAATTGCTTTCCATCTTTTTTCCTATCTGAAACCCAAATTCCTGGGAATGGGACTCACTGGTCCTGACTCATACTTGGACCACAGATGATTAGATGTGGCCATAAGGGTCACTTTTCAGCTGCATTATAATAGGAGGAAGAAAAAGAGAGAGAGGAGCGTTTCTAGAATAGGCAAGGGGATAGGGAGACTATCCCAGAGTTTTCTACTGCAGAAGTACTTCATCAAATCATTAAATTTAATTGGAATAAATGATTTGATGTAAAAATCTTGCTATCCCATCATCATATAATAAGATAGCAAGTTTACTAGGGTTTATTTTACAATTTAGATAGTAATTTATTAATATTAATTTTATAATTTTCCTCTCATAAATTATTCATTTTGAATTACAGCTAGAAGGCACCAGTAAGTGTAATGCAGATTTTTCATTTTACATAGAAGAACTCTAAGAGGATAAGTAACTTGACCCAGGTCACAGTAAATAATGAAAACTCCCGGGCTGGAATCCAAGTCTTTTTTTTTTTTTTTAATATTTATTATTTAGTAATCGGCGGGTACAGCATCTTAGTTTGTATGTGGTGCTGAGGATCAAACCCGGGCCCGCACGCATGCCAGGTGAGCGCCACCGCTTGAGCCACATCCCCAGCCCCTGGAATCCAAGTCTTGTTTCTTATCTAGTGTAGCTATTTTGATCTCATTATTGTTTGGAAATACTTTATCTTTTGCTTAAAAAAAATTAAGGATACTGAGTTATTATTTGTACAATCTTTGAATCAAAGTGTACATAAATCCCAGATCTCATTGTGTCCAGGAGCAGCAAGACTTAGAGCAGGTCAGAATATTAGCTCAGAATCTGAGGCACATGGCAGTGGGGGATGGGCGACTGGGGTTGTAGCTCAGTGGTAGAGCACTTGCCTAGTATGTGAGAGGCACTGGGTTCGATTCTCAGCACCAGATATAAATAAAATAAAGGTCCGTTGACAAGTAAAAAATATTAAAAAAAAAAAAAAGAAATTGAAGCACATCAATTCTATACAGTATTCCCTCCTGAGTGAAAGGCCATTCCACACAGAGATGACTTTCAAAGAGAACTGCAGGAAAACTCAGGATACAGGAACAGATTTGGACTCCACCAGCTCCAAGATAGTAATTGCAATGATAGATCAGAGTCTATCACAATTTAATACATCAGTGATCTAATTTGATCAATATGTTAAAGCAATCAATCCCAGTGAGTACCCCCTGCATAGCAGACAACAAAACACATGTAAACAAATAGGCTAAAGATAACAGTGATAATTGCCATGAAGAAAATATGATGAGGGATATGAAAAAGAATGATTTGAGGTGGCTGTGGGTGTGACTCAGTGGTGTAGAGCACTTGCCTAGCAGCCAGGAGGCCCTGGGTTTGATTTGCAGGGGAGGGGGAAAAAAAAAGAGTCATGGAAGGCTACTCAAGAATTCAGAGAGAATTCCTCTCTGGGAATCAGAGGAATTCTCTCTGAACGGACAGATGACTCAATGAAATGGAAATTGTCAAGATCAAAAACCACATAACAACTTTTATAATTAAAATCCTGTCAATAAAAGTAAAAAATAACATTTGATTAAATGCAACATCTAGTCTTAAAACATCTTAAAATTGGGCTTTAGGGATGCTTTTTCTTGATATTAAAAAAATAAATATTAAGAATTTAAAAAATTTTAAGAGCTGACTTTATTAATGGGAGCACAAATTCAGCAACATTTCCCTTTAAAAAAAAAGAGGTGCTTTTTGTCACCATGATTTTTAAATTTTTACACCCCCAATTTTTTAAATCACAATAAGAGGGTTTAAAAATTTTTTTTAAATAGTTGTACACAATACTTTTATTTTGTTTATTTTTATGTGGTGCTTAGGCACGAACCCAGGGTCTTGAACGTGCCAGGCAAGCGCTCTACCACTGAACCACAACCCCAGTCCCACAATAAGAGTTTTTAAAAATGAGAACTAAAGACTGACGGGAAAAGAAAACAAAAAAGCATTTGAAGAAACATAAAACACAAACTAAAACACTACTATAAAACTACTAGGGATATTTAAAGCATTCTGTGGATAGGCAATTAAAATACAAATATGCAAATACCCTTATCTTTCCTAAACATTAGTAATAACTAGAAATGATAACTAAAAAAGTGATCTCACTCATAAACTTTAATAAAATGATTTTTTAAAACCAAATGAGTATAGACATAGTACAATTGTGGATTGTGAAGATGATATTTTTCAGATTAATGTTTAGATTTAGCATATCCCCATTAAAAGTGAAAGAATACATTATAGAACTTGATAAAATTATTATAAAATTGATTTTGCAAAATAACTGGGAAGAATAATCAAATAGTACTATAAGAGGGGAAAAATAAGGAAGAAATATTCTTGCTAGATACTAGAATTTTAAAGGAAATGAGTGGAAATAATACAGACCAGTAAAAAATGAAATAAAAGTTAACTAAATGGATATATAAGCTAGTTTACATATAAATTTAAGATATGAACTCAGCTTAGCCAAATGACTGGAAAAGGAATTATCACTTAAGAATTAGTAAGAAAAGCAGATATTTCTTTTTTTTAAAAAAATGTTTTTTTTAGTTGGACACAATACCTTTATTTTATTTATTTATTTTTAAAGATAGAACCCAGGGCCTCGCACGTGCTAGGCAAGCACTCTACTGCTAAGCCACAACTCCAGCCCCTAGAAAATCAGCTATTTCTATGGAGAAAAATTAGCTTAGAGTTTTACTTCACACTACACTTCTATTCATTCTGCAAGAGGTGCCCATCAGGATTTTACTTTTCTTTTCTTTTTTTGAAAGCTGGAATTAAATCATTTAGAAGTTGTCAGCTGTTTTCTTTTTTATAAAGGTGAAGTTATTGATTCATCTTTGGAGAAGAATTTTTTGTTTTGGGAAAAAAGCACTAAAATAGATACTTTTAATTACATAAATGTAGAGCAAGTATTCACTTGTTGATTTTGGAAGAAATTTAAGTTTCCAGTAAGATGACAAGTTTGATTTGGAAGTGTAAATTGTTTTTATCGGGTGGTTTATGTTCTTTTGGAATCAAGAGGGGAAAATGTGTATCTTTGGAATAGGATCTAGGCTAAACCATTCTTGCAAAGTTCTTTTTGTATATTTGTTGGGGGAGGGGTGTTGGGAGCCACAGCCAAAGGGGCCCCAGCAAACTTCTAGCTGCCAGCAAACTTCCAGCTGCTGGCTGATGATCCAGCTGCCAGCAAACTTCCAGCTGCCAGCAAACTTCCAGCTGCCGGCTGATGATTGGCTCACAGTGGCCCCAGGAACATCTAGCTGATTGGCTCCTCTGCGGTGATGTTCATTGGGCTGTTTCCCTGCCCTTCAGACTGCCAGCTGACGATTGGCTCACAGTGGCCCCAGCAACATCTAGCTGATTGGCTCCTCTGCGGTGATGTTCATTGGGCTGTTTCCCTGCCCTTCAGACTGCCAGCTGATGATTGGCTCACAGCGGCCCCAGCAACATCTAGCTGATTGGCTCCTCCACGGAGCTGCTCATTGGGGGACTTCTTTGGCTCTGCCCACGCAACCCAGCCAATCGGCCTCAAGAGCAGGAGGATTGTGGGAGGTTGAGAGGCTGGTGTGGGGGTGAGAGGCTTGTGGAAGCCGGTGGTGGCAGTTGGGCTCTGAGGGTTTTTTCCCTGAGGAGCTGTTTTGTTTGGCGTTTGTAGTTCTAAAAATAAAGTTAGTTTCTTTTGACAAGTGGCTCCTGAATTGTTCCCAGCCAGACTGCGGCAGAGGGGGATTGTAGAGAGAGGGAAGGAAGATGGGGGGGCAGAGGAGGGAGGGAGAGAGAGAGACAGAGGAGTGTAAAATAATTGTTTACAGGAGATTGTCACACTAGACCATGACAAAGGAGTTGTGTAAATCTGACTTTTTTATGCTGGACATAATGTATAAAAGGGAATCACCAGGACTAGGCGTGGCACAACACTGTATGCATTTGACCATTGGTGCCTTTCTCATGGTGTTGTTTAAGAAGAATTCAGACCTGAAAAATGCAGTACTGATGTTTACCATTGTCTTGTGTGAGCCTTGGGTGGGTACTCCCCTTGCCAGTTCTTTAATTTGCTTAACTCATTTAATCTTCACAACAGGCAGATGAGATGGCATGGATTTAGAGAGGCTCTCTCTGTTTCTATCTTTTTCTACTTCCTTTCCTCTCAGTCTCCCTACTACCACAGGTGTTCTTAGGGCCACTGGTGCTTCAGAATGTGCAGCTGTCTGGAGATTTTCTATTGGTAGAAGTGAGCTGGCCACTGCCACATTGGGTCTTCCAAAAATTAACTCCATCTAATAGTTGTTGGAATCTATTGTACTGCTTTCTACTCAAATCCGTGGTATATTTTTGTTAATTATTTTAGTCTTAGCTGTGCTTTGGAGAATTAAAAGGAGAAGCCTAGTCCATGCTTAAAGAAGAACTGATGAGGTACGTGGCATTCTTGAGAAATAGTTATCAGATGTAGAAACAGTAGTGATAATAATCATGAGGATTGATTTAGTGGAACATGTAATAGGCCCATGGCAGGGAAATTCCATGGAAGAATGAATTTCTTATAGCTTACTTGGAATGTAGGTTCACAGTTCTTGTAATGTGGCTATTAAAGGAAATGTGACCTTATTATGTAATCACAGAGTTGTGTGGTCTGTGAACTACTGGGGCCAATTTACTTGTTCCTTCACTACTTCAGTCATTTCACAGATATTATTGGCCACTCATTCCATGTTGGGACTGGGCAAGGCAGGTAAATATAGTGATGACTAACAGAGTCTTTGCCCTTTAAGATAAAACTACAGGAAGTTAAATATTAACAAATCAAACTATAAGAAATAAAAAGAAAAGAGAAGAGAGCAAATAGAGAAATGGAAAAAATAGAAGAGACACACATGGGTGTATAAACATTTTGAATGTCTATAAAATTAAAAACAAAAGAAAAAAAAGGAGACAGAGGGAATTACTGTAGTAAATCTGGCAGATGAAGTAGTGAAATTTTGAGTATGTTAGTCTTTAGTTGAAACAAAAGCTTAACACAAAACCCCAGAGAACAAAAGGACACTAACAACATTTAAATAAATCATTATGCTACCTTCAGTAGCAATTTAAAAAAATTCACATCAAAACAACAATAAAGCCAGGTGTCTGCGGTGGCACATGTATGTAATCCCAGCAGCTCAGGAGGCTGAGGCAGGAGGATCATGAGTTCAAAGCCAGCCTCAGCAAAAACAAGGCCCTAAGCAACTCTGTGAGACCCCGTCTCTAAATAAAATATAAAAAATGGCTGGCGATGTGGCTCAGTGGTTGAGTGTCCCTTAGTTCAATCCCTAGTACCCCTTAAAATAAAACTAAACAAGAAACAATAAGGTAATGTCTCATACTTAATAAATCTGAAAGTATAAGAAAATCATAAACTGTGAATAAAATTGTGAAAAGATAAATACTCAGGCACTGTTACTCTCAGTATAAAGTGATCCAATATGGTAGTTTAAAAAAGTGACTTAGCTTTGAATATTAAGAGCCCTTTTCAAGTGAGGACTTATCCTAAGTTGAAATTTCAATGTTAATAGTTTGGTAGTTACCACCTACAATGTCTACTTTGCGCCAGATACTTTATGAAGTGCTTTACATATATGAGATGATTTAATCTTCACGGATGGCAGATAAAGTCAGAACTTTTATCAATGCCATTTTACACATGCATAAACTGAGGGACACAAAGATTAAGTAAGTTGCTTAAAACCACATGGTTGGTCAGTGACACAGCTGGAATTTGAAGCTAGATTGCTTGGCTCCAGGGTCTAGATTCATTATCATTTCACTACATGGTTTCAATGGAAGAAAAAAATTGCTCTGTACAAAAATGCTGATGTCACTGCCATTTATAATGTAAAAAGAAAAATATGAGGGAAAACTTCATGTTCCACAGTAGGATAATGGTTAAATAAATCATGGCTTATTCACTCAGTAGATGATTATTCAACGAGTTATTCACAACTTTTATTTCCAGGGTGCAATGGGATGGGCCATACACTTACCAAGTGTTTCTTAGCCCTTTACAGTCCTCCCTATTTCCCTACATATTGAGCCATTCATAAGCATCAAGAGACCTTGTCCCAAATGGATACTTCATGGTGTTTTGCTGCAGTGGTCTGTGACTTCGTATATTATTATCCTATTAAAAGGACTGGGTGTTGCTAGAGTGAAAGTTCTTTAAGGATAAATTACCATCTTTCCTAGATACTTTGCCCACATATAATGAACACATAACATTTCTTTGACCTCATGTTTCCATCCTTTTACCTTATACAAGTAAAGCATTTTAATGCCATCAATATATTAACATAGTTATCAATACATTCCTTTACAGAGGGCTGTGAAGACCAAGTAGATTTTTGCATTATAAATGTTCGAAAAGAGTTTCAAAAAATTAAAAATAATTTTTATTTCTACAGAAACAAATTAAAACAAGGAAGGAAATATATATACATTATGAATTTTATCATGAAGCCCCCTCATACTTTTTTCCTATAAATGATAAAATATACATCCCATTTATTAGATGTCTACCATATGCCAGGAACTATCTTAACTTCTCTACATAATTTATTGCTTTTAGTCCTCTATATAGCCATATAAAGTAAGTATTCTTAATTATTATTATTTTACATCTGAGAACACACAAGCTTGGAGAAGTTGAACATTTTGTCTCAAATCATGCAATTTTTACATGGAAGAGCCAGGACTTAAACCCAGATCTTTTTTGAATCTAGAGATCAAGCTGTTAATCATACTGATAGTATCTTTTCCTTCTTCTTTCTCAAAAATAAATTTAGAGTTACTTTTTCTAATGTTTAGTTCTATTATGAAGCTCTAACTTTATAATAATATGACCAGTTGCCTTGGAAATGAAGAGGAGAATATAATAAATTAAAACTGGAATGGCTTACAGTATTGAATATAGAGTTCTTTGAAGATAAATCTGCCATGACAATCAAATTAAAAAAATGGAAAAAAGGAAATATAGAAACAGAATACAGAATACCCTTTCAACAAATTTATATGTTTTACAAATACATTTCCTAAAAATTAATAGAGTGTACAATAAATATTAATGCCTGTAGGGAATAAAATTTGAAATTACCTGAATATGTACCAAGTTCAACTGTAGCTCTTCCAGAAGAATCCCCCTTTCCCCTTTTTCCACTGATCCAATCTTACAAAATATAGCTTTACACAAAGAAATCTGACTCACACTGAAAAATTCACCAAGGGCTGGCACTGATTTCACAGTGGTGAATTGATAGAGCTTTTTCATGCTTTGCCATGAGTAACTTCCAATCTTTCTCATACTCCGCTCTAGCCTTCTTTATCTGTTTCTTGAATTGAGAATAAAAAATGTCTTACAGGGTGATCAAAAATGGCAGGCTAGAGGGAGGCTGCGTTCTATGTTGCTCTGTGACCTAGGATTCAAATAGAGGGAATACTGTTTCTCTGTGATTGATTAGAAGACACCCAACAGCTGTTCCCATGCAGGAATCACTGTTGCCCCCTGAAGCTGGGAAAGTCTCTAGGCCCCAGCATCAGCACAGGACTCTTGGCCACTTTCCCACACAGGAATTCTGGCTGCTGCCTATGCACAGGAACTCTGGCTGCCACTCCTGTGTGGATCCTCATCTACCAATGCAGGGCTCCCCTGGTTGCCTCCATTTTGGAACACTGCAACCACTGCCACAGCCCCCTACATTCAGTAGCCTGCACCTGGGGACACTGCACAAGGTCTGGAGACAGCCGCCAGCCACAATACTGCGCACAATAGTGCATCTCTGAACACTGCCCACTGCCACTGCTTGGCCCCACCAGATCTGACACCCCATCACTGAAAGCAGCAGCCTCCATCTTGGGCCACCTTGTTGCCATCTTTAGTTGAGGCAATCCCCAGCTTGGAACACTGGCTGGGGCTTAGAAGCAATATCAAGGGCTAGTAGGGAAAACAAATGAATAACATGAAAAAAAAAAAAAAAAAACAAGGGAAGAAAGTGCCCCAAACAAACCAAGATACTACATTATTAGAATCCATGGGCAACACAACAGAAGAAACTACAGACAAGGAGTTCAGGCAGTACATAATTAAAATGTTCTATGAATTAAAGGATGATATAAGAGAGCAAATACAGGCAGCAAAAGATCATTTTGGTAAAGAGCTATATAAGCAAATACAGAAAGCAAAAGTTTACCTTAATAAGGGGATAGAGGTTCTGGGAAAAAAAAAAAACAGAAATCCTCGAAATGAAAGAAACACTAAATCAAATTAAAAACTCAATAGGAAACACCACTAACAGTTTAGATCACTTGAAAGACAGGACCTCAGACAATGAAGACAAAATATATAATCTTGAAAAGAATATTAATCATATAGTGAAGATGGTAAAAAACCATGAGCAGAATATTCAAGAATTATGGTATAACATAAAAAGACAAAACTTAAAAAATTATTGGGATAGAGGAAGACAGAGTTCTAAACCAAAGGAATAAACAATGAAATAATATCAGAAGAATTTCCAAACATGAAGAATGAATTGGAAAATCAAATACAAGAGGCTTATAGGACACAAAACGTACAAACTCACAACAGATCCACACCAAGACACATTATAATGAAAATGTCTAGCATACAGAATAAGGAGAGAATTTTAAAAAGTCACAAGAGAAAGAAATCAGATTACAGGTCTCTATTAGGATATCTGCAGCTTTTTCAACCCAGAACCTTAAAGCCAGAAGATCCTAGAACGACATATACCAGGCTCTGAAAGAAAATGGATGCCAACAAGAATCATACATCCAATAAAATTAACTTTTAGATTTGATTATGAAATAAAGACCTTCCATGATAAAAGTTAAAAGAATTTACAACTAGAAAGCCTGCACTACAGAACATCCTTGGCAAAATACTCCATGAGGAGAAAATGCAAATCAGCAAAAGGAGGTATTACACTAAAGGAAAAACCAATCAATCAAAGGAGGAAATGAAGTCAAGTTAAATACCAAAAATAAACAAAAATGACCAGGAAAAGAAATCATGGCTTAATAATAACCCTGAATGTTAATGGCCTAAATTCACCAATCAAAAGACATAGATTGGCAGATTAGATTAAAAAAAAAAAAAAGACCCAACAATATGCTGCCTTCAAGAGACTCATCTCATAGGAAAAGACATCCAAAGACTGAAGGTGAAAGGTTGGCAAAAAACATACCACTCACATGGACTGTGGAAACAAGCAGGGGTTTCCATCCTCATATCAAATAAAGTAGACTTCAAGCCAACGTTGATCAAAAGGGATAAAGAAGGACATTTCATACTGCTTAAGGGAACCATACATCAACAAGATATAACAATTATAAATACATATGTCCCAAACAATGGAGCATCTACATTCATCAAACAAACTCTTCTCAAGTTCAAGAGTCAAATAGACCAAAACACAATAATTCTGGGTGACTTTAACACACCTCTTTCACCACTGGATAGATCTTCCAAACAAAAGCTAAACAAAAAAACTATAGAACTCAATACTATAATCAATAGCTTAGACTTAACAGACATATATAGAATATTTCATCCTTCAACCAGTGAATACACTTTCTTCTCAGCAGTATGTGGATCTTTCTCTAAAATAGGCCATATATTATGCCACAAAGCAACTCTGGGCAAATACAAAAAAGTAGAGATACTACCCTGCATTCTATGAAATCATAATGGAATGAAATTAGAAATCAATGATAAAATAAAAAATAGAAGCTACTCCCACACTTGGAGATTAAATAGTATGCTATTGGATGAACAATGTGTTGCAAAAGACATCAGACAGGAGATTAAAAAATTCTTAGAGGTAAATGAGAACACTGATACAACATATTGAAATCTCTGGGACACTATAAAGAGACCACTAAGAGGAAAGTTCATTGCATTGAGTTCATTCATTAAAAGAAGAAAATGTCAACAAATAAATGACCTAACATTATATCTCAAAGCCCTAGACAAAGAACAAATCAACACCAAAAGCAGTAGAAGACAGGAAATAATTAAAATCAGAGCTAAAATCAATGAAATTGAAACAAAAGAAACAATTAAAAAAACTGACAAAACAAAAAGTTGGTTATTTGAAAAAATAAATAAAATTAATAACCCTTTACCATGCTAACAAAGAGAAGGAGAAAACTCAAATTACTAATAACTGTGATGAAAAAGGAAATATCACAATGGACACTACAGAAATACAGAAGATAATTAGAAATTATTTTGAAAATTTGTACTCCAATAAAATAGAAAATATCAAAAGCATCAACAAATTTCTAGAGTCATATGATTTGCCCAAACTGAATCAGGATGTTATACACAAGTTAAATAGATCAATTTCAAGTAATGAAATAGAAGTTGCCATCCGAAGCCTACTAACCAAAAAATGCCCAGGACCAAATGGATTCACAGCTGAGTTCAACAAGACCTTCAAAGAAGAACTAATACCAATACTCCTCAAATTATTTTATGAATTAGAAAAAGAGGGAACACTTCCAAACTCATTCTATGTGGTCAATATCACCCTGATTCCAAAACCAGACAAAGACACATCAAAGAAAGAAAACTTCAGACCAATATCTTTAATGAACATAGATGCAAAAATTCTCAATAAAATTCTGGAGAATGGAATACAAAAACATATCAAAAAGATAGTGCACCATGATCAAATGGGGTTCATCCTAAGAATGCAAGGTTGGTTCAACACTTGCAAATCAATAAATGTAATTCATCATATCGATAGACTCAAAGATAAGAGTCATATGATCATCTCAATAGATGCAGAAAAAGCATTCAACAAAATACAACACCCCTTCATGTTCAAAACACTAGAAAGACTAAGGATAACAGGAACATATTTTAGCATTGTAAAAGCTATCTATGCTAAGCCCCAGGCCAACATCATTCTAAATGGAGAAAAACTGAAAGCATTCCCAATAAAAACTGGAACAAGACAGGGATGCTCTCTTTCACCACTTCTATTTAACATAGTTCTTTTTTTTATTTTTGGTTGTAGATGAACACAATACCTTTATTTTATTTATTTATTTTTATGTGGTGCTGAGGATCAAACCCAGTGCTTCAAACATGTTAGGCAAGCACTTTAACCACTGAGCTACAACCCCAATCCCTTAACATAGTTCTTGAAACTCTAGCCAAATCAAATTAGACAGATGAAAGAAATTAAAGGGATACGAATAGGAAAAGAAGAACTCAAACTATCACTATTTGCAGATGATATAATTCTATACCTAGAAGATCCGAAAAATTTCACCAGAAAACTTCCAGAACTAATAAATGAATTCAGCAAAGTAGCAGGATATAAAGCCAACACCCACAAATCAAAGGCATTTATGTACTTCAGTGACTAATCTTTTGAAAGAGAAACTAGGAATACTACCCCATTTATAATAGCCTCAAAAAAAATACTTGGGAATCAACCTAATGAAAGCGGTGAAAGATCTCTGCAATAAAAACTATACGATGCTAAAGAAATAAATTATAAAAGACCTTAGTCGATGGAAATATCTTCTTTGTTCTTGGATAGGCAGAATTATTATTGTCAAAATGACCATACTATCAAGGGCACTATACAGATTTATTGCAATTCCAATCAAAATCCCAATGACATTCCTCATACAAATAGAAAAAGCAGTCATGAAATTCTTCTGGAAAAATAAGAGACACAGAATAGCTAAAGCAGTCCTTAGCAAGAAGAATGAAGCAGGTGGCATCACTATTCCAGACCTAAAATAGACTTGGAGAACAATGGTAGAGAATAGAGGACACAGAGACAAACCCACATAAATACAGTTATCTCATATTAGACAAAGGCACCAAAAACATATATTGAAGAACAGATAGCCTCTTCAACAAATGGTGCTTGGAAAACTGAAAATCCATATGCAATAAAATGAAATTAAGCCCCTATCTCTCACCACATACAAAACTCAACTCAAAGTGGATCAAGGACCTAGAAATTAAACCAGAGACCCTGTGCCTAATAGAAAAAAAATAGGCCCAAATCTTAATCAAGGCCCTGACTTCCTTAATAAGACTCCTATAGAATAAGAAATAAAAATCAAGAATCAATAATTAGACAATCAATCAACAAGTACATGAAAAAATGCTCACCATCTCTAGCAGTCAGAGAAATGCAAATCAAAACCACCCTAAGATACCATCTCACTTCAGTAAGATTGGCAGCCATTATGAAGTCAAACAACAACAAGTGCTGGCGAGGATGTGGGGAAAAGGGTACACTTGTACATTGTTGGTGGGACTGCAAATTGGTGCAGCCAATTTGGAAAGCAGTATGGAGATTTCTTGGAAAGCTGGGAATGGAACCACCATTTGACCCAGCTATTCCCCTTCTCGGTCTATTCCTTAAAGACCTAAAAAGAGCATGCTACAGGGACACTGCTACATTGATGTTCATAGCAGCACAATTCACAATAGCAAGACTGTGGAAGCAACCTAGATGCCCTTCAATAGACGAATGGATAAAAAAATGTGGCATTTATAAACAATGGAGTATTACTCTGCATTAAAAAATGACAATATCATAGAATTTGGAGGGAAATGGATGGCATTAGAGCAGATTATGCTAAGTGAAGCTATCCAATCCCTAAAAAACAAATGCCAAATGTCTTCTTTGATATAAGGAGAGTAACTAAGAACAGAGTAGAGATGAAGAGCATGAGAAGAAGATTAACATTAAATAGGGATGAGAGGTGGGAGGGAAAGGGAGAGAGAAGGGAAATTGCATGGAAATGGAAGGAGACCCTCAGGGTTATACAAAATTATATACAAGAGGAAGTGAGGGGAAAGGGAAAAATAATACAAGGGGGAGAAATGAATTACAGTAGAGGGGGTAGAGAGAGAAGAGGGGAGGGAAGGGGAGGGGAGGGGGGATAGTAGAGGATAGGAAAGGCAGCAGAATAAAATAGACACGAGTATGGCAATATGTAAATCAATGGAAATGTAACTGATGTGATTCTGCAATCTGTATACGGGATAAAAATGGGAGTTCAGAACCCACTTGAATCAAAGTGTGAAATATGTTATATCAAGAACTATGTAATGTTTTGAACAACCAACAATAAAAAATAAATAGAATTTAAAAAATGGAATGGATTCAAACTAAAAAGCTTCTTCTCAGCAAAAGAAATAAACAGTGAGGTGAATAGAGAGCCTATAGAATGGGAGAAAATTTTTATCACATGCACATCAGATAAAACACTAATCTCTAGGATATATAAAGAATTCACAAATATTAACACAAAACAAAACAAAACAAAAACAAAAAACAAAACAAAAAACCCAGTTGGCCAAGGAAATGAACAGACACTTTTCAGACGATGATATACAATGAATCAACAAATGTATGAAAAAATGTTCAGCATCTCTAGCAATTAGAGTAACAAAATCAAAACTACTCTAAGATTTCATCTCACTCCAGCCAGAATGGCAAGCTATTAAGAATATAAACAACAATAAGTGTTGATGAGTATGTAGGGAAAAAGTCACACTCATACATGGCGGGACTGCAAATTGGTGCAATGAATATGGAAAGCAGTATGGAGAATCCTTGGATAACTTAGAATGGAACCACTTTGACCTAGCTATCCTACTCCTTTGTTTAAACCTAAAGGACTTAAAAAAAGCATACTATAGTGACAGAGCCACATCAATGTTTATAGCAGCACAATTCACAATAGCTAAATGTGGAACTAACCTACATGCCCTTCAGTAGATGAATGGATAAAGAAACTGTGGTATATAAAATAAAATACTACTCAGCAATAAAAGAGAATAAAATCATGGCATTTGCAGGTAAATGAATGGAGTTGGAAAACATAATGCTAAGTGAACTAAGCCAATCCCCAAAATCCAAATGCCAAATGTTTTCTCTGGTATATGGATGATGATTCATAATGGGGATTTGAGGGGGAGCATGGGAGGAATGGAGGAAATTTAGATTGGGCAGTGGGGAAGGAGAAGGGAAGGGCCATGGGGGTAAGAAAGACAGTGGAATGAGATGGACATCGTTTCTCTAAATACATATATGAAGACACAAATGGTGTGACTCTACTTTGTGTACAATCAGAGATGTGAAAAATTGTGCTCTATATGTGTAATATAAATTGAAATGCATTCTGCTGTCGTGAATAACAAATTAGAATAAACAAATACATTTTTTAAAATGTCTTACAAACATAGGAAAAGTTATTATTCTGAAACCATGGTAACAAGTAACCACCATAACTGGTTTTAAACCTGTTCAATCAAACAACAACTTGCCTCAGTAAACACAATTTTACAAGGCAACAACTCAGTGTCAGTCTCTCACTTCTGAACATCAGCCAATCAGGGACAGACTCACTCCAATAAGCATGTGTATGAGTGCTGCCCAATCAATAAGAGTCTCACAATGAGTAACCAGACTTGTACAGATGATGTCAACCTACTTACTTTTCTCAGAGTCAACCAGTTCTGAACTCCATGCTTCCATACACTAGATAGGAACAGCCATTTGTTCTGTTTGAAAAGACTGGGCCTGACCTGCACCTCTTATTATGACAAGCAAGGTTAGCTTTGTCTTTTTATTTTAGCTATTGAATAATGATCTCTTTGTTTCTTGACATTTATCAAGGTTCCACTGAAGTGTTTTGAAGTCCCAGTTTGGCAGCATTCCAGGGGGCCATTAGACCAATAGGTGTACTCACAGGGCATCTTGTATCAAAATTCCATTTATTCTTCAAATATTCTCTCAAGTAAATTAGGCTTCAATAATAATCTGATCTCTGACAATTTTCACTGAGTTCTTCTTGTTAAATTTTTTTTTGTTATTCTAGGATTTGAGGCCAAATAGGTCTTTGTTTAGTATAAAACAATCAGACCTTTTGGTTTAAAGATGCACCATAGAGTAAATAATTGGATCTAGGTGTTAATTCAAGATAACAAGACCTTTTGTTTTGGAGGTAAGCCATTTGATAACTTTTTAACCGTTAACCTATTTATTCTCCTGTATATTGCCTTGCTTTTGCTGCTGTTTGTCTACATAAACAAAGTCTTGTTTCATGTGTTTTTGTTTTGTCCCTAATTTCTTGTTTCCATGGAGTGTATAGGGAGTATTCCATATAGAACATGTGGAAGCGTAGACTTGGTCAGTTTCCAACCTGGTGAAGCCATTTTTGAGGACTAATAGCTGGAAGTCCACTACACTTACAATCTTTTGGTGTAAAAATGATTGGTCTAGGAGTCAACCATAAAACCTTCATGGAGTCTTCTTTTTATTTGTTAATTTCTGAAAGAAGCTCATTTTGTTTTGTCCATGCTCAAATTAAGAATTGTGGGGCTGGAGAAGTGGATCAAGCGGTAGCGCGCTCGCCTGGCATGCGTGCGGCCCGGGTTTGATCCTCAGCACCACATACAAACAAAGATGTTGTGTCTGCTGAATACTAAAATATAAATATTAAAAAAAAAGAATTGTCGACTGTATGGCTTCTTCATAATCCCTACTTGATTAGGGATCCCAATTATTCATTCTTATGTTACAGGTTTGCTCATGCTTACATCTTACATCCTCTTTCTGGAAGATCTTCTCTTTCTTTTAAGATGATTATAAATCTGTGGGGAAGTTTACAAAATTCCATAGCAGATATACAGAATCTGGAAGCACAGTTTTTTTAAAAGAAACACTGGGAATCATCTAGTTTTGAGATCTATGGAGGTAGATCTGGCAAAACAGATTTTATAGCACCAAATGAAACCTTAAATTGACACCTGCCCAGATTCTCCATGAAACATCCCACCACCGTGGGGACAAATTTGCCACAATATGTAACACTAATTGGAATTTTTTTTCTGGTATTAACAGAAGACATGGCCAATTTACATCTTGTCTATAACTAAATTAAGCTAAAATATTGTGGATGTTGGAAATGGACTAGAACCACATTCTAAGTGATCCTTTGAACATCTGCAAATGAATTTTACACCATATATTCCTTTGTGGTTGATGAATTTTTGCTAATATTAGTACATTTATTTTCTGGATGGAATAAATTATTTCCTTATCAAAAATCCACAGCGTTCACAGCAGTGGAAATAAAAAAAAACCAAAACCTCCCCCCCACAATTAGATTTTGTGTTGCTTAGAATATTCCAATTATCTATCCAATGAAACAGAGGCACATTCAACTAGAATGCCTATTCAAAAATTTAAGTTATGTAAGGCTTTTCCCATCACTCATAAACTTTAATGTCCTTTTCCCCCTTCTCAATCTTAGGGGGGAAAAAAAGGGTCCTCTCATTAAGGACCCAACTGAAAAGTTACACCAATTAGATATTATAGATTGAGGTTCTTTAGAGGGCCTCAAGAAGTTGATGGTTAGAGAAGTTGTTTTACCCAAGATCCTCAGAGGAAGGTGATGAGTAGAGGGAGAAGATAGTTTGGGCCCAAGACTACTGAAGAAGATTCTTCTAAATATCATACACTCCACTGCACATTTTCATTTGTTATCTTCTTGGCAACACTTTTCTCCTTTATTAAAGCTTGAAGGGGGTCTACTTTTGATTTAGCCTATCATATTCCCCATATAAGGATTAATGACTTGCCTAAGGCCAGTGGTTGTCAAACCATGGCCTGCATAATAAGTGTGGCCTGCCACCTGTTTTTGTAAATAAAATTCTATTGGAACACATCCACAGCCAGTTTTTCAAAAGCATATTATCCACAGCTGCTTTTATGCTATGACAACAGAACTGAGAAAGAATATATGATCCATGAAGCCAAAAATTTAATATCTAAATTTTTACAGAAAAGGTTCGTCGACCCTTTGTTTGGACAATTATCATCTGAATTTCTATAATTCAGGTCTTTCGAGCTACTTTTATTTTGGCATTTTGATAAATGATATATGCTATGTTGCTCTAACTTTACTAATGATACTGTTGGCATATAATGCATAGATGAAGTAAAATGTCCTTGTACCAGGGAAATGACAAAATGCAAGCAATAAGTGTTTGTCACACAATACTGAAGTATAATGTATTATAGCTCCACCAAAGTTGAGTTATCTCATACAGTTTTTCACTCCTTTTCTTATAAAGAAATCAGACTACATCACTATGTAGAACCAAAGTTAATTTTTCAATTGAATTATTAGTTAGGTCATTCCTAGGGTATGCTTTATGGTTTGTCTTCTAAGGATTCTCACTTTTTGGTATGCAGGTCAGTGAACTCTGTACCCCTCTCTCATTGTGTCAGGATTGACCTTTATGACTAATAGAAATGGCAATAGTGATGGTATGTCAATTCCAGGATTCAATTATTAAAAACATTGTATTTTCTGCCCTGCTCTTTCTCATACCATTCATTGTAGGGGAAGTTAACTGCCATATTGTGAGCAGACCCACAGAGTGATCCATGAGGCAAGGAACTGAAACATCTGTCAATAATCAGTAAGGGACTGAGGTCTCCAGTCAACAGCCGGCTGAGCGAACCCTCTCAGAAGCAGACCCCACACCAGCATTCAAGCCTTCAGAGAGCTACACCTTCCCTGATACCCTAGTGCGACTTCATAAGAGATACTGATTCAGAACAACCCAGCTGAGCTCCTCCCAGATTCATGACCCTTGGAAACTGTGTTAATATTCTTATTTTCAAATTTAGAATGGTTTGTTATAGAGCAATACATAACTAATACCATTCCCCAATATCCCCAGAGGATTATATCTCTCAGAAACAGTAAAAAATATAGAATTTTTTTATGGAAAGAGAATTCTGAGAGTAATGATCATATCTATAGAAAAGAAATTACTAGAGGTACTCATCAAAAATTCGTTCTATATTTTGACTAGCATAGTGCATAATACAACTTCAACCCCTGAAGCAAGACAAACTAGCTTCAACCAAGTGTGTAGTTATAGGTAACAGAATGGCCACGCATTTTCTTCTGGTCAACGAGGGAAGATTCTTCAGCATTGCTAATATTGTGTGTTATGTCTAATCACTACAGGTGAATTGGAGTAGTCTATATGTAAGCTATAAGAAAAGTAAATTTGGCTCTCTAAAATGTCTTGGAAAATCTTGGGGATTTGTTTGTTTTCATCATCAGATCTGGGGACTTGGGGCCAGAGTTCTGAATGTGTTCCAGGCCCTTGCAGTCATACCTACTTGCCTCACTGTTGTTCAATGTCTATTGTGTAGAGTCTCACATGCTTTTTTTGTGCAGCCACTGTTGTGACAGATGATTCAGCAACTGATTCAAAGACAGAAACCAGAGTAAAATCACACGGACAGATATGAAAACTGAACATTGCATCTTCACCAACAAAACCTCACCTTCAAAGAAGTCAACAACAGTAAAGATTTTCACAACACTCAAAATTCTCTCATGCAGCTTTGATTGACTGAAGAACAAGAGATGAAAAGAAAATAAGGAAGTTCCCCTAAATATAGGAAACAACTGATTTCTTTTTCTGTGCCAGTGGAAACAAGTAGCCACAAGATCCAGTTTTAAACCCATTCAATCAATAAAGAACAACTTGCCTCAGCAAGCCCCTCGCTCATGCGAATCAGCCCATCAGGGACAGTCTCAAAACAATCAACACATCTCAGAGTGCCAACTAATCAACTGTAGCCTTACCCAAGTAACTGTGCTTCTTCACATGTCAGTCCGCTTACACCTTGAAAGTTTGACTATTCCTGGCTTGTCATGCCTTCCCCAAACAAAACCCCTATATGAGATCATTGGTTGGCTGTGCTTGGAGAGACTGACCATCATAGCCCTCCCTTATAGTAAGCAAAAAAAAAAATCAGCTTTGTTTTTTTTTATTTCAAATACTGAGTGATGGTTTCATTATCCTTAGGCAAACTTCCTCGATTTTCTTATAATTTTAAAATTTCCTTCTTATTATTAGTACTAATAGTAATAGTTATGATGATGATGGTGGTGATGATTTCATAACCTCCACTATATGCCATGGTCTAGGGTAAGGGTTTTAAATGCATTATTTCAATAATTGAGGATGTCCAATAATATTTGGCTATTAGAACTTCTTAGATTTTCAAGAATGCTCAAACCCCAAGTTATCAGCCATGGTTCATGCACTATAGTCATTTGCTTGTTTGCCTTCAGATCTACTCCTTGTCCCTCCTTGCTCTGCTCTATGTCACAAAGGGCTGACTCTTCCACGTGTTTTCCAGGCTCTTCTATCATTTGGCTTTGGCTCAGTTCTGCTGATGAGAATCTGTGGTGAAAGATGGAAGCAGGGAGAGAGGAAGGGAGAAGGCAGGGTATCTCCTTTTTGCTTCCGGAGATGGCCTGGACAATAGCTGTGCTTCTGTCTATCACTCCAGCCCTCTGGACATGCCTTTGTCTTGGTAGTAGAGATGTGGTGCTGTAGATACTGAGGCTGTCTCAAAAACCTATTTGGAATCTCAGCTTTTATAGTTGTATTAAATTCCTTCTTTTCAAAACAGAGTGCTTTCCAACTTCCTGGATCACTGATAATAATCAGCAAGAACGGATGGTAGAAAGTGTACAGGTAGAACCGAAAGACTTGAGATTTCATTCTAAGTCTGCCTCTTAAGTCTCTTGTGACCTAGAAACAAGCACAGTTTGATGCCTCAGTCTTGCTGTGTATAGAGTGGAATTTTTGGTCTTTAAAGGTCCCCCACCACCCTGCCTAAGCAGAACTTTCTATAAAGCCAGCTTTGTAAGAAATGGTTCACATTTATAAGGGTTATAAGTTTCCCCTTCTCTCACATAGTTTAAAATTACTTTAAAAGATAAAAGTGCAGCCAGGCCTAGAAATACATGCCTGCAATCCCAGCTACTCAGGAAGCTAAGGCAGGAGGATCATAAGTATGAAGCTAACCTTAACAACTTAGGGAGACCCTGTGTCAAAATGAAAAAGAGTTGAGGATGTAGCTCAGTAGTTGAGCACCCCTTGCGGGGGCGGGGGGGAGTGCAGGATCCTTTTTCAAAAAATAGGAAAAAATTGTCATTAAGTTTTTCTTTAAAAATGTTTAATTACTTATAAAAACAATAGAGGTAATAGTGATATATGAGTAACAACATAACTTACAAAGTAAAAAAAAGTTGGGGGGGTCATAATTTTATGTAATGCAATAAATATATAATATACATTATTAATGTGATATCTTGGTTAATCATAAGATTTTTCAGTCTTGCTTTTCCACAAACTTATTTTATATGTCATAAAATTTTAATTTTTAGCAATTTTATTTTCAAAAGATACAACTGAAAGTGACATAGTTGCTCTTGGAAAATGACAGATTGCAAATAATTTTTGAGAATTCAAATTTTGGCAAGGATCTTTCTACTGATAGAACTGTTATTGGAACTGTTTTAAGTATTTTATAACCTGTGATGACATTTGGGATACATTTCTGATAATTTATTTTGAAATAAAAAATTTAGTGCATGTAAAGCTGATGATTCTTGTGGAATAGTTTTTCTTAAAATATTTACTTTTCATATCAATAAGTTTGTATAAATTTAAATTTAATTTTAAATGCCAATTTAAATAATGAAATTTCTTTTGACATTTTCTGTAACTTGTGGAGGTTGTACAAGAAACTAAATGTGGGCTGGGGCTCAGTGGTAGAGTGCTTGCCTAGCATGTGTGAGGCACTGGGTTCGATCCTTAGCACCACATAAAAATAAATAAAGGCATTCTGTCTACCTACAACTATGAAAAAAAATTTTTTTTTAAAAAGAAACTAAATGTGACTTCATCGTTGTATAAAATTCAAAATGCTGGTTTATGCATTCTACCAATGCATCTTTAATTATAAGAAAAAATTAATTTTAAAATTATCTTCCTTATTAATAATTTGTTCACCTCAAGTTTCATATGGAAATGGTGTACTTTTCCATCAAATGTCATGTTTTTTTACATTTACTTTCTATTTTAAACCTGTAGATATGTGCTTGGCAATGTTGAAGCAGTTTTTAGAACCTATGATTATAAACTCTTTTTTTAAAAAAATTTATTTAGTTGTTGATAGACCTTTATCTTATTTATTTATTTTTATGTGGCACTGAGGATCAAACCCAGTGCCTCATACGGGCTAGGCAAGTGTTCTAACACTGAGCCACAACCCCAGCCGCCGCCACCCCCCCCCCCACCTTGTGAGTTCTTTGATGACTCTCTGATATGCTTTCTTGCAATGACTATGTTTGGACTTTTGTTTTGTCATAGTTTATCAACAAAGCTTGTTGCCTGTGTTCCAGCAGTTCCAGTTCTGGACTCAGGTCAGAGTTAATATTTGTGCCAACCCCACAGTGTCAGGTTCCAGGGACTGATGGACAAGCCAGCTTCCACCATGAATCCAGAGATGCCTACATACAGAGCATCTCCTTTTTCTTGTGACTGTGGCCACTGCTGCTGTCACCACTGTTTTTTTTTTTTTTTTTACCATCACTGCTTCCTATCTGGGCCCAGGTCCAAGCCCAGCAGCCTTGGTCAGATAAATATAATCTTTTTTGTGTATCTAAGACCTTGAAAGATGAGCATAAATGCAGAAGAGAAGCCAGGGTGTTTATCTTCTTTGTAAAATCATGTAAGAAATCTTTACAGCCTCAGATGTGAAGGGCCTTGGTAACTGAGACTTTCTAGTATTGGTAAGTAAAAAATCAGGGGCCCAGACAGAGCTACAGATGCCTGGAAAAAACCCTTATCATTGCCAGGGATACCCCTGGGAATAAGCAGATTGGTTCCAAGATATTCAAAGTTGTAATTAGTATTATAAGCAACTGCAAATCTTCCAGAAGTGGTGTTACATGAAGATTAGTGCTTGGAGCAAACTATCCAAAGATGAATTTTTGTATAGAATATAAAGATGAGTAATTATGCACTGACCTAAATATGTGTTTTTTTCTTCCAGGCCATGCTGTCCTTTATCTCCAAATATCTGACCACCTTGCGGAAATTTGAAGAATTTACTTATATGCATGCATGCTATCTTTACTTTTTGAAGATTCTACATGATTCATTTACTGTTGGTGTGAAGTACACTGTACTATTTCTTTGCGGTGGTATATTTTAAACCCTTTTTGTTACGGAAAATTTCAAACATATTCAAAAGTAGAGAGAATAGTATAATGAACCCTCTCAGGTATCCATTAACTCAGTTTCAATCATTTCATGGCTTTTCTTAGAAATCCCATCTACTTCCTTCAATCATAGATTATTTTGGAGTAATTCCCAAACATCCTTTCATTTTAGTTGCAAATGTTTCAATATGTGTCTTCAAAAGAGTAGGTAGCATTATTTCACCTAAAAATTGAACAATAATTCTTAACATAATAGTTATCATTTAGACTTCTGTCTTTTTTTCTAGTTTGTTTGAATCACAATATAAATAAGGCCCACATACTGCTTTGCCTCTCAAGATTCTTTTAATATATAATTGCCCCATCTCCCTTTGTTTTCCTTTACAATTTATTTGTTGAAGAAAGAGGGTCATTTGCATGATCAGAATGCTTCTTGCATCCTGAAGTATGAATGTTTGAATGTTTGTACCTCCTCAAATGCACAACTTCTAACCCCATAAGCAAAGGAGTTAGGAAGTGAGGCCTTTGAGATGTAAATAGATCATAGAGGCAGTGAAAAACCAACCTCTATCTCAGAGCAAAGCCTGTCCAAGGAAGGGACATGCCTTTGTCCTTGGAAAAACCCACAGAGCACTCCTAGGCACATTCCCACCCTGCTAACTTGTTTATCTACAGGAGAGATCTGCTGCGCCAGGAGTCCCTGACTCAGTCAGGCTAGGTGGGGATCCATAGCAGCCCCCTAGCAGCCACCAATCAGCATGAGTCAGGGAAATACCTGGGATGCCAGATAACCCTCCCAGCAGTTTCTGGTGATTGATAACAAGTTGGGAAACCATGTAGTTCAGCACCTACACCCCTCTTGGCTTCAACCAATCAGTTCAAATGAATACCCCTTTTGTACTGACCAATCACCCCTACGCAACTTGTTCCCTCCAGTGAATGTGCTAATCATGTTTTAGAGTTGTTATTTGATTTTCCCGTGGTGTGTGATGATTTGCTAAAAGAGGCTATGATGTATGTGAAGTCCCTACCCTCTCCAAAAAATGTATAAAAATGCTGCAAACCTTGGGCTTTGGGCCTCTCAGCTTCACCAGTTGCTATGTGTGCATGTGGAGGACCGAACTAGCTCGCAATAAACACCTCTTTGCTGCTTACATCGATCTTGGATCTCTGGTGGTCTTTGGGGGTCCTGAATTTGAGCATAACAGCAGAACCGTTACAAATGGAATTAATGCCCTTATAAGAGGCTCAACAGAGACCCCTTGTCCCTTCTCACATGTAAGGACAAAGACAAAATGTTGTACATGAATCACTAACAGGCCCTCAGCTGACATCACATTTGCCAATGCCTTGATCTCAGACTTTCCAGCCTCCAGAACTTGGAGAAATACATTTCTTTTGATCAGAAGCTGTTCAGGTTATTGCATTTTGTTATAGCAGTGCAAATGGACTAAGTACCACTTAGGTATTATTTAATAAGTACTGCTGTTCCTTGTATTTCTGTAGGCTTGAGAGATTTATCTTTGATTATTTGGCATGTGGTTACTTCGAATGTGGTCTTGTATACTTCTATGTATTATTCTACCATAATAACATCCCTTTCTTTTAAAAAAATATTTTTAGTTGTCAATGGACCTTTATTTTGTTTATTTATATATGTGGTGCTGAGAATCGAGCCCAGTGCCTCACACATGCTAGGCAAGTGCTCTACCACTGAGCTACAACGCCAACCCCTAATGTTCCTTTCTTAATATTAGCAACCATTAAACATTTTCTACAATTCATCATTTTAAATGTTTACAAAATTATTTAAGTCGTATCATAATTAGTTGGACTACTTGTATAAAGAGAAGTTTCTCTGTATAAAAGATGGTTTGTTGTGGTCTGAGGTATAGTGAAAGGGTAAAGTTTCTAAGCTGCAAAGCTTAAATTAAAAAGTGAAGGACCAGGTATTGTTAAATTCCTCTGCTACACCCAGAACCTGAAATTCCTGAGATAGTTAAGACAACGTCCTACTGGCCATTTAGCCTAGGGCCCTGTGTAGTTTGTCACGTAAGCATACAGGGCCTGAACCAATCAGTTTGAATATGTACCCCGCTTAGGAGTGACCAATCACCCCCACCCGACCTGTTCCCACCAATGAATGTGCTAATCATGTATGAGAGTTGTTGTTCAATTTTCCCGTGCCTCATGCTGATTTGTTCTGATGTATGCAAAGCCCTGCCCTCCCCAAAAAGTGTACTTAAGCACTGCTTAGCCTCTGCTCTGGGCTCTGGGCTGCTCTCGCTTCTTGAGTGAGCCTAGAGCCTCAGCGCGCTGAATTGGATCCTCAATAAATCCCCTTCTGCAATTGCATGAGTCAGTCTCTTGGTGGTCTCTTCCTCCAACTTTTCGCTGGACCCTTACAATAGCACACATAAAAATAAAAAAAAAAAACAACTTATTGATGCTTTCTCTTTATTTACCAGTTTTCAAAATAATGAATTGTTTCTCCTACAAGAGTGACTGATGAGTTCTGTTTTCTTTTTGTGACACAGACATGCTACCTATTACACTAGTGAGGTAACTCTTTAGACCACTTTAGTATCTTCATGCAGAGTGATTGATTCCCCTAGAATGAGTGTTCAAAGGGACCAAGGTAGAATATGTTATACTGTTTATGATCTATCCTTGAAAGACACGAGTTCCTGCCCTATGAACTCCTGTTCTTTTCTGTGACTCTCCAGTCAAGTTTTGTCTTGATAAATTGTGTTACTGTTTTTTTTTTTAATTTGTTCTTTTTAGTTATGCATAACAGTAGAGTATATTTTGACATACCACATATACATGGAATATAACTGTCCATTCTTATGGTTGTATATAATGTGGATTATTATGTATATAATGTGGATCACTATTATGAATACACTCTGGTGGTGTATTCATACATGAACATAGGAAAGTGATACATTCTACTGTCTTTCCTATTCCCATCCCCCCTTCTCTCATTTCCCTTTGTCTAAGCCAGTGAATTTCTATTCATCCCCCACCTTATTGTGTGTTAGCATCCATGTATCAGAGAGAACATTCGGCCTTTGTTTTTTTGCGATTGGCTTATTTGGCTTAGTATGATAGTCTCCAATTCCACCCATTTACCAGCAAATGCCATAATTTCATTTTTCTTTGTGGCTGAGTAATATTTCATTGTGTATATAGACCACATTTTCTTGATCCATTCATCTGTTGAAGGGCACCTAGGTTGGTTCCATAGCCTGGCTATGTAAATTGGCTATTGTAAATTGAACTGCTATAAACAATCATGTGGCCATGAATTATGATATTCTTGAGTCTTCATAGTCAGCTACTTTGCAGCCACATGTTTCAGCAAGGGCAAACACTTACAGGGTCTCTGTGGTAAGGCAAATCCTTATTATGCCCTAACTCAGATGGGGTTGGCTCTGAGGGACATCAAGAGTTTGCTGGCTTGGGAGAGGGTAAAAGAAGAAGGGCAGGGTGGCCCTAGATCCAGAGGAGTTAGCACTTAATGGACATGCGACATCCAAAAGGTCAATGCAAATCATTCAGAAGTGACAGTCAGGAATCCTTGCCCAAAGGGACCCCTGAGGGATGAGACAGCACAGTAGGTGTGTTAACTGGTGACAATACTGAAAGGGTGATAAGAGGCCATCTATGGTTTCAAGAGGGTGCATCTTGTTTTGGAATCCAAGGAACTGGTCTAACCACCCAAGGGAAGTTAGTGAGGCCTCAAACTCCATCAAGGAAATTGAAGGCAGGAAAGTCCCGCAGAACCTCAGTTTTACAACAGGGACAGGATGGAGGAGGCAGGAGGGGGATAGAGCTCTGTGGGTTTGTGGGAGTTTAACAGTTGAGGCTAGGTCTACCAGACCTGGGACCTGCATTGGCACAGACAGCACTCCTGGGGGTAGAGGCTGGGGCCTTGCTCACTGTTGAGTTGCCAGGCCCAGCCTGTCCAGGTGGTCTTGGACTGAGCTAACCTGCAGGGCTAGGGAGGGAAGGCCTCACAGTCCTTACTCAGAAGGCCACGATTCATGCCAGACAACCCTTTCCCTCTATTTTTCTGTGTATGCATTCTGAGCCCTCCCTTGGGAGTTGAGATTCTATTCAAGCTCTTGTTAGTTGTGTGGTCTAGCAAAAGTCACTTATTCTCTGTTAGCCTCAGTTTCCTTTAGAGTAAAATGGAAATACTGTCAAATTCATAGATTGCTTGTGAGGATCAAGTAAGACTAAGTGATTGCAAGTTGGGCTCAATGCAAGTTGGTTCCTCTCCTCCCATCCCTCCTACACCAGGCGTTAAAGGCTCTTTGTATCATTAAGGCTTATCTCCTCTCTTCCCACCCCAACAAAGCTATAATGGTAATAATTTATATGTGCTCTGTAGTTTCCAGAAAGGTGTTCTAGGCATACTCCATTACCTCAGCTGCTTTTTTTTCTCTCAACAATATATTAAAAAGATTATAGGGTTAAAAAAATCTTTAAAAAATTCTATTGGTATTTAATAACATTAGACATGAATAAAAACATTTTTCCTAAAATTCCCCATTGCATAGAGGCAAGGAGAAACTTGTCATATTGATGGAAAAATCTAAACTTGCCTATTTGAAGCAGAGAATAGGTGCATTTTTTTTCCTCAGGGAAACCCAGAAGTAGGGTAGTAACTCAAATGGGAAGGCTTCAGAGTAAAATACTCTATGTCTCTTTAAATTAGCAAGTTAATGAAAAAACTGCACCTACCTTTGGGTTTAGGTTATCTTTTGCCTAAAAATGATTGCCTTAGTAGGGCTATGTGTCTTTTAGTCCAGGCAGCATCCATTGAAGATTGGGAACCAGGGCAGGAAGGTGAGGCAGGCCTAACTTCCATCAAGGCAAGTGAATATTTGTCATAAAGAGACAGGTCAGCTTGGAGTGGCACTGGTGGGCGGGACCGTTGGGTCACTCCACAGGAGTTGAGTGACTTAAGAGGAACAACCCTGGCTTGTCGAAACGTTTAAGGACTTGAGAGAGTGTTCCAGGCATCTTTGGGATGACAGCAGCCTCATCTTGAAGGAAATGATTGTCATGCATCTTCCTTCCAGAGGAAGGAAAGAGATGGGCCTTAGGCTAGCAATAGAAGGTCTTCCTTCCTCCTTTGGAGTCACTCTTATCAGGAAAAGACCTGTGGGGAGCAGGGAAGTCACCTTGTGTTTGGACTGTCATCACTGCTAGTCCTTGTACGAGTGGCCTTCTGGGTGGGCTCTATTTTCTTTAGCAAAGTCTATTTAAAGGGACTATAATTTCTTAGATGGACCTTGAGGCATTAATGCAGCTGGGGCAGTGGGGGTGGTGTTGATGGTGTGGAGCATCTGTCCATGTTGAAGGCCAAGGTGAAATGGGGAAAGCAGAAAGAGTCTGGGATAGGTAGTTTGTGTGAGCAGAGATGCTACACATGGAGCAGAGCAGTAATCCAGAAAGAGCCTTCTGACCCAGGGACTCTGTTATCATCCTTCAGAGCTGCAGTTTGGATCTTTTTTTTTTTTTTTTTTATTGGTTGTTCACAACATTACAAAGCTCTTGACATATCATACTTCGAACAATAGTTTCAAGTGAGTTATGAACTCCCATTTTTACCCCAAATACAGATTGCAGAATCACATAGGTTACACATTCACATTTTTACATAATGCCATACTAGTGACTGATGTATTCTGCTACCTTTCCTATCCTCTACTATCCCCCTCCCCCCATCTTCTCTTTCTATCCCATCTACTGTAATTCATTTCTCTCCTTATTTTTCTTCCAATTCCCCTCACAACCTCTTTTATGTAGTTTTTTATAACAATGAGGGTCTCTTTCCATTTCCATGCAATTCCACTTTTCTCTCTCTTTCCCTCCCATCTCGTGCCTCTGTTTAATGTCAATCTTTTCTTCCTGCTCTTCCTCCCTACTCTATACTTAGTTGCTCTCATTATATCAAAGAAGACATTTGGTATTTGTTTTTTAGGGATTGGCTAGCTTCACTGAGCATAATCTGCTCTAATGCCATCCATTTCCCTGCAAATTCCATGATTTTGTCATTTTTTAGTGCTGCGTAATACTCCATAGTGTATAAATGCCACATTTTTTAAATCCATTCATCCATTGAAGGGCATCTGGGTTGGTTCCACAGTCTAGCTATTGTGAATTGTGCTGCTGTGAACATCGATGTGGCAGTATCCCTGTAGTACGCTCTTTTAAGGTCTTCAGGGAATAGACCAAGAAGGGCAATAACTGGGTCAAATGGTGGTTCATTCCTAGCTTTCCCAGGAATCTCCATACTGCTTTCCAAATTGGCCGAACCAATTTGCAGTCCCACCAGCAATGTATAAGAGTACCCTTTTCCCCACATTCTCGCCAGCACTTGTTATTATTTGACTTCATAATGGCTGCCAATCTTACTGGAGTGAGATGGTATCTTAGGGTAGTTTTGATTTGCATTTCTCTGACTGCTAGAGATGGTGAGCATTTTTTCATGTATCTGTTGATTGATTGTATGTCCTCCTCTGAGAAGTGTCTGTTCAGGTCCTTGGCCCATTTGTTGATTGGGTTATTTGTTGTCTTATTGTCTAATTTTTTGAGTTCTTTGTAAACTCTGGATATTAAGGCTCTATCTGAAGTGTGGGGGGTAAAAATTTGTTCCCATGATGTAGGCTCCTGATTTACTTCTCTTATTGTTTCTCTTGCTGTGAAAAAACTTTTTAGTTTAAGTAAGTCCCATTTGTTGATTCTTGCTATTAACTCTTGTGCTATGGGTGTCCTGTTAAGGAATTTGGAGCCTGATCCCACAATATGTAGATCGTAGCCAACTTTTTCTTCTATCATACGCAGAGTCTCTGATTTGATATCAAGGTCCTTGATCCATTTTGAGCTAATTTTTGTGCATGGTGAGAGGAGGGGATTCAGTTTCATTTTGTTGCATATGGATTTCCAGTTTTCCCAACACCATTTGTTGAAAATGCTATCCTTCCTCCAATGCATGCTTTTAGCCCCTTTATCGAATATAAGATAGTTGTAACTTTGTGGATTAGTCTCTGTATCCTCTATTCTGTACCATTGGTCTACCCACCTGTTTTGGTACCAGTACCATGCTGTTTTTGTTACTATTGCTCTGTAGTATAGTTTGAAATCTGGTATTGCTATACCACATGATTCACACTTCCTGCTTAGAATTGATTTTGCTATTCTGGGTCTTTTATTTTTCCATATGAATTTCATGATTGCTTTATCTATTTCTACAAGCAATGCCATTGGAATTTTGATTGGCATTGCATTAAACCTATAGAGGACTTTTGGTAATATCGCCATTTTGATGATGTTAGTTCTGCCTATCCATGAACAGGGTATATCTTTCCATCTTCTAAGATCTTCTTCTACTTCTCTTTTTAGGGATCTGTAGTTTTCATTGTATAAATCTTTCACCTCTTTTGTTAGGTTGATTCCCAAGTATTTTATTTTTTTTTGAGGATATTGTGAATGGAGTGGTTTTCCTTATTTCCATTTCAGAGGTTTTGTTGCTGATATACAGAAATGCCTTTGATTTGTGCGTGTTGATTTTATATCCTGCCACTTTGCTGAATTCATTTATTAGTTCTGTAGTTTTTTTGTAGACCATTTTGGGTCTTCTAGGTATAGAATCATGTCATCTGCAAATAGTGATAATTTAAGTTCTTCCTTTCCAATTTTTATGCTTTTAATTTCTTTCGTTTGTCTAATTGCTCTGGCCAGTGTTTCGAGAACTATATTGAATAGAAGTGGTGATAGAGGGCATCCCTGTCTTGTTCCTGATTTTAAGGGGAATGCCTTCAATTTTTCTCCATTCAGAATGATGCTAGCCTGGGGCTTAGCGTAAATAGCTTTTACAATATCAAGGTAAGTTCCTGTTATCCTTAGTTTTTCTAATGTTTTGAACATAAAGGGATGCTGTACTTTGTCGAATGCTTTTTCTGCGTCTATCGAGATGATCATATGGTTCTTATCTTTAAGTCTATTGATATGGTGAATTACATTTATTGATTTCTGTATATTGAACCATCCCTGCATCCCAGGGATGAATCCTACTTGATCATGGTGCACAATTTTTTTGATGTGTCTTTGTATCCGATTCGCCAGAATTTTATTGAGGATTTTTGCATCTAGGTTCATCAGAGATATTGGTCTGTAGTTTTCTTTCTTTGATGTGTCTTTGTCTGGTTTCGGAATCAATGTGATGTTGGCCTCATAGAATGAATTTGGAAGGACTCCCTCTTTTTCTATTTCTGGAATAACTTGAAAAGTATTGGTATTAATTCTTCTTTAAAGGTTTTGTAAAACTCCGCTGTATACCCATCTGGTCCTGGGCTTTTCTTGGTTGGTAGTCTTTTGATTACTTCTTCAATTTCATCCATTGATATTGGTCTGTTCAAATCGTGTGTGTCCTCCTGACTCAGTCTGGGCAAATCATATGTCTTAAGAAATTTATTGATGTCTTCACTATCTTCTATTTTATTGGAATATAGGTTTTCAAAATAGTTTCTAATTGTCTTCTGTATTTCTGTGGCGTCTGTTGTGATATTGCCTTTTTCATCCCTTATGTTAGTAATTTGAATTCTCTCTCTTCTTCTCTTCGTTAGCATGGCTAAAGGTTTGTCAATCTTGTTTATTTTTTCAAAGAACCAACTTTTAGTTTTGTTAATTTTTTCGATAGTTTCTTTTGTTTCAGTTTCATTGATTTCCGCTCTGATTTTAATTATTTCTTGCTTTCTGCTGCATTTGCTATTGTTTTGCTCTTCCTTTTCTAGGGCTTTGAGATGAAGTGTGAGCTCATTTATTTGTTGGTTTTTCCTTTTTTTGAGGAATGACCTCCAGGCGATGAATTTCCCTCTTAAAACTGCTTTCATTGTGTCCCATAGATTCCGATAGGTTGTGTCTGCATTTTCATTTATCTCTAAGAATTTTTTGATTTCCTCCTTTATGTCTTCTGTAACCCTTTGATCATTCAGTAACATATTGTTCATTTTCCATGTGATATTGGATTTTCCCTTCCTTCTTTTATCATTAATTTCCAGTTTCAATCCATTATGATCAGATAAAATGCATGGTATAATCTCTACCCCTTTATATTTATTGAGCGTTGCCCTATGGCATAATATATGGTCTATTTTTGAGAAGGATCCATGTGCTGCTGAGAAAAAAGTATATCCATTCGATGATGGTTGGTATATTCTATATATGTCAGTTAAGTCTAGGTTATTGATTGTGGTATTGAGGTCTATAGTTTCTTTATTCAACTTTTGCTTGGAGGATCTGTCCAATGGTGAGAGAGGTGTGTTGAAGTCACCCATAATTATTGTGTTGTGGTCTATTTGATTCTTGAACTTGAGGAGAATTTGTTTTATAAACTTTGAAGCGCCATTATTTGGTGCATAAATATTGATAATTGTTATGTCTTGTTGTTTAATGGTTCCTTTTAACAGTATATAATGTCCTTCCTTATCCCTTTGGATTAACTTAGTCTTGAAGTCGATTTTATTTGATATGAGGATGGCCACCCCTGCTTGCTTGCGAGGAGCATGTGCGTGGTATATTTTTTCCCAACCTTTCACCTTCAGCCTGTGTATGTCTTTTCCAGTCAGGTGAGTCTCCTGGAGACAGCATATTGTTGGATTTGTTTTTTTGATCCATGTTACCAGCCTATGTCGCTTTATTGGAGTGTTTAAACCATTAATGTTTAGAGTTACTATTGATATATGGTTTGTACTTCCAGCCATATTTGATTATTTATCTCGTTTTTTTTTTTTTTAATTGCGTTTGTTTCACCATGATTAGTTTCCCCCCCTCCGTCTGTCTTTACTGAGGTACTTCCCACTGTTGGCTTTGGTTATTGTTTTCCATTTCTTCCTCGTGAAGTGTTTTGCTCAAGATGCTTTGCAACGCTGGTTTTCTGGCTGCAAATTCTTTTAGTTTTTGTGTATCGTGAAAGATTTTTATTTCGTTGTCGTATCTGAAGCTTAATTTTGCTGGGTACAGAATTCTTGGTTGGCATCCATTGTCTTTCAGTGTTTGAAATACATTATTCCAGGATCTTCTCGCTTTCAGCGTCTGAGTTGAGAGGTCTGTTGTTAACCTTATTGGTTTACCCCTGAATGTAATCTTTCTCTTTTCTCTTGTAGCTTTTAATATTTTCTCTTTGTTCTGTATATTGGATATCTTCATAACAATGTGTCTTGGCGTTGGTCTACTGTGATTTTGTATGTTCGGTGTCCTGTATGCATCTACAATTTGTATATCTGTTTCCTTTTTTAATTCTGGAAAGTTTTCTGTGATTATTTCATCTAGTAGATTACTCATTCCCCTTGTTTGAATCTCTATCCCTTCCTCTATCCCAATGACTCTTAAATTTGGTTTTTTTATATTATCACATATCTCATGTATGCTTCTCTCATGATTTTTAACCAGCCTATCTGAGATGGCTAGCCTCTTTTCCAGATGATATATTTTGTCTTCATTATCTGATGTTCTAGCTTCTACTTGCTCTACTCTATTAATGATACTCTCATTTGAGATTTTAATTTGGTTTATATTTTCCTTCATTTCTAAGATTATGGTTTGATTCTTTTTTATAGTCTCTATCTCCTGATAAAGATGCTTAACTTCTTCCTTTATCTGTTTGTGTAATACATTCTCAATGTGTTCTTTCGCTGCTTGAATTTGCTGTCTTGTATCCTCTTTAAGGTTCCGTTCCATCTGTCTCAGGTGTTCCATGAGTTCTTTATATGACCATTTTTCTGGTGATTCTACATCCTCCTGAATATTTAGGCTGCCCTGCATTGTTTGCACTCCTTTTCTTCCTTGCTTTTTCATGCTGTTCATGTTGTTTCTTGTTCTGTTTGACTGCTGAGTTACTGTTTACTCCTATAAATATATTTGAAGCTTGGGAGGAAAGGTATTAGAAGGGATGGGTAGAAGTCACTAAAGAGAATAAGAGTAAGCAGGTAGAATTCAAGGAAGGGGGAATAAGAAAATTAAAAAGAGATGTAAAGACAGGAGAAAAGAAGGATAGAAAAAAATAGAAGATTAAAAGGGATTTAAAGAAAAATAATAATAGTAGAAATGGAAAATGAGATTTAAAAAATAGAATAAAATAAAATAAGATGGATTAAAAAACATTTAAAAAGACAGCAAAAAAAAAATTTTTTTTATAAATGCAGTCCTAGAGTTCGATTAACTGCTCTTCCAGTGGGTGGAGCTATGCCCACCCGGCCAAGTTTCTCCTCTCAGTAGGCAGGAGTCAATCACTGTGCAGCGGTACTTCCTCCCGGATTGGGCGGGTCTCCATTCCTGCTGTTCGCTGTGTGGGCGGGGCCTTTTGCAGAGCTGGTCAGGGGTCGTTTGCAGCACTGGGTTGGCAGGTGGAGGGTGGTCGTCTGCAGCTCCAAACCGCCAGAGGAGGGTCACAGAGTCGGGCCCTCGGGGCCGGGCAGGCAGCGCCTGCTCCCCCACTCACTGCAAGGGTGTAGGCAGCGGCTGCTTGGCGGTAGCCAGCGGCGGTTCACAGAGCTGGTCTGCGGGGACCCAAGCAGCCAAGCAGGCAGCGCCGGCTCCCAAGTTCACTGCGCCGTGTGAGCAGCGGCTGGTTGAGGTTCACCAAGCCAGCCCGGGGGAGGGGGGGGGACAGGCAGACAGCCAGCAACGGCTCCCAAGTTCGATGTTACATGTGGGCGGTTCACAAAGCCGGGCTGCGGGGACCCAGGCAGGCTGCTCCTGCTCCTAAACTCGCTGCCGCGTGTGGGCGGCGGTCGGCTTGGGTTCACAGGGCCCGCCCGCGGGGATCCAGGCAGGCAGCAATGGTTCCCAAGAACAATGCAGCGTGTGGCCTGCGCCGGCTGCGATTCACAGAGCCAGCTTGCGGGGACCCAGGCAGGCATCGACCGTTCCCACGAATGCTGCAGCATGTGGGCAGCGGTCGGCTTGGGTTCACAGAGCCCGCCCGCGGGGGTCCAGGCAGTTAGTGTCCGCTCCTATGCTCACTGCAATGTGTAGGCAGCGGCCATTCGGCGGCCCCGGCGGGACTGTGCCCCTGCTCTGGGTTGCCGAGATTCAGTATTTTGTGACGATCTGACACCTCCTATTAAACTTACTAGTTCCAGGAAGGTCTCCTTTCAGAGGAAATTTGCTTGAAGTTTCCCAGCAGGACGCATGTGGGTGTATTAATGAGTCTCTCTGATCCCCTTACCACGGAGGCATTGTATGTGCTGCCTCTTCGCTGGCAGCCATGTTCTTCTCTCCTGCAGTTTGGATCTTAAATGTGCCCCAAAGCCATGTGTGGGCAAGGTGTGGTGTCCAGCCTGTGGCACTGTTGGGGTGTGGCACTTTGAGAGGTGGGGCTGAGTAGGAGGAACCTGGGTCACCGGGAGAGCCTGCCCTTGAAGGGGATCCTGTGACAGCAAGATCCTTTCCTCCGTTTCTTGTATCCTGGCTAATGGTACAAAGAGCTGCCACAAGTGAGCAGCTTTTCTTCACTGCAAGCTGTCTACTAAGATGTACTGCCTCATCATGGACCCAAAGGCAGTGTAGCCAACCATCCATGATCTGAAACTATGAGCCAAAATAAACCTTTCTTCTTTATAAGTTGAAATCTCAGGAATTTTGTCAACAGTGATGGAAAGTTGACTAATACACTCAAATTTCCACCATTGTATACGAGAGGATAACTTTCTGCTTTTACAGGGATGTGGATCAGGTTCTTGTCATTAAAGAGAAATGTGCAAATACTGGGGACTGATATTGGCTAAATGATAGTTATATTGGGTACATGTATGAGCATAAAATAACAAATCCTCTCATAACGTACAACTATAATGCATCAATGAAAATGTGGAAAGTTAAAAAAAAAGAGAGGAACTTGCCCTTTGGAAGTTGGAGACTTGGGGGAATAGCCAGGTTTGAACCCTTCAATACCCAGTTTAGAAATAATTTCTTCTTAATACCTTCTCAGCCTCACATCTGAGTTCATTTGTCTTTCTTAGTGCTCCTTGAGCCCCCCTGGGTGCTATTGTTCGTATAATTAAATAATAATAACAACTAACATTCATTGAGCACTTATTTTGTGCCAAACAGTGAATTAAGTGCATTACACGGATTGAGATAATCATCTGATTGAGGACACTGACACAGTATTATGTGCGAATTCGGGACCCCCAGAAGACCACCAGAGACGAAGATCGATGTAAGCTGCAAAGAAGTGTTCATTGCGAGCTAGCTGGGTCCTCCGCGCACACACAGCAACTGGTGATGCTGAGAGGCCCCGAGCCCAGGGTTTGCAGCAGTTTTATACACTCTTTGGGGAAGGCAGGGACTTAACATACATCATAGCATCTCTTAGCAAATCATCACACACCTCGGGAAAATCATAAAACAACTCTAAAACATGATTAGCACATTCACTGGTGGGAACAAGTTGGGTAAAGGTGATTGATTAGTACAGGAGGGGGATTCCTTTGAACGATTGGTTTAAACCACGAGGGGAGTACGTGCTGAACTACATGGTTTCCCAACACGTTATCAACCACCATAAACAACTGGGAGGGTCATCTGGCATCCTGGATATTTTCCTTGTCTCATGCTGATTGGTGGTTGCTAGGGGGTTGCTATGGATCCTCACCTAGCCTGACTGTGTCAGGGACACCAGATCTCTCCTGTTATTTGTAGATAAACAACTCAGCAAGGTGGGTATGTGCCTAGGAGTGCTCTGTGGGTCTTTCCAAGGTCAAGGGTCACGCCCCCTTCCTTGGACAGGCTTTGCTCTGAGGTAGAGGCTGGTTTTTCAACAGAAATCATGTGGTTTTCCTCAAGTCCTACAACAAAGCCATCATAGAACCAGGATTTGAATCCAGGTGTCTGGCCCAGAGCCAAGTGTGCAGGAATTAGAATGTCCTCATCTTATCATTCACCTTAGGATCCTCCTTAGGAGAGTCTCCATCTTTTGTCCTTGTATTGTCATGATTTTGTACATCCTTAGGCACACAGCCTTTGGCAAATGTGTACGGAAAGATGAATGAAAGATAAGAACCGAAAGGAAAAACATTGCACAACACACCAAAGAATATTTTTTAATGAATAATATAAAATAATCAACTCTGCTCTTGGCACATAATAACCACTCAATAAATGTTAGCCATTATCATCATCATTGAAGATGGAAGTATATTTATTTAGAAGAACATTTATTCTTGCACAGGCATGCATAAAATACCTTATCCCCTCCCCCCAGATTCCTTTATATATATTTTCATATGATTTCAGAAAGAGGTAAGCATTTCATTTCCGTGTAATATTTTGATTGTGTAGTAGTTAAATACCATTTTCGATGAAGTTTTCCCTTGCAATTTGAGCTGCACTTGCTTGAAATATGAATATAGTAAGTAAAAATTAGGCTGCTGAAAGTTCAATTGAAGCAAGCGGCATTGTAACAATATGAGAATACAGATGTCACTAAATGTAAAAGGGTTTCTTATCAAATACATCCAGCCACCACAGCCTGAGGACAAAATGCAATCCCCAGATTAGAGGAGTATTGTGATTTTAGTATAATACAAAATCAGTTTTCTCGTTTATTGCTTCTTAGCCAATCTATTTCCATTATGCTTGTTACAAAAGTATCTAAATTGATTTCACATAAAAATTTTTGTAAATATAAAATGTACTCATTTATGGTGTTGAGATATCCTGCTCTGATGTCTTAGAGGAGATAAATCAAGTAAATTATTGTTATATTATTATAGTTGTTATATTTACCCTTTACACACTAGAGGCAGAGCCGGCTAGCTACACATTCCATAACCATTCTCTTTCCTCCCTAAGAACAGAGTCCTACATTTATGTGCAGACAGTACACCCAACTAAGAAAGTTATCCTCTCTTGGTATAGATATGATTCTATGTTACAATTCTGCTCAAACATGGAAGTGTTGTGAGTTATTTCTGGAAAGTCCTCTTAAGACAGGGACTAGACCCTTCTTCTGTCCTTCCATCTTCCTGTTGCCTGAAATGTATATATAATTGCTGGAACTCTCACAGCCATTTTGGGCCATGAGGCCACTTTGGGGAAGGCAGCCATGGATGGCAAAACATCAATGTAGAAAGATCCTGAATCTCTAATATTATGGAGCCTTCACATTAGCAATATCTGGCCTCTTGTTCTGTAAAGTAAGTATAAACTTTGATCTTATTTCCATGGTTATATTGAGTTTTATTTTTATATGCAGCAAAATCCAATCCTCATAAATAAATCATTATTCTAAAAAAAAGAACAGAAACTCTTCAAGAAAACTTTATATTTCTATCAGCGTATGAAGGTAATATCATTGTATGGTGCTTTATAACTGTTCATGTTTAGCTTCCTTCTCTAGCTTTTCTCCTTCAATAATCCTTCAGCTTCCCTTGAAGCTCTTAGCTATTTTCATAAGGCTTATTGCTATATTCCTCTTTTCAGTACCTCTGTAAGGATCTTATATGTTTCTCAGTTCTCTGTCTCATTTCTGAAGTCCAGGAGAGCCCAGCATAAAAATCACTGTAACATCAGCGGACACAGATATTTCTCATTAATACAGTGGGCAGAAATTTGTGGACGCAACTGGGCTAAGTGATTATTTTTTTAATTTCATATGATTTGTAGGGATTCATTTTTAGATAGTGTTTCTTTTCTTTTTGGGGTTGTCACAATCATCTTTTTTTTTTCCTTTTATTAGAGCTTTCTGGTTAAACAGAGTAGTCGGGTTCATCCTTACGGACTCATCATACTTAGAAATCGATTTCAGTTCAGGACCCCCCTCTCCCCTCCTAGAGAGTGTATCCTTTGGTCAGCAGCCTTCCCTTCCCCCTCCCCTTTCATGGTGGCTCTGGTGGCTGGGGACTTTCCACCTGGCTAAAGAGACCCAAAATGGCCAATCAGAAGCGGACATGGCAAAGACCCCAACCACCAGGGGTTCCCGCTGGCTGAAGCAATCACCCTGTCATCTCACATCAGCCCTGACCAACCCGCGACAGATACGATGCCCCTAAACTCAGCTCCGTCAACCTGATGTGTGATGCTGGCCTAGGCCCTCCTACTTCCAGCTTCTCTTGTTAGCATTGTTCTTGCCTTTCCTGCCTGTGACTTCCCTGACCCTCATCCTTTTGAGGACCGATAAACCAATAAACCTGGAGTGCCCCCCAGTAAACCTTCTTTGGGTGCCTCATTCTTTCTGTGGTTCCTGATCTCCTGCCCTTTCTGCTTTACATGTGTCTGTGATAATAGATTAGCAAACAGCAGAACCAGGCAGTCCTGACTTCACCTAAGCATTTGATAGTTTCTGATGAGAAGAAGTGAATACAAAGAACTTCAGCCAAGGAGTCTGGAGATCTCACTCTCGACTCAGGCACGTGAAGTTATAAGACTTAGAAATGGTATCAGAGATCCTCGATTCTCACTTTCCTTTTTTGTAAAATAAGTTGTGAGTAAGATGAACAAACGAATGCACAAGTTGAAAGAACCAGGCCAACATTGTTATGCTCGAATTCGGGACCCCCAAAAGACCACCAGAGACCCAAGATCGATGTAAGCAGCAAAAGGTGTTTATTGCGAGCTAGCTCGGTCCTTCGCGCACACACATAGCAACAGGTGACGCTAAGAGGCCTGGAGCCCAGGGTTTGCAGCATTTTTATACATTCTTTGGAGAGGGCAGGGACTTCACATACATCATAGCAAATCATCACACACCACGGGAAAATCAAATAACAACTCTAAAACATGATTAGCACATTCACTGGCGGGAACAAGTTGGGTAGGGGTGATTGGTCAGTACAAAAGGGGTATTCATTTGAACTGATTGGTTTGAGCCAAGAGGGGAGTACGTGCTGAACTACATGGTTTCCCAACTTGTTATCAACCACCATAAAATACTGGGAGGGTCATGTAGCATCCCAGGTATTTCCCTGTCTCATGCTGATTGGTGGCTGCTAGGGGGTTGTTATGGGTCCTCACCTATCCTGACTGAGTCAGGGACACCTGGCACAGCAGATCTCTCCTGTTATTTGTAGATAAACAACTTAGCAGGGTGGGAATGTGCCTAGGAGTGCTCTGTGGGTTTTTCCAAGGACAAAGGCCATGTCCCTTCCTTGGACAGGCTTTGCTGTGAGATAGAGGCTGGTTTTTCAACATGTATTTGTTTTTAATTCTAAAGTCCTTTGCAAATATGGGTAGCTTTGGTCAATATGTAAAAATCTGGATCCAGATTTAATGTTGCTGAGCCTCAGTTTTCTTACCTGTAAATTGAGAATAACAATATGTTCTTGTGAGAATTCAAAGAAGTGATGTATGTTAAGACTCCAAGACAGTACCTCATGCTCAATAAATATAAGGGGCTGAGGCTGTGGCTCAGTGGTAGAGTGCTTGCCTAGCTTGTGTGAGGGACTGGGTTTGATTTTCAGCACCTTGCCTTATTAAAATAAATTTTATTATTTATTAAATAATAAATCAGCTTCTGATTGACATCTTATTTAAATAAAATAAATAAAAGGTGTTGTATCCATCTACAACTAAGAATATATTTAAAAATGAAAATATTAGATTATTATGCTGTGACTGTTATTATTACTTTTTCAAAAATCAGTGGTGTCTTGCTGCCATTTGAGGTAGATAAGAGGAAGGGTAGTAGAACCATATTATTAAAAGAATATCCAGAGCTGGGGTTGTGGCTTAATGGTAGAGCACTTGCCTAGCATGTGTGAGCCACTGGGTTCGATTCTTACCACCACATATAAATAAATAAAATACAGGCTCATCAACAACTAAAAATATTATTAATAATAAAAAAGAATATCCATTACTAGTTTGACATTAATGTAAAGGAACACATTGGGTAGAACAGCATGGGCTCAGCCTGTAAGGGTCCGGTGAACAACGGAGGAAGAGACCACCAAGAGACTGGCTCATGCAAGAGCAAAAGGGGGTTTATTGAGGATCCAGCGCACTGGGGCTCCGTGCTCACTCAAGAAGGGAGAGCGGCCCAGAGCCCGGAGCAGGGGTTAAGCAGTGCTTAAGTACACTTTTTGGGGAGGGCGGGGGCTTTGCATACATCAGAGCAAATCATCATGAGGCCCGAGAAAGTCAAACAACAACTCTCAAACATGATTAGCACATTCATTGGCGGGAACAGGTCGGGCTGGAGTGATAGGTCAGTCCTAAGGAAGGGGATACATTCAAACTGATTGGTCTGGGCCCTGAGGTGCCTACGTGCCAAGCTGCACAAGGTCCAAGTTGTTAAACAACTAAGTGGTCAGGGGAGATTATCTAATGGGCAATCCTGAGAATTGTCCTAACAGCTACAGGAATTTCAGGCTTTGAGTGTAGCTTAGAGACTTAACAATACCTGGTCCTTTACATTTTAACTCAGGCTTTGCAGCTTAGAAACTTTATCCTTTCAAGCCAAGGTCAAAGGGCTGTGCATGAAGACACAGTTTGCTGATGACATTTGATGATACCACAGAGTTGGGGAGAATAGAACCATGTAGTAGAAATGGCCTGGGGTGAAAGGACTCAAGAATGAGCTTTGAGTCCCAAACTCAACCTCACCATCTTTCAGTCTTACCATCTGCAAAATGATAATAACATTAGCAAAATGCTGGGTAGATACTACATATATGTTTTCAAAGATCTCATATAACTCCTGTCTGATTCTGCAATGCAGTATTGGGCTTGCTTCTTTGCCATCTGAAGCTGCTGCAGTCTGGCTGGGCACAAATAACAGAGCCGCCACAAAGCCTTGTAGATTCAAACAGCAACTCTTTATTCCCCAACTCTCACCGGCACTGCACACACCACATGGGGCCACACTCCCTCCACTGGGCTCCGTCCAATCTCTCCGGACCCCCCCCTCCACGGGAACTCCAAAGTAGCTGCCCCCGAGGCAGCAAGAGCCGCCCTATTGCCCGACAGTAAAGGTCAAATATACAATTCAATCAATCCAGCATCACAGCAATTATATATATAGCTTAACTCAAATCATCATCTCAATGGTTCGTTGGCATCATGTTTCAACCATTCTCTCTGGCAAATGCCAGGCGTCATTCTGACTGGGCCGTGACTCTCAACATGAAGCATCCCAGTAAGCAATGATAATATAAGCATTGCTCAACAATTGCTCAACAAAGTTGTGCAACTATTGACAATTCCTATAAAAACTAGAATTTATTTTTTGATACCAGGGATTGAGCCCAGGAGTGCTTAACCACTGAGATACTCCAACCCCCAGCCCTTTTTATTTTTAATTTTGAGACAGGGCCTTGCTAAGTCACTTAGAGTCTTGCTAAATTGCTGAGGCTGGCTTTGAATTTTTGATCCTCCTGCCTCCTGAGCTGTTGAGATTATAGGTCTGCACCACCATCCTCTGCAAGGGAATTAGAATTATTTAAAATTTTATACACAAAAATATGCCCTTACTAATGTTACAAATTCTTGCACTCAAAATTTGCATGAAATAGAAGCAAATGAACAGACTTAGGCAGCTATTCAGGAGAAGGACTGTGTTTGGGGGATTCTGAGGCCTGCCTGAATCATTGGAAAGGTGTGAGAATAGCAATTTGACCCAAATCTGGCCATTGTTTCTTAAACATCCAGTCTTGAAAGAGCACTGACAACCAAAACCCTTTGTCTCTCAGCCCTTTTCTGAGACAACACTACCTCGCTGGTGTGTGTGTGTGTGTGGGAAAGCTGGCTGAATGAGTGAGATTGTATGAAGTTGGGTGAGACAGGACTTTGAAGCTATACTGGTACTTGTTAACTTTTCATGTTTGCTATTCAGACTGTCCGAAGTTTCTATCTGCAGGTATCTGCCAAGAGTGGCTCTATGGAATGCATTCTTCTAGCCTCACCTGACTTGGGAAGCCGTGGGGTTTATGACCTTGCCAAGGCTACTGCAGTAAAGGACTCTGTGGGCCCATGCACTTCTCTTACCTGGGGCTAATGCTCAGTCTCAGGCCCCTCTTTCCATTTCCAGATGTGTATGCAGTGCAATGCCCTAAGGGATATTGATTTCCTAGTGGTTGCTGAAGGGGACCCAGCCTGGGCTTTCAGGGGAAAAAACTCATAGAGCAAAATTTGATCAGTGATAAATGGGATTCCAGATGGAGCTAGGAGATAAACTCCCTTTCTATATCTCCCTCCAATTGTTCTAAGTCGTTTTTTTTTTTTTTTCAGTATAGCCTGTCCAGATACATTCTGCATGGTCAGGTGGGAACACCAATCAAGTCAAAGCTTGTGGTGGAGTAAAACCAGCATGGTTGATGCATTATCTTACATTTACTTCCTAGCCTCCTCTGCTTCAAAGCTACCTTTGCCTTTATTCTTGTTGCCCTGGGATTGCACTTGTCCATAAAGTCTTGCCTCAGAATCTTTTTTTTTTTTAAAGGAACTCAGATGAAGACATTAACTATACTCATGAGCTGAGTGAGGCTCATGAGATCCTACCTTCTAGAAGATAGTAGAGCAAAAACTAAATACAAAGCCATCCATGATGACAATGTACCACCTCAACTTTGAGATCCTCTAAAACTTGACTGTTATTTCTAGTTCTAGTGATTTCTTTTTGTGCTAATTCTTGGAAACACCTGATTTGCTTGGAGATTTGCAGATGCTTAAAACTTTGAGATTTATTTAAGGCCTCACCTTATGTGCCAGCCAGCATTTTCCTTGGGGCTTTGTAACATATTTTTAATATGCTCATGTTTCTGTAGGTATTTTGCTTTGGAGAACACACCATTCGGTTTTTCTTTAATAATAGCATTTTATCATAGTTCTCTTCTCTCCAAATCAAATTACTGTCAGATTTTTTCCTGCTTCTCTCTTGAGTCAGGTAATTGAGTATAATGATGTTGTTTACCCATGGATACTGTCTAGACCAATTTTATCTTCCTTTCTTTGAAATAATTTAGCAGAACTTGCAGTCTAACTTGATACTTATATGGTATTGTAGTGGGATTTTTGGACCTAGACATTAATATTTTTGCACATAATTACTTTTTCTGGGTAGAAGGAATTTCTGTAAATGGGA